>NC_135336.1:109460984-109810191 GCF_023851605.1 Tamandua tetradactyla
TGAGGTCATAGGCAGAGCTTTAAAAATGTTTACTGGCCTATTTGAAATGACCTTACTGATTTGAGAACCTATTATGTAGAAATGACTTATTATTGGGAATCTGTATTCCCTGTTACCCGTAATTTGGAGGTGGTAGATACATTATGGAAGATCACAGAAGCATTTCAGAAAGGATAGAGAAAAGAATGCAAACACAGAAATGTAAGGATTTGTCCAACTAAAATCATTTAAAAAGCCAATGCCACATAATAGTTAGAAGATAAGTAGATTGAAATTAAAGCTCACTGAACCTACCTGAGCAAGAGGCTTGTTCTCAAGTAGTGCTTAGTGTTGACAGAATGCATCCAGCCCATGCTCCTTGACGACAAGATGTGGCTCCCCAGAGAAGAGGACAGCATCCCCGTCGAAGTCCATATGGACCTGCACATCACAGTAAACCATGTCTTTGGCTCCATCAAACATTGTAGCAGAGGCGATCCCTGGCAAGCCATGAGCACTGGTTACTACCTCCTCAGGACCAGAAGCTTTAGTCTCTCTGGTTAAACACAATGGTGATAATGCTCCCTGTACTTTCCCTCTTGAGCCATCACTGGATACCTCAACTCCCTGCACAGGCACATGCATCAAAGCAGCTGTCTAGACCCTTTCAACATGAAGATGTTAGCATGGCCATAGCCCAGACACCCCTAAAGAGAGGGAGGGAATGGCCAAAGGTGATGATGGAATTATATAGAGAATGTTGGTTTAACAAATGAACATGAATGCTGAACCACTAAATTGATCTCTTTTAGTCTCTAGTATCTTAGAGCAGCTAGAAGTAAAAACCTAAAATTGTGGAATTGTAACCCATGTCAAACTCTGAAGTATGTTCTACTACTAATTGTGCTGCTGTGCTTTGAAATTTATAGTTTTTTTTTGTATATATGTTATTTTTCACAAAAAAAGAAAGAAAAAAGTTGATTGTGATGATAAAAAAATATTTAAGCCCTCTAGCCTCCTATTTTGGGAGCAGTTAGAAGGAAAACTCTGAGACGATCGTATGGTAGCCCATGACAAACTCTTAGATCTGTCCTATAACTACTTGTTGAGGAGTGTTTTGAAAAGCATGGCTTTTTCTTTCTTTGCTTTGTATATATGTTAGACTATACAATAAAAAAAGTTTAAAAACCCAAACAAACAGCTCTCTATGCACACTCTCTCTTTCTCTAAGAGGCGGTAAGGTGCAGAATGGACTGGGGGACAATCACTGAGGCCGGCCACCCTGAGAAGGCTAGAGGATGAACTTGAGGATGGCCCACTGCAGAAACACCTTAGCCGAAGCAGGTAAAGAAGTCATATAATCATCTGTGGAGCCCAATGTGTAAATAACTGCTAGAGCAAATCTCTTGAATAACTGGCGGGATAAAAGCAGGTTAATACCTTCTTGTATTGCTTCTTGTACTTTTTCAGAATTCGCAGAAAGATACAAATTGGTAAGATATGCCTTCAGATAGCCAATGGGGCTCTTTCCGCCAGTCAGACAGAAGTAGTCAATGAGTAACCCTATTATCAGACAAGAGAGACTTTGTGAGGTCAGAGGCTAAAGTGATGTACGGTAAATACATGTTGCCAATGGAAGTCAGTTCAGCCTGAAGTAAAGTTTCAGATGACCTCTTAGTACCCATGTCGAAAATGTGGGAGGGCCGGAGGGTTTGGTGCATTACAGCCTGTGAAGTACACCCACACAGACCGTGACAGTTTCCTTTCATGATTCCTGTGTGGCAGGCCTTGTTATCCCCATGACATAAAAGGCACCTGAGAACTGAAGGCTTGGCTAAGCTCATGCAGATATGCTCCTCTGTGTGACTTCTGATGAGAGCAGAGCAGTGCTCTTCTCCTTGGATTACAGTAGTCTCATTTGGTGAAAGGGGCAGTTAAGATGTAGGTGAATTTTAAGGCCCTGGTTTTCCATTTCTTCAGTAACAATACACTAATAATATAAAGTAATGCTTATATTTAAACTATTTTCCAAAAACAAAAACAAAAAAGTCTAAAATTGTCACTTTCCTCCCTTGAAATTTTAAATGCAATTCTGAGCAGACTAATTAATGATTATTAAAAAAAGATCAACATTGGATGTTTTTCTGAATATTCTGAAACTCCACTAAATATATATGTAAAAAACTCTCAGTGCTGGGTTATTTACAGAAGCAAAACATTGTCCAAAACGTGAGAATAAACCTTAACAGTATGCATATGATGAAATATCATGGGCCTACCCACAGTCTTTTTAGATATATGATAAATAGGAAACAAGCACATGGGATAAAGCAGAAAACCATGTGTGGTCAGCTGTTTCTGCTCTGCCTGGCTAAGAGGACAGTGCACAGTTGTGGTGGAGAGGTCTGCTCTGTTCTTAACAAGTGGCCTCCCTTTTACACTTATGCCAAGAGTGGACTTAAGTGGCCCAGTTTACTCTTTATGGACAAAATTGATTTAATGATCCAGAACTTATCTGGTGCCACCGGGACTTCAGACAGGGTTAAAACTGTTCTCCCTTTCTCGAGGAGATCACAGCTTTCTGAGGACTTAGGCCTATCAAGAGGCAATCATCATACAGTGTTATAAAGACCCCAGCAGCAGCCCTGGAAGGGAAGCAACTCCCTTTCAGGTGGGAGGTGGCTGCTCCATGGTACAGCTGTGTGAGGGGTCAGGGCTTCAGCCGGTCATCAGCAGAATTAGTACAGTGCCAACATGATCGGGTGCCCCATGACCTCCGTGGCGAGGGATCCATGGACTTGCTGACTCCCCTAAGGTGGTGGCCTAAAGAAGTGACTACATTTACCGGGTGACTGCTGCAGACCGTCCCACCCATACAAGGCCTCTGCACATATTCTGTCTTTTCCATCAAGGTGTACTTTTAAAAGGTAAGATTCTATTTTGATGTATCAGTAAAATATGAGCTTTACAATTAGAATAACATAGAACTCATAACTTGAAATATATGCTGATTATTTAAAAGTATACACAATTTAAGCCTTGAAGAACATAATGGGCTTATTCTGACTTGTCTCCAAAAGAGGCAGGCTAAAGGAGCCCACATAGGGTGGCAGGGAATTCCCCAGCAGTGAAAATGGAGGCCTTGCTCTTAGTGTCTCCCACACGCTGATGGGAATTCTAGGAAGAGACGAGAACCGACGACATTTTCCATGTAAAGGCATAAAGACAATTGTACTGCCATAACTATGGATTCAATGTGTGGGGAGGAAGCGCAGACGGGGCAAATCAGAGTCTACGAGTGGAAAGGAGGGGTGAAAACCTTTAAACTTCTGACATATATCTGTGGCGAGCAAGAATTTTGATCACAGGGAGAAAGCCTTTGGGTTGATGGCTCCTTGAAGTCAAGTTCAGAAGTGAATAACATAAAACAGAGAAATATATGACAGGACCTAGGATTAAGATTTTGAAATTCACACATGACAAGTTAAGTCCAGAGCTTTGGACCCAACTCCGTGCTGAAGTTAAAGCTGAACACGCCTCTCCTGCCCTGACATAGGCAAATAAACATTCCCCGCGCAGACGGGGGTGTCACATCAAGCCGCTGCTGCGCTCTGGGCCCACGCCAGCCCAACAGCGCGGCCCCTCCTCCCGGGTGCAGGCAGGGCTCTGGGTGTTGGTTTTCCTTACCATAGTGGCTGAAGCTGTTTATGAGCTGCAGTCCCACCTGGGTGTGGTCACTGGCCATCAGCACGATGTCAAACCGGTCCTGCTTGTCGGGGTACAGCTCACGGAGCCACGCGTTCACGTGCTGCAGGGCCTGCGGGTCACAGACACCAGCGTGTGGAGCGGGGGCCGGGCCGGCGGGCTGGGGGTCTGCAGGGTGGGGGCGGCCCTCATGCCCTCCTGCACCAGCGTAGCTGAGAGTGGCAGATCCGCCAAGGCAGGGGGTGCCATCCATTTTTCTACGGAGGCCTCTGGGCCTGGGGCCTTGGGTGATGCTCACCATGTAAAGGGGCAGTTTTGCCAGTAGTTGTTAAGATACTTGGTTTGTTCTCTCTGGGCGAGAAGCGGAGGGAAGGATCAGGCTTTTATCCCTCATCTATTTCTTGCACTGGAATTTTAGACTAGGTTGCCAGTTTCCTCCCAGCTTTCACCACACCCCAGAAGGACTTTCTACCTGCAATCTGGCAATCTGTAGGGCTGTCGTTTATTTTTGCAGAGCTATGATGTTACTGGGCAGTATTTGTGCACATTGTGTAGGGGTAAGTGTGACAGCCGCTATGCTTCCATGAGTTCAGAGCACTTCGCCAGGCCACCAAACCATGCCCCCGAGTCCCAGACCACCGTGCTCGCCTTCCTGGGGCATGTTTTGGGACCAGAGCAGCTGAGCTGAACTTCATTTCACAACTGAGGCCCGTTATTGCTTCTGGCCACTCTTAAGAGGCCCACAGGCCTGAGGTCCCAAGACAGAGCTTCCACTCAGGCCAGGCCTGGCCCGGGGCATGGGCAGCAGACCTTCCTCACGGTCTGGAAGCCCCGGTGGGCGCAGGGCCTGGCCAGGGCGGACGGGGAAGGGGCGGCGGGTGCGGGTGGCCTCAGAAAGGGAAGTTGGCTGGCCAAGGGCACCTGGGTGCACCCTGGCGGCTCCGCCCGGGGCTCTGTACCTTCACCTTCATGAAGCGGAAGGCGGGCCATGGGGTCAGGATGACGGTTTCGTTGTTGAGCTGATGCTCCACGTACTTCTCCAGACCCTCTTCCTCATAGATCTTCCTGCTGTCCCCCATGTTGAAGAGGGCACACAAAGACACCGCGATGGTGATGGCGTGCTTGGGCTTGGGCTACAGAGAGGGGCGCGGGGTCAGGGCTGGAAGGACCAAGGGGGCCTGGAAGGAGGGCAGGTGCGGGCAGCCCGGACCTGGAGGGAGGGAGGGCGGGGGAAGGGAGGCAGAGGTGTGGGCAGCTGGGGTCTGCAGGGAGGGCGGGTGCAGGCAGCTTGGTCTGCAGGGAGGGCGGGTGCGGGCAGCAGGGCCTGGAGGGAGGGCGCGGCTGCTGCTGGCGTGGCCCGGCCTCCCTGCCCCTGAGAGGGCGCGGAGGGGAGGCTTAACCGCCGCGGGCGCGAGCAGCTCGGGCTCTTCTCGTAGGGCGCCTTGGCTGAGGCCCAGCCCGCGTTCGTGTCCTCGCGCTCCTGGCGCGGGTACTCCGACCTGCAGTCGCGGTCGTGGTAGGCGGACAGGGAGTAGCGCGCCCTGCGCGCCGCGTGGGCCTTCCACTCGCTGGGGGCCGCGGGCGCCAGTCCCGCGAGTCACGGGCATTGGGGAGGTCCCCGCCCACGCCGTGCGCCCAGGCCTCGGGGACGTCCTGCGTCTGCTGCTGCGCTACGAGCTGGGCTCGGGCTCTGGGGGCGTGGGGGGCCGCGAGTCCTGCCGCACGGGCGGGGAGGGCTGCACCGACAGAGGCCCCTGCGGAGAGTCCCGCCGGTGCTGGCTCTGGGAAGTGGACGACGTCCGGGAGGTGGTGGAACTGTTCGGGAGCTGTCGCGAGGAGACGAGGAGACATGAGTGAGTGCGAGTCCTGCCCGCCTCCCTGTCCCAATCCCTGCCGGGACCCGTCAAGATCTTCAGCGCTGTCCGCTTCCTCTGACCAGTCTCCGCTCCATTCCTAGGCCCTGGAGGGATCCTGATTGCCCTCACCTTTCCTTTAAGTAGGGTGGGGGCGAGGGGGGAGGGCTGCCGCGTTTCAGGCCCCCAAGGATTTGCTATTTCTGCAGAACGAGCAGTCAGTCTGCCTTTATTGCCCCCTAACTATCCCTCAGCTGCTCACATAGTTTTTACAGCAGGGACATAGTTTGCAACATTTTGCACTTCCCTGCTGGGCCCGTTTGAATCTGTGGTGGACCCAGAAAAGCCAGGTCCTTTAATCCACATTCAGTATTGCTGGGTGGAAGCTTTTTGATTGTTTCCATGGAGTTGTGACCCACCCACTTGTGGGTGATAACTTTTGATTAGATGGTTTCCATGGAGATGTGTCTCCACCCATTCGGGATGAGGTTGCTGAAGCCTCAGAGCCACAAGACCCATGAGAGCAACCAGAACCACAGAGCCCTTGCAGGCTCATTGGAAATGAAGAAGGAAAAGCCCCCAGGGGAGCAGCATGGAACAAGAAGCCCTGAGAGAAAGTTAGCAGGTGCCACTGTGTGCCCTCCCAGCTGAGAGAGAGAACTGAATCTCATCAGCCCTTCTTGAGTGAAGGTAACATCTCGTTGGTACCTTAATTTGGACATTTTCACAGCCTTAGGACTGTAAAATTGCAATGTAATAAATTCCCCCTTTTAAAAGCAGTTCTGGTTCTGGTATATTGCATCCTGGCAGCTTTGAAACTAAAACACCTGCCTTATACCTGCGGGGAAGAGCCTCCGGGTAAAGCAGAGGGCGTGAATAAAGGGTGTTGCCTGCCTGGTCTTGGGTTTGCTTGATTAAGGAAGTTGCACCACATGCCCTCCCCAGAAGTTTCCATGCTGAACCTCAGGGACTCAGCTCTTCCCATTTGCCACATGGATAACACAGTGATTGCTCAGAATACTCACAGGCTGGGGAATCCATAGGCCCTTCCTCTCCATGGCCTTCAGAGCTTCCCGCTCCACTGGGAATTACTTGGAGCGACTCATCTTCCCACAGAGGAAGGGGCCACTCTAGAGAAAGGACCTCCTTACTAAGGTGTACCATGGACTGACTATCCACCTATTCCCGCAGTGCTCATGACTGTCTCCCCTGGGAGTCAGGGAAAATTCTAGGCTAGATTATTGAGCCGAACCTGACAGAGAGGGAATGAGATCAATGGAGCAGGCAAGGATACTTCTCCCTGGGATGAGCCTCCTTTGCTCCCTGCCTTCAAAACAATTTCAGAACTGTTTTTTTTTTGTTGTTGTTGTTCTGTGGTCTAGTTAAGGGCTCAGAGTAGCACATAATCCTTCACCTTTCAGTGATTTTTCTGTTCAGGTGATCTTTCCATCCCCTTTTCTTCCTCTCCTCTGAGATCACAGATACCCAGTAATAGTGAGAAGGAATGAATGAAAGAGCACAGAGCATAACGATGAAAGAAGAGGCTTCCAGACCCAGGGGCCCTGGATCTTAACCCTAGCATTCCCATTTATTAATTGAAACCTTAGGCTTCAGTCCTGTCAACTGTAAAGTAGGGTAGGGGGGGCGGTTCTAGTGAGGGCTAAATGTGCTAAAGCGCGTCAAGTGTGTAGAATGTGGCCTGGCACATAGGAAGCATCTATAAATCTTAGCCATGACTATTATTTCATCCTCTTGTCCTCCCTTTCACCTCTGTCTCTACCTTAACACTTGCGTTCCTACTTCTGGCCTTGTCCATGGAAGGGGCCCTGGTGGACAGGCTGCATGACATTTGAGACCACTGATTTCACACATGGTACCCACAAGAGTCTGTCTTCAGCACTGCTAATTCTTGTGATCCCTGTTAAGAAGAAGAGAGATTTAGGGGTATCCCACCCATCACCCCCTCCTTCCATGCATGTGCCCACAGAATAGCCAAGTGAGGCTACAAATGGCAGGACCCAGTGCAAGAGTTCCTGCCCTCTGTGCCCCTTTATATATCCTTGGCCCTTAGGTGCTGTCCTAGCTCAGGTGCGTTGTAAGTGCTGTGTGATGTAAGAACACCTAAAGTCCAGAAGTAAATCTGGTGATGTATCTTTTCCTCTGTGACTTCTCTTATTTGCTACTGAACACCTTTGGTCATCTTTCCTCCCTCCTACCCACTCTGCCCTTAGGTATGAGCCTGTTAGCAGATGCTAAAACAAACACATCCACCATCTTCACGCTTCCATAAACAAGGTCACAGCAGGACTCCAAGGCTGTTGCACCAAAGCAATAGAGACCTCTGGTATTCCCTTCTGCTGTACGAGAGCTGGGAGACCATGGCGAGGTAAGTGGGGTGGATCTTGCTTCCCCTGTCCTTCCCCCTACCTGGGTTGCCTGCGGCTGCCCTCAGATGGGGCCGCCGGTCATGCGGCCTCTGCTCTCCCTGCTCAGCACACTCTGCCAGCCCTGCTCCCGCAACAGGCACCACTGAATATAAATGCGTGTGGGGTGGCAGGGGCCAAGAAGGGTTGTTCCCTTGGCTGCACAAACGCAGCACTACATGGCAAGGGACCACGCAGGGTGCACCATCTCAGTGGGTGAATCAGTTTGACAGCACGTGTCATCTGAAAGATTGTGCAGAAATTGGTCAGGGCAGCGGCCAGTGTCCCTTTCCCTCCCTGATTGGAACCAGGCTCCTCACAGAGGCTGAGCAGCCAAATCAGTGCAGTGTTGCAGCCATGTTTGGACCAGGGGGGTGCGGGTGGGAGGGGAGGGCAGGAACCAGCTTCTCCTGGACGTTCCTGACCCTGGTGGCCAGGGCCAAGCTCACAGCCATGCCCCCACTCCCCTGCCTGCTGCTGTCTTTTGCACCAGCTCCTGCTCTCCACCCACCTCACCACTGCAGCTCACCTGGGTGCCAAGATGAGCACCTCCCGATTTCTCAGACCCCTTTTCTTTTCTCTGCTTCTAGACTCTCTGTTGAGTACCTCAT
This sequence comes from Tamandua tetradactyla, assembly GCF_023851605.1. NCBI lineage: Eukaryota > Metazoa > Chordata > Mammalia > Pilosa > Myrmecophagidae > Tamandua > Tamandua tetradactyla. Next base: position 109,469,556 of record NC_135336.1, read on the forward strand.
TCCAGCCTCATTCTTAACATGGAGACAAAGAACGTTTGCTATTATTTTTTTGTTTCAGGGCTGTTCGAAAGAAACGTTGGGTTTGGAAATAAAAGGATACGTGAAATGTAGAATTTGTCTCTTTGCCCCTATAAAAATATACGCAAACTTCCCCCCATTCTAACAAATGTAAGTGGAAATAATAGGTATTAGGGAGCTATACAAACAGGTGGTTTTGTTTTAATAACATAGAAATTTCTTGATTCGGAGATTTGAGACATGCAGTGTTTATCAGTAAAAACATGGGATAACATGGAAACTCTATTCTTTTCATGGGAGAATTTTCCAGAATTTCTAAAGATTGCTGCTCATGGAACTTTTTCTTTTGCCATGTGAATTGAAAATATTAGTTCTTTTTTCTTTTTTTTCCCAAACTATAGCTCCAATTTTCTGTGGCTCTAAGCCTCAGCAATCATTTTTAGTGTGTCTTTTAAAATCAAGACCCTTAATCCTGTACAGATGTATTGGCAAACATGTCCTCGAGAAACTTTAATCTTATCATTAAGTTCTCATAACATCTAAAGTGGAAGGGGAGTTTCTTATCAACAAATTTATAGGGAGAACAGCATAGGAGAGGACAACAAAAACATAATTCGCATTTTGACAACCTATTTACATGTTTATGTTTTCACTCTCAGTTGGGGGTGGCACTTAAGGAGTAGTATTTGTACTATTCTAAGTTAATTCAATAGCTGTAATGAAGATTGGTGTTATTTATTTAAGGAGCTCAGCTTCTAGGTCAGATAAAAGTTCTCTGGGTCACTCTTCCCAGCTACCTTATGCCCAGAGCCTTGCACCTAAAGAGAAACCAGACCAGCACCAACTTAATGATTCATTCTGTGACTGCAGAGATTGATATTGCCATATGGTCCTTGAACTCGTCCTAAAATCCATCCATCAAACCCACCATAAAACCCTGACTCTTCTAACTCCGAAAGCCCTAAGTCAATCTCTGTCTCTATTGCCATTGCCTTGCGCCAGGCCTCAGATGCCCGTGGGCTTACGCTCTTAGGCTGTAGACCTGAACAGGTCTCACGGCCTCTGGTGCTTCCCACCCACACCTGTGGGTCCATTCATCCAACGTAGAGTGATTTTATGCAATGCAAATCTATTTTTTTTTCCTGAACAAATGCTCATCCACTTTGTTAGGTTGACAAGGGCCTCTGCGATGTGTTCCTGCATGCCCTCCATTCATCTCAGTTTTTTTCTATGCTCTGCATTTATCACATAACTCCATTTCCCCATGTAACCTCTGCATCCCTTCAATTTTCTTTAAAACAAGCTTAAAGTGTCCTGGGGTTGGCTCCCAGAGGTAAACATCCTCTGTGTTCCCTGTGACTTTGTTCATACTTTTAATGAACACTGAGCTGGACTTTGCCTCTGGATTCTTTCCTCCAGGGTTGTACATTCTTCAGAGACAGCAACTGTGCTTTTGCCTCTGACCACTAATGCATGAGCCTGTGCTCAGTATATGCTGACCTAGTGCACGGGCTTTTCCAGGTGCTTTAAATGCCTTTTCCTCCACATTATTCATTTCCTTTTCTTCTCCTTTTCTTTTCCTCTACATGTAGCTATGACCTGAAATTGTTTGCTTGGAGCAGAGTCTCCCCAATGTCCATATTTCTTCAGCTCCATGGCAAGTTTCTAGAACACTTCAATTCACTCCCCTTATTTTTCTCTTTTAGGGATGTTTGACTCATTTCTGTCACTACTGAAATTCCTTTGATGTTATGAAGGTTTTCTTCTCCCCAGCCCCATTTCATGTCACTTCTCCTGAACAGTCTAGCTTTGCATTTAGAATGCCAAATTTATGACATCATTGTGACCCCATAGTAACAAACTGACAGAATGCATGACAATGCTGTTTTATAAACAGCAATACCACATCTTCATATTTGAGTCCATCCTACTTACAACCATTTTCTATGATTTTGAAAATCATGTCTAAACAGTGCTCAAATGTATAATATGTAGCAATGACAATCTTACTGCTTTCTTCTTTTTAAAACTTTTAAAGCAGTACTCTGTCCCTTGTCATATCAGCCCCATTTGTGACTGTTCATTTTCTGGTACTGTCAGAATGAATGGCAAACTCATTGTGGGCTCTTTCCTTTGTTATTGTCTTCCTGATGATGTTGGAGGGTCTCCCCAAATCTGGTGCTGATTTTTGACAGCTGATATTTTCTTCTAGGCACAGAGTCTAGCTTCAGTGGGAAGTATGTTTGGTGTTTCTTTCATGATGGCAAGGCCCTTAGAGAAAGGTGCTGCCCAAACGCTTCCCTGGTGTCCACCCCACTCCCAGCCCTTTAACATGTCCCTGCCCTCCATGTGCACAGGGGAGAACATGTGAAAACCAGCCCCTGGTTCACTGACAGAATCCAGTCAAGTCCTGCCTCTCACCTGTCTGCTTTCACTTCACCTGAGCTTCAGGTGTGGGCAGGTGTGTGGCAGCTGTGGCTGTGAAACCATTGTGGGCTGGGTCCAGCTTCTGGATCTATTCAAGAGAGGCATTAACTGAGTGTGAGTAACAAACTTAGGAATTTAGGGCAGTTTTAACCGAGTTCTCTAAGGGGTCTTCCAGACAGTAAAACATGCATGCTTGGGAGTGGGCTGCCTCTTTGCATCCTTTTGTTCCCCTCTCTCGCTGTGATCATGGGCAAGTTGTTCAATTTTCCTTCATCTCAATCTCATTTATGAAGTGGATATAGTAGCGTTAGGAACCTCAGGAGGTTGCTTTGGGGTTGAAGTATTATAAAGTACTTAGCGCACTGCCTGACACATCAGGGGTATTTAATAAAAGTTAGCTATTACTTTTACTGATACTTTTTGCTAAAGTTATACTACAGAGTTCAAATATAAAATCTTTTAGTCTAAACCCACTGCAGTCTAGTTGCAGCTACAAAAGTTTTTTTTTAATTACTGTCATGTGTCCCACATCAGTGTGATGATTCGGCCCCCCCTGAGCTCTACCAGTGGAGGAGGGGACAGGAGGAGAAGGGCCCGCACTGGGCTCGCAGGTCACTGCAGATGCTGGAGGGGCTCTGAGGCTTGTCTTCCTTGAAGGTGCAGATGGGAGAGTCTGCAGAGATGAGGGGCCGAAAGAGTCTTTGGTTTCTGACTTTCTTGTTTTTACACAACTTTTAATTGAATTTGAAGATGTTTATTGCATTCTGTTTTGGGTGGGAAAAACATAGCATGTACTTCACACAGCCTTGTGATGGGGTAAGAAGCAGGCATCTACTCCTCATCCATTTGTGGTCCCCCTTGACTCCTTCATGTTGTAGATCAGCTTTCAGTGATTCTGGAAGTTCTCTAACTGTGGCTCTGCCCATGGCACAGAATAGGAGCCTAATAAATGTTTTTTTTTAATTATAAACCTTAGCAAACAAACACACACACACCCTTGATATACAAACATTCTATACATGGTTATAATCAGTGGCTCACAGTGTCAACACATAGTTGTGTATTCATTATCATAATCATTTTCTTGAATACTTGCATCTTTCCAGTGAAAGAAATAAAAAAGAAAAAACTCATACATACCATACCCCTTACCCCTCCCTCTCAATGACCACTAGTATTTCAATCTACTCAATTTCTTTAAACCTTTTTTCATATTATTTATTATTTTTTATCCATATGTTTTACTCATCTGTCCATATTGTAGATAAAAAAAGCATCAGATACAAGGTTTTCACAGTCATGCAGTCACATCATAAAAGCCGTATCATTATACAATTATCTTCAAAAAACATGACTATATGGGGCGGGCCGCGGTGGCTCAGCGGGCAAAGTGCTTGCCTGCTATGCCGGAGGACCTCGGTTCGATTCCCGGCCCCAGCCCATGTAACAAAAACGGAGAAACAGAATACAATAAAAACAAGAAAATGTTTAAAAAATGTTTCCCTTTCTTCCTTCCTTCCTTCCTTCCTTCTCTCTGTCTTTCCTTTAAAAAAAAAAAAAAAAAAAAAACATGACTATAGAACACAGCTTTACAGTTTCAGGTACTTCCTTCTAGCCACTCTAATACACCACAAACTAAAAAGGGGATATCTATATAATGCATAAGAATAACCTCCAGGATAACCTCTTGACTCTGTTTGAAATCTCTCAGCTCCTGACACTTATTTTGTCTCATTTCTCTTCCCCTTTTTGGTCGAGAAGGTTTTCTCAATCCCTTGATGCCAGGTCCCAGCTCATGCCAGGATTTCTGTCCCATGTTGCCAAGGAGATTTACACCCCTGGGAATCATGTTCCACATAGGAAGGGAGGGCAGTGAGTTCACCTGCCAAGTTGACTGAAAGAGAGAGAGGGCATATCTGAGAAAGAGGTTCTCTGGGGGTGACTTTCAGGCATTATTTTAAGTAGGCTTAGCTTATCCTTTGCAGGGATATGTTTCATAGGGGCAAACCCCAAGATCAAGGTCTCAGTCTATGGATTTGGTTGTCCCCACTGCTTGTGAGAATATCAGGAATTCTCCACATGGGTATGTTCAGTATTTCCCCATTTCTTCCCATTTCCTCAAGGGGACTTTGCAAATACTTCCTTGTTCACTATTCAAATCACTCTGAGATTTCTTGGGACATCACATTAACCTGGACAAACCAACAAAATCTCATACCCTATTCAAGTTTCATGTATTTATGGTGTTCCATTAAACTGACCATACAAGTTAAATTAGGACATGAATTAGTCAAAATATAAATTTTGTACCAAATAAACATTTCATCCTTTAGTCTCACACAGAAGTTGAAGTTTCAAAATATGGATGGCAATCCATTTTCATCACCCTGCAATACTGACATTCCTTTGTTCTCTCTCATGCAAAATATTTTATAATTTGTACATTTAGTTACCATCATTGTCCATTCTAGGCATTCCTAGGTTATACCATCTCAGTTTTTATCATCTATCTTTCCTTTTGGTTTCATACCTGCCCCAGCCCTTCTCCCTCTATCATACTCACATTCAGCTTCATTCAGTGTACTTACATTATTGTGCTACAATCAGTACTGTGTCATGCATTTCTGAATTTTTACAATCAGTCCTGTTGTACAATCTGTATCCCTTCAGCACCAGTTACCTAATTTCTACCCTATTTCTATCTCCTGATAACCTCTGTTCTTAACGGAAATTCTCCAAGTTCACTCATTAATGTTAATTCATATCTGTGAGACCATACAGTATTTGTCTTTTGTCTCTGGCTAATTTCATTCAGCATAATGTCCTCAAGGTCCATCCACACTGTTCCATGCTTCATGACGTTATTCTGTCCTACAGCTGAGTAGTATTCCATCATATGTATATGCCACAGCTTGTTTCACCACTCATCCATTGATGGACATTTGGGCTGTCTCCATCTCTTGGCAATTGTAAATAATGCTGCTATAAACAAAGGTGCGCAAATGTCCATTTGTGTCCTTGCCCTCATGTCCTCTGAATAGATACTTAGCAATGGGATTGCTGGATCAGATGGCAAATCTATGCTTAGCTTCCTGAAGAAACACCAAACTGCCTTCCACAGCAGTTGTACCATTTTACATTCCCACCAACAGTGAACAAGTGTGCCTCTTTCTCCACATCCTCTCCAGCACTTGTCATTTTCTGTTTCATTGATAATGGCCATTCTAGTGGATATGAGATGATATCTTATTGTGGTTTTGATGTGCATTTCCCTAATGCCAGTGAAGTTGAGCATCTTTTCACGTGCCTTTTAGTCATTTGTATTTCCTCTTCTGAGAAGTGTCTATTTATGTCTTTTGCCCATTTTGTAATTGTGTTGTTTGTCTTTTCGTTGTTGAGTTGAAGAATCTCTTTATATATTCTGGATACTAAATCTCAATCTGATATGTGATTTCCAAGTAGTCTCCCATTGCATACGCTGCCTTTTTACTTTGTTGACAAAGTTCTTTGATGCACCAAAGTGTCTAATTTTGAAGAGTTCCCATTTATCAATTTGTTTCTTCAATGCTCATACTCTGGGTGTAAGATCTAGGAAACCACCTCCTGTTACAAGTTTTATAAGATATTCCCCTACATTTTCTTCTAAGTTTTATGGTCTTAGCTCTAATGTTCAGGTCTTTGATCCATTTTGAGTTAATTTTTGTATAAGGTGTGAGATATGGATCCTCTTTCATTCTTTTGCATGTGGATACCCAGTTCTCCAAGCACCATTTATTGAAGAGGCTGCCCTGTCCCAGGTGGATTGGCTTGACCACCTTATCAAAGATCAATTGTCCATGGATAAGGGAGTCTATATTTGAACACTCTATTCAATTCCATTGATCAGTATATCTATCTTTATGCCAGTACTATGCTGTTTTTTTTCTCTCTTTTTTTATTAATTAACGGAAAAAAAGAAATTAACCCAACATTTAGAAATCATACCTCTCCACATACGCAATCAGTAACTCTTAACATCATCACACAGATGCATGACCATCGCCTCCCAGCACACCTGCATCAGTCTAGAAGAACCAGCAACACAAAAGAAAAAGACACAGAATGCTAACATAGAGAAAAGAAACAAAAGTAACAACAATAGCAAAAAAAAAAACAACCTATAGCTCAGATGCAGCTTCATTCAGTGTTTTAACATGATTACTTTACAATTAGGTATTATTGTGCTGTCCATTTTTGAGTTTTTGTATCTAGTCCTGTTGCACAGTCTGTATCCCTTCAGCTCCAATTACCCATTATCTTACCCTGTTTCTAACTCCTACTGGACTCTGTTACCAGTGACATATTTCAAGTTTATTCTCGAATGTCCGTTCACATCAGTGGGACCATACAGTATTTGTCCTTTAGTTTTTGGCTAGACTCACTCAGCATAACGTTCTCTAGGTCCATCCATGTTATTATATGCTTCATAAGTTTATCCTGTCTTAAAGCTGCATAATATTCCATCCTATGTATATACCACAGTTTGTTTAGCCACTCGTCTGTTGATGGACATTTTGGCTGTTTCCATCTCTTTGCAATTGTAAATAACGCTGCTATAAACATTGGTGTGCAAAGGTCCGTTTGTGTCTTTGCCCTTAAGTCCTTTGAGTAGATACCCAGCAATGGTATTGCTGGGTCGTATGGCAATTCTATATTCAGCTTTTTGAGGAACCGCCAAACTGCCTTCCACAGTGGTTGCACCATTTGACATTCCCACCAACAGTGGATAAGTGTGCCTCTTTCTCCGCATCCTCTCCAGCACTTGTCATTTTCTGTTTTGTTGATAATGGCCATTCTGGTGGGTGTGAGATGATATCTCATTGTGGTTTTGATTTGCATTTCTCTAATGGCCAGGGACATTGAGCATCTCTTCATGTGCCTTTTGGCCATTTGTATTTCCTCTTCTGAGAGGTGTCTGTTCAAGTCTTTTTCCCATTTTGTAATTGGGTTGGCTGTCTTTTTGTTGTTGAGTTGAACAATCTCTATAAATTCTGGATACTAGACCTTTATCTGATATGTTATTTCCAAATATTGTCTCCCATTGTGTAGGCTGTCTTTCTACTTTCTTGATGAAGTTCTTTGATGCACAAAAGTGTTTAATTTTGAGGAGCTCCCATTTATTTATTTCCTTCTTCAGTGCTCTTGCTTTAGGTTTAAGGTCCATAAAACCACCTCCAATTGTAAGTTTCATAAGATATCTCCCTACATTTTCCTCTAACTGTTTTATGGTCTTAGACCTAATGTTTAGATCTTTGATCCATTTTGAGTTAACTTTTGTATAGGGTGTGAGATACGGGTCTTCTTTCATTCTTTTGCATATGGATATCCAGTTCTCTAGGCACCATTTATTGAAGAGACTGTTCTGTCCCAGGTGAGTTGGCTTGATTGCCTTATCAAAAATCAAATGTCCATAGATGAGAGGGTCTATATCTGAGCACTCTATTCGATTCCATTGGTCGATATATCTATCTTTATGCCAATACCATGCTGTTTTGACTGCTGTGTCTTCATAATATGCCTTAAAGTCAGGCAGCGTGAGACCTCCAGCTTCGTTTTTTTTCCTCAAGATGTTTTTAGCAATTCGGGGCACCCTGCCCTTCCAGATAAATTTGTTTATTGGATTTTCTATTTCTGAGAAATAAGTTGTTGGGATTTTGATTGGTATTGCATTGAATCTGTAAATCAATTTAGGTAGGATTGACATCTTAACTATACTTAGTCTTCCAATCCATAAGCACAGTATGCCCTTCCATCTATTTAGGTCTTCTGTGATTTCTTTTAACAGTTTTTCTGTTTTCTTTATATAGGTTTTTTGTCTCTTTAGTTAAATTTATTCCTAGGTATTTTATTCTTTTAGTTGCAATTGTAAATGGGATTCATTTCTTGATTTCCCCCTCAGCTTGTTCATTACTAGTGTATAGAAATGCTACAGATTTTTGAATGTTGATCTTGTAACCTGCTACTTTGCTGTACTCATTTATTAGCTCTAGTAGTTTGGTTGTGGATTTTTCCGGGTTTTCGATGTATAGTATCATATCGTCTGCAAACAGTGATAGTTTTACTTCTTCCTTTCCAATTTTGATGCCTTGTATTTCTTTTTCTTGTCTAATTGCTCTGGCTAGAACCTCCAACACAATGTTGAATAATAGTGGTGATAGTGGACATCCTAGTCTTATTCCTGATCTTAGGGGGAAAGTTTTCAATTTTTCCCCATTGAGGATGATATTAGCTGTGGGTTTTTCATATATTCCCTCTATCATTTTAAGGAAGTTCCCTTGTATTCCTATCTTTTGAAGTGTTTTCAACAGGAAAGGATGTTGAATCTTGTCAAATGCCTTCTCTGCATCAATTGAGATGATCATGTGATTTTTCTGCTTTGATTTGTTGATATGGTGTATTACATTAATTGATTTTCTTATGTTGAACCATCCTTGCATACCTGGGATGAATCCTACTTGGTCATGATGTATAATTCTTTTAATGTGTTCTTGGATATGATTTGCTAGAATTTTATTGAGGATTTTTGCATCTATATTCATTAGAGAGATTGGTCTGTAGTTTTCTTTTTTTGTAATATCTTTGCCTGGTTTTGGTATGAGGGTGATGTTGACTTCATAGAGTAAATTAGGTAGTTTTCCCTCCACTTTGATTTTTTTGAAGAGTTTGAGGAGAGTTGGTACTAATTCTTTCTGGAATGTTTGATAGAATTCACATGTGAAGCCGTCTGGTCCTGGACTTTTCTTTTTAGCAAGTTTTTGAATGACTAATTCAATTTCTTTACTTGTGATTGGTTTGTTGAGGTCATCTATTTCTTCTTGAGTCAAAGTTGGTTGTTCATGTCTTTCCAGGAATCCATCCATTTCATCTAAATTGTTGTATTTATTAGTGTAAAGTTGTTCATAGTATCCTGTTATTACCTCCTTTATTTCTGTGAGGTCAGTAGTTATGTCTCCTCTTCCATTTCTGATCTTATTTATTTGCATCCTCTCTCTTCTTCTTTTTGTCAATCTTGCTAAGGGCCCATCAATCTTATTGATTTTCTCATAGAACCAACTTCTGGTCTTATTGATTTTCTCTATTGTTTTCGTGTTTTCAATTTCATTTATTTCTGCTCTAATCTTTGTTATTTCTTTCCTTTTGCTTGCTTTGGGATTAGTTTGCTGTTCTTTCTCCACTTCTTCCAAGTGGACAGTTAATTCCTGCATTTTTGCCTTTTCTTCTTTCTGATATAGGCATTTAGGGCAATAAATTTCCCTCCTAGCACTGCCTTTGCTGCGTTCCATAAGTTTTGATATGTTGTGTTTTCATTTTCATTTGCCTCGAGGTATTTACTAATTTCTCTTGCAATTTCTTCTTTGACCCACTTGTTGTTTAAGAGTGTGTTGTTGAGCCTCCACATATTTGTGAATTTTCTGGCACTCTGCCTATTATTGAAATCCAACTTCATTCCTTTATGATCCGAGAAAGTGTTGTGTATGATTTCAATCTTTTTAAATTTGTTAAGACTTGCTTTGTGACCGAGCATATGGTCTATCTTTGAGAATGATCCATGAGCACTTGAGAAAAAGGTGTATCCTGCTGTTGTGGGATGTAATGTCCTATAAATGTCTGTTAAGTCTAGCTCATTTTATAGTAATATTCAGATTCTCTATTTCTTTATTGATCCTCTGTCTAGATGTTCTGTCCATTGATGAGAGTGGTGAATTGAAATCTCCAACTATTATGGTATATGTGTCTATTTCCCTTTTCAGTGTTTGCAGTGTATTCCTCACGTATTTTGGGGCATTCTGGTTCAGTGCATAAATATTTATGATTGTTATGTCTTCTTGTTTAATTGTTCCTTTTATTACTATATAGTGTCCTTCTTTGTCTCTTTTAACTGCTTTTACATTTGAAGTCTAATGTGTTGGATATTAGTATAGCCACTCCTGCTCTTTTCTGGTTGTTATTTGGATGAAATATCTTCTCCCAACCTTTCACTTTCAACCTATGTTTATCTTTGGGTCTAAGATGTGTTTCCTGTAGACAGCATATAGAAGGATCCTGTTTTTTAATCCATTCTGCCAGTCTATGTCTTTTGATTGGGGAATTCAGTCCATTAGCATTTAGTGTTATTACTGTTTGGATAATATTTTCCTCAAACATTTTGCCTTTTGTATTATATATATCATATCTGAATTTCCTTCTTTCTACACTCTTCTCCATACCTCTCTCTTCTGTCTTTTCGTATCTGACTCTAGTGCTCCCTTTAGTATTTCTTGCAGAGCTGGTCTCTTGGTCACAGATTCTCTCAGTGACTTTTTTTCTGAGAATGTTTTAATTTCTCCCTCATTTTTGAAGGACAATTTTGCTGGATATAGGAGTCTTGGTTTACAGTTTTTCTCTTTTAGTAATTTAAATATATCATCCCACTGTCTTCTAGCTTCCATGGTTTCTGCTGAGAAATCTACACATAGTCTTATTGGGTTTCCCTTGTATGTGATGGATTGTTTTTCTCTTGCTGCTTTCAAGATCCTCTCTTGTTGTTCAAGATCCTCTCTTTCTCTTTGACCTCTGATATTCTAACTAGTAAGTGTCTTGGAAAACTGCCTCCAATTATAAGATTTATAAGCTATTTCCCTATATGGCTGGTGGCACATCAGTTAGCCCCACTCTATTTGAATAAACTTCCTCTACAGTTGAAAACCATCATGTTTTGGGCAAATCCACTTATACCCATTTTGAATTTCTGGGAGAAAGGTGGTAAGCTTCTCTATAGTTTTTTAGGATGACTCTCAGGTTTTCCAGCAGCACTCTCTTGGTAGTGGCTTAGCCTTTCTATTGTGAGTGATTGCCACTGGTTTGTTGTAACAGAGCAAGGACATAAAGATTTTCTGCTTAGTGAAGGAGCTCGCAATGGCTGCCACTGCCTTTAAAACAAGTAGGCCATCTTTGGTCAACTGTGTCAAATTGTTTTGACAAATCAAGACACTGATTGTGTTCTCTGTCCAAGAAGCTTCCCGAGCACCCCAGTCCATGTTCTGCTTTTCGTGGGAAACAGGTCAATAGGATCAGGGAGCCCAAGGCTGGAGCTGATATCAACCAGCCTTTAAATTTTGAAAGGGAATTGTGCATTCCTGTGTCCATTCTATGGGATCGTTTCCATTTCCCTTCAGAGCCAAATTTAAGGGTTTAGTTATTAATCCAAGTAGGGTATCTATAGTTGACAGTATCCTTCTATGCTTAATCCTCTGAGTTTATTTTGGTTTTTTTGGAGGGGGGCAAGCTGGCTACTTGCCAGGGGATCTAACCTGTAAAAATTCCCTTGTGGTGTTTTAATCCTTGAACATTTCTGGACAAGTTCTGTCCAAAAAGATTTAGGGTATTTAAAAATCTCATAAAAACCAACAATGTTGCTGTTTTATCCCTGTGTCAGGTTCTTCTTACGTAAGTGCAAACAGTTTATAGTTAATGGTATGCAATAAAAGTCATCCTGTAAATCTACACCACAGATATTATTGATGAGAGTATATGGATTAAGAACTATAGGGAGTATAACTTCAACTAGTTATGGTTCTTTGCTCTTGAACAAATCTGTAATTCTGAGTTTCTTGTTTCATTTGTTTTGATTACAAAAATCTCTTAATCAGCAGCAAAATATGTTCTCTGTAGATATCGTCTTAAACCTGGTGAGATAATGCCCAGCTGCATGACTCCCTGCACATCTTTGGCTTTTTTTCAAGGATTTCTTCATGGCCTTAACTCAGGCCTAAGATTCCTGCTCACAGAGTCAGAACTTGCAAATTCATTTCACCAGGTGAGAGAGAGAGAGAAACTTGCCAAGAAATTTGTAAGTCAGTTAAACTTTTCCAATTTGGTACTGCTGCAGATATGGGAAAAGGCAGCCATTAGCAACTTCAGTCTTTCCCACAAGAGGGGCCGATTCCTTTGACATGCAACTAAGTCCTAAATCTACCAGAAAATTTATTAATTTCTTACTTAACCTGAAATGAGTCCTGAGGTTCAGCATCAGATAATTTCTCACTAGTAAAAGGATCACCTGGATCCTGTTACTACAGGTTACTATTATTGTCTTTTGGTAGCTTAAGGGGTTGGGTTGCTGGGTCTCCATTGTTTTTCTCCCTCATAGTAAAGATATTGTTTGGAATTTAATGGAATCCTTGGGACACCACCAACAGTCTTACCCTTGATGTATTTTGTTAGGCTTTCCCCATCTTGGATATTGAGAGTAGCCAAAATTGACAGGCATTTTTCCTAGATAAACTTGGAAGTTTGATAGCTAAGTGGCATGCTGATTTTGCTGTTTTCATGAGTAGATTCATGATGATGAAAAATTTCTATAATTTCTTCAAAGGCAATTTCTATAATCTCCAATTATGATTTACTTAACCTTCCTTCTAGCTTTTGCAATCACTGATGAAAGTCAGGGGCACTCTGGCAAATAAAGGGCTGATTTACCCTGTGCTGGTTTATTGGGTCTTCTGGGATTATATTAGTAAATTTATGGTAAGCTTAGAACAATCATTTTTAAAACTTTGATGGACTATCATCTGGCTTTTGGATAACTTCTTTGACTTTATTTAAGCTATTTTATTTAGACACTCCATTTCTTAGACTCACAATTTTGCATGCTTTACAGTGATCTAATTTTATCTTGTTGACTTGTTCATTTGGATTCTAATAAAGGTTTACTTGTGAAATAGTCTGAATTTCAAGGGTGTGTATTGGATTTTCTGGTCTATTATTGCTTGAAGAATCAGCATAATAATGAGCTTTGTCAATTACAGTTCTCCTTTATTATGATGTTAATAGCCCATTTAATAAAGTTTGTATATCAGCCTGCTTAAGATTATGCATTTCAAAAATTGAGTTAAACAGACTTTCCATTTTCTCGGTATCCTCTTGAAAACTGGGAATCCAGCTGTTCCAATTGATGTAGAGAAATGAGTCTGTACATACATTTATCCCCTAGGTAGGCTCTGCTATTCCAGCTGGAGAAGGGACTGTCTCAGAATTTGCCCCCCAGAAATAAAGACACCTTGCCAAAAAGCATAGCACTCCAGATATGAGGAGGGAAAGCCATTTCAGGGGAGTTCCTAGGCATCAGGAGCTTGTCTTCTGCCATTCAACAAGGTGCCAAACAGAGAGGAAGAGAAGTGAGTGGTGAAATCTTAGACTCTGGTGGGAATTGAAAGGGAAATGGCAGGCTCTAGCATGAGGAAGAAAGGAAGCATGAGAGACACAAGTCTTGGCCTAGAAATTGCAGCCACTAATTTTTCCACTTGGAGGCTGGAAACCTCAGTAAAGTCTTTCTCACCCTGCAGGCATGGCCCTTCTTTATTTCTTCTGGAGCAGTAAGGTCTGGACCTTTCAAGGACAGTCTAGGGGCATGGCTGGTGGGTAAAATGCCATGCCTGAAACATTTTCAACCCATTTGTTGATTCTTTCACAAAATAAATCTAGTTGCAAAATAACATTATATTCTATTGATGCTGGTCTGGCCATCCTATAATTCATACTGAGGCCAAATTACTTCACATGAATATTTCATGCTTCTCTGTCATGGATTCATGTCTTAACTGCTTCCAATGGTTTAGGGATGTAATTTAAAGGATGATCTTTCTCATTTTCCTTAGATTTCTCACTCATGTTGCTTCCCATTCTGTATATATTTTAAGCACTTTTAGATCACTTTTGAGACAAAACAGGGCAAAACATGTTCAAACCAAAAACTACAAGAGTGAAAAACAAAGCTTGGAGGAAACCTTAGTTGGTTATAGAGCTAAGACACATGACTATCTTACCTCAGTGGTCCAAGAATCCACCAAGCAGCACATTGTTCAGGCATGCTTCCTGTTGGGTCCCAAATTGTAGATGGGGCATAACCAAATCTGGGTTCAGGGCTGGGCATGGTCAATGAAAGTCACACAAAACAGGGCTGAGGAGGCAAAATGGTTTATGCACAGCAGCAGGAGCACACGGGAGATTTTCATCCTAGAACTGCCACCCCAAAGTGATTTTTTCAATTGGCTTTTATACATATCAGGGAGAAAGAAAGAAAATCATCTTAGTTAGCAGGTAACAGAATCTGGAGAACATCAGTAGGTTTTTTATCTCAGTTATTCACTGCCTTCTTTAGGATTTACATCCTCTGTGATTACTGAAAGAGGTGCTACCATGTCTAAGGCAATAGAAGAAAGCTTATTCAAATCTGGGGGCAGACATTACATTTAAATATTGCTCCTTTGTGAGACTAAGAACTCACATGTTTATGATTATTTCAACCAAATATTTCATGTAATTGAAGAATAAAACATGTATACAATAGTAGAAGATGACTGAAGAGATAAGGTATCTAGTAGGATGCCAATCATTAGCCATTGAAACAAAATTTTGATGATTAAGGAGAATCCTCAAGTATAGCCAAAGGGAAAGAAAAAATGTAAGAGTAGTTTTACTGAAAAAGTACAACAATGGTTTTAACATTTTTACATATATATATTATATTATATTATTATATAAGACGTCAATGAAGTATAAGTATGTTGGGATAAAAATGAAGCATGACCCAAACTAATATTAATTTCATTATGATGGTTGAATCATAGTTCCTCTAGGGACCTAGGTTTTGATAACTTTCTCTGGCAAACTTTATTTAACATCCATTTTCCTATTATTTCATAAAAAACCTTAAATTAATATATAAAAAGACAGATAGCACTCCATAAGTTGAATGAGTGAGTAGATCACCGAACTTAATTTTGAAGCAACTTATCCCCCACAATGGTATGACTGATTATCTATCTATCTATCTATCTATCTATCTATCTATCTATCTATCTATCTATCTATCTATCTATCTTGCTATCTGACATCTTATATAGGGAAGAAATAAGTATGAGACAAAGAATTATACAACTTTAGTAATTTGAATAGGTGAAATAATATGGGAATAGAAGCATTAGGAAGTTTTCTGTTTATTTGTTTTGTTTTGTTTTGTTTTGGGTAATAGATGATAATGTGTGGCAATGCTTTCTTACCAAACATGCTTCCTTGTACCATATAAAATTAGCTAGAATTCAGTTTATGAATACCACATAAGAAGGGGGTTAGAAAAATGGATCCATTATTATAGAAATAGTGGAAATTTAATAATATGAGAAAAAAGCAACTTGTCTACACAATAAAAATTCTTAATAAATTGCTCTTCTTTTTTCTTTAAAATATTTACTTGTGGAAGTTGGCAGAAAACTACATAAATGATATTTGTAAATTTTATCTGCTAATGAAAGAAAAGACATACATCTTTTATTTCTGATGAGCTTTCCCTCATTTAACATGCCCAAATTCATATTAAAGGCCTTGTTTCTTAGGCTTTATATGATAGGATTCAAGGAACACAGTCTAGAACATGGAAATTACAAGGTCAGAAATAGAAGGGTACCCTGAAGCTGGCTTTCAGTAAGCAATGAAGCCAGTAGATTGAAATAATGCAATGACCATCAGGTGTGGAAGACAACTGGTGTAGGCTTTTGACTGGCCTTCTGTCAATGGAATTTCCTTAACAGTCAAGAAGACTTAGGGAATGAAAATGAAAATAAAACAATAGCAATGCGAAATGACAGTGATAAGGATGGGCAAAATTTCTCTCATTAACTTTTCTGAACAAGAAATAGCTAGTAAATGAAGGATGTCACAGAAGAAGTAATGAACCATGTTGGACCCACAGACAGATTAAGAGAAGGTACCACCCATGTACATCATGGCAGTCACACTCCACCCACCCAAGACACAGCTGCCATCTGCACACATGCCCATGTTCATGATGATTTCACAGTGCAGAGGATGGCAGATGGCAGCATAGTGGTCAAAGGACATCACCATGAGGAGGACAGCTGTACAATTGCAAATAAAACCATCAGAAAAGTCTGGGTGATATATTCAAGGAGGCAGGTGGCATTAGTATGTGTCAAGGAGTTGATAAAAGATTTGGAGACTGTGATTGAAATGAGGCAGAGATGCAATAAGGATACATTCTTCAGGAAGAAGTACACAGGGGTGTGAAGATGCTGATCAAATTTTGTGATCACGATAATGAGAACATTCCCTTTCAGGGCATACAAGTAAATGAATGAGGAGAGCAGTGAATGCAAAAGGAACATATTTTAATTGATAGAAAATCCCATGAGGATAAATTAGGACCTAGCTATCCTATTTCTCTTTACTGAAGACATAATAATGATACACAATCAATAAACAGAAAAGAGAGAAGAATAAAATACTCACAAAATCAAGACTTTCAATATTAAACATAAATGGATGTATACATATGGTAGAGTCATGTTCAAATTACTAAATATTATCTCCATCTATATCCTTTTCAGTCTATTACTCATCAATCATTCCCATGTAAAGTGTTTTATTTAAACAATTTAATTTCAGTTCACATATATATGACACTAAAATATTGTTCAAATATACTTCTGAAAGGTAAATTCTGAAAAATTTCTACCATTCTTTGCAAAATCCTTCCAACACTCTAGGTAAATTGAAATTGCCTATTAACTGCTAAATTGTGCCCTACATCCTGTTCCATGACAAATATAATTTCATTTTCTACAAAGCTTCAGAGAATTTGAGAAGAAAATGATTCTGAGAAGAAAAACAACCTGAACTATTTATTATTGAAAATTTTCGTCTTCTATATAAAATCTTTACCACACTTGTCTCTAGAGAACATTCAGTTTAGAGCTGTTTACAAATTTCAAAATTTAAATAAAGAACTTAGCTAATGGTTGGCTTGTTTTCTTAGAGTTCCAAATGGCGCATATCCTGGTTAACGTAGGTATCAAATATACGAGCTACATTTTATAACCTCACATTCTCCTAATTATTTACTTTTTAAATTTCCATTCTTTGCATTCCCTCACATCTATTAAGTTCAATAATTATGTATTGACCATAAGCTCAATTTCTGTGTTTCTTTCTATTAACATTTCAACTATTAAAATGCATGGCAGTGGGTGCAAGAGTAGTTCAGTGGTAGATTTCCTGCCTGCCATGCAGGAGATCCAGGTTTGATTCCCGGCCCATGCACATCCCAAACAAACAAACAAGGAAACAAACAAATGAAAAATGAAGCAAACAAAAATACAGCAAATGGTGCTGCAATAAGGGGAAATGCACATAGAAAAGGAATGAAATGTGACTCCCACCATACAACATACAAAAAAAATTGCATGGTATTGTCTACTGCACATCTGAAATATAGCAAATATTATTTGAACAATTTTCATGTCAGTCACACAGCTACTTGCACATCCTCATGTTCCTCTATCCTTTCCATAAGATTCATACAAATTATATAGCAAGGGATAAGGGATGACAAAGACATAGAGTTGAATTCAGATAGCATCAGCATAAAAAATTCAGCAGTTGCTGATAACTCCTACAGTGACAGGTTGATGTTTTCTAGTTACACAAATTATATTCTTTAAACTTCCTTTAAATTATTTCCTTAATGGATATTATTTTTCAAACTTTTCTCTTTAATATTCAATTTCTCTATTCAATAGCTTACTCTTTAGAAATGCACCTCAACTATTCTTCCACCATTTAAAGGCACAGTTTTACTTCTGATATAGAATTTGTGCAGAGCAAGTATTCATTCTAATTTTCTGAAGTAGTTTTTACCATTACTCATTAAAGGTTTTCTCCACTTTTTAATTTTTTTCCTTTGTGGCTTTAATACTATAGGCATTTAGCTTTTCTTCTATTTTCTGCAATGCTTATTTCCTTTGATTTTTATTTTGCCACTATTAATTTGCTTTTGGTGTCTGCCTTTAAATAACATTTTAAAATGTCATTAAATAAGTATAATTAAAGAAATTGGGTAAAATTGTACAAAATATGATGGGAAAGCATTATCAATTCTAAATAAGGATAATGCAAATTGTCAGGAAAACAAACATAAAAAATCATATGAAATGGAAGCATCATAAGCATACACAGGAATGTACAAGTCACAGAAAAGTAAATTCTTTTTCACTAAAAATAAAACCCCCAAATTAAATAACAATGGAATGCTTTTGTGTATATGACACTGGAAAAAATTTGAAGAATCTCTTGTCACTATTTGCTTTTACAGATAGGGGAGCAACCAAAGGATTCACTTTTGCTGGCAAGTCAGAGGCCAGTAGGTCCCTTTGATCTGGCAGTAATCCTTCTCCCACCACTACAGAGAAGCCTTGATGAGGGGGCCTCTGGGGAACTGCCAGCTGTGCAAAATCCACCCAGGTCTGCCTTTAGGAGCTTATCAGAATCTATTTCCCAGTCTGTTTCCACATAGCTCTTCATATGTACTTTTTTAGCCTAATTTTCATCAATTACAATTGTTGAGAATTTTCTTCATTGGCCTTGAAGATCCTAATCTTTTCTCTGAATCTCCCCATTTGACAGCATCTTCAGAGCTTGTCTCAGCTGCACAGATATTCCTTCACCTGAGCTTCCAACAGAGCCTCAATTTGAATTCACCAGAGCTTTGTTCGCAGAGCATTCTTTGTACAGTGTTGTCAAATTCAAGCCTAGATAATTTCCCTCCTTTCTCCTATAGTAACTAGCTTTGGAATTTTATTTCATGGGCATATATTGCTTACCTCCCTTTTTTGTTGAGTCACCTATACTTGATATTTCTTTCCCCAGATGAGCACACTCCACTGCAAATTGCTTCCCATGTTCATCACCTTATATAGAATGGCAGACAAGGAAGGCTGTGTGTCCAGTTCTACAGAGGCATGAGATCTGTAACATAATGACATATGTCCAAATTTTACATATATAAATTTTTCATCACTATACCTTTTGTATTCTTTCTGTTGCACTTAAGTTATAATTCTATTACTTTATCACTATTTTATGTCAAAATTTTATGCTCACATAGATATAATTTTGAAGGACATGACTATAATACTTGTTGGTGTAAATAGAAAGTAAGATCAAATTTCTTAACAAAGAGTTAGAGTAATGCAGTCACTTCATCTCACCCCAACCATAATCCAGCTTAAGTATGATAAGGCACATATTAGTCCTTAAAACAAAACATATATATCTATTTTTTTTCTCCCAGAAATTAGCATGTGAAACCATTTGGATTAAGTTGTGGATGCCAAGTTTTCATTTTACCTTTATCATTTTGATGAATAATAAAACTAAGATTGCCTGTTATATTCTAATCATTTGTTTATCACCATTCTGGATGATCAGTGTATAGGAAATATTGTTTTTGATGTATAGTATAATTTGTGTTCCTCCCAAGTAATCAGATTTTCAGTCTTTTTACTTTACTTGTTTCTTTTTTAGTAAATCATACGCTCTTTTTTTGCAAACATGCCATTAAAACAGTACTTCTTTTACTTTCTCTGTTTTCCTTTTTTTATTTTTGTTCCAAAAACAAGTCAAGAGGGAGAATTAGCATAAACTTTTTCTTTTACTGAATAGCAATTGAGACATAAACCCAATTCCAAATGATTAAAGAATTTAAATATTTAGGATCTAACTAATGAAAGAATTCACTCACTTTAGCATGTGCCCTCTGTGGAACAGTGGAGAATGATGTGGATGTGTGTGGGGGCATTGTCCAGAAACCCAGGGGTGACAGGCTTTGTCCAGAAACCCAGGGGGTGACAGGCATTGTCCAGAGGCCCAGGGGTGACAGGCATGAGGTGCTCACTGAACCTAACAGGATGAAAAGGGGCGTGAGCAGAGGATAGCACATGGGGCTGCGCTGTCCCGATTGTGTGAGACCATGCTGGGTTCTCAAATGTTCCCAAGGTGAATTTTTCTGTTTCATTTCAGAGAATTATGTCTGAAAAATATCAGTAAATAATGCACAGAGACATCCATGAAGACTCTATAAATCGATTCAGTTTAGAGCGCAAGATATTAATTCTTTATGATATTAATTGATGATGACAATCAGCATTTTTGAGTGCCCATTGTAGGCACATGAATTACTGATGAAACCATGGAATAGTCCAGTGAATGCCTCTTTTAAAAAAATAACAGAGTGTGGATATTTTCACCTGATTTATCATAGTAAAAGTAAAGGCTGAAAAATCAGGGACAATCCACATAAATTTGAATATATTCTGTGTCTTGAATTTAATGCTTCAGAAATTGTTTAGTAGGGAAGATTAAAAATGGTGCAGCAAACCCTTTAAGCTAATTCCAACTTCTCACTTCAGCCATGATGTGCCCTATATGATATGCAATATGTCATAATTAAACTTATAATCAATATTAATAAATTGTAATAAAAAAGGCTTGTTTGAGAAATATTTTTCAGCATTCAGGAAAATATTCCTGCATTTCTTTAGGTCTTCAGCAAAAAAAAAAATCACAGATCATTTTGATCTCAGTATACATATACATATCTCTTCATAAAATTTAAAATATATAAAAAATGTGGATTTAATGTACTGAATTAATATCAATTTGATTTTAATCAAATAATTAATCAAAAACTTACAAGGAAATAATTTGACAGATTAAATGTATAAATTTTAGAAGTTATGTTAAGTAAAAAAATAATGAAACATTAATTTAAGATCAAATAAGGATGGACAAAATTTATATGTGGATGTAGATTTTAGTGTCTATAACATTTGAGAGCACGTTCACGTTAACCATGTATTTTTTCACACCACAGCTAAGTGAGCAGATGATTTAGACTGAAGAATAATAAATAGTAAATGAACATGTTTCTTTGCATATTGAACAACTAATTTACAGAAATCCCTATACTATATGCTTAGGTGAAAAAATATTTCACAAAAACTGGTGCAAACTTTATAGAATGTAAATAATATCTATCCTGATGAAAATCATATATTCATTCATTATGAAATATTTTTGTGGATCTAAAATATATTGAAAACTCTGAAATATTAAGTTGCAATAATTTCATAATATTTTATGATCAGTAAATGAAAACCTTGTAATTTCTAGAACAAATGATTCTGGGCAATAAACATTTACATACAACTGTATGATTATTTCAAGCAAATATTTAATATAATACAAGACTAAAATATGTATACAATAGTAGAAGGATGATTGGGAAAATAATGAGATGTCAAATAAAATGTCAACCATCAGCCATTGAAACAAATTTCCATGATTAAGTAGAATTCTCAAGTATGACCAAAATGAAAGCAAAAATATTAGTTTTATTCAAAAGGTACAAATACAGTTTTACATTTTTTATAATTACATATATTATTTTTGTATATGAGATATCAATGAACTATAGTTATGTTGCAATAAAAATCATCAGCCAAATTAATAACCATTTCACTATGACACTAGAATCATTAGTGCCTCTATTCCCAAAGGTTTTGATAACTTTCTCTGGAAAAATTGATTTGACACATTTTCTTCTCCTTTCACAGAAACAAATATATGAAAGGAAAGATAACATCCCATAATATGAATGAGGTAAGTGAGATCATTAAGTTTGATTTTGAAGCAATGTGTCCCCCAGAATGATATGTAAATAAGACATCCAATCCAGGGAATAAATAAAAATGAATCAGAAGATTGTAGATTTTAGTAAACTGAATTTGGTGAGATAATGAGAATAGATGCTTTGGAAAGATTTTTGTTTCTTTTGTTTTGCTTTGTGTAATAGTTGGTAGGGTGTGGTAGTGCTTTCTTAACAAACATGTTTCTTTACATAATGTAAAAATGGCTAGAATTGAGCTTATGAATACTACAAGAAAAGCTGATAGACAAAAGGATCCATAGTTACAGAAATGATGGAAGTTTAATAATAAGAGAAAAAAAGGAACATTTCTGCCCAATGAAAATTCCTAATGAGGCATGGCTCCTCTTTTTAAATTTCATGTAGTTATTTTAAAAAGTTGTCAGAAAACTGAACAAATGATTTGTAAGTTATATCACTAATGAGACAAAGAGGAATATCTTTTACTTTTTGATGAGCTTTCACTCCATTAACATAGCAAAAGCCATCTTCAGAGCTTTGTTTCTTAGGCTGTATATGATGGGATTCAAAGTTGAGGGTAACAGAATGTATAACACAGAAATTATAAGGTCAGTAATAGAAGGGAACCCTGAAGTTGGCTTTAGGTGAGCCATGAATCCAGTAGACAGAAATAATACAATGACCATCAGGTGTGGAAGACAAGTGGAGTAGGCTTTTGACTTGCCTTCTGTCAATGGAATCTTCTTGACAGTGGAGAAAACGTAGGAAATGACAATGAAAATAAAACAGCAGCAATGCAAAATGACACTGATAAGGATGGGCCCAATTTCTCTCATTAAATTGTCAGAAGAAGAAATAGCTAATAATTGCAGGATGCCACAGAAGAACTGATGGGCCAGATCGGGCCCACAGAAGGATAAGGAAAAGGCACCAGCTTTGTGCATCACAGCAGACAGACCTCCACCTAACCAGGACACTGCTGCCATCTGACACATGTGCCCATGTTCATGATGACTTCATAGTGCAGAGGATGGCAGATGGCAGCAGAGCAGTCAAAGGACATCACCGTGAGGAGGAAAAGCTCTGAAACTGCAAGTAAAGTCAGTGGAAAGACCTGGGAGACACACTCAAAGTAGGAGGGGGTATTGTTGTGTGTCAAGGAGTTGACAAGGGGACTGTGGTTGAAATGAGGCAGAGATCCAAGAAGGATAAATTCTTCAGGAAGAGGTACATGAGATTGTGGAGGTGCTGATCCAAAATTGTCCTCAAGATAATGAGGACAGTCCCAATCAAGGCATGTAAATAAATGAAGAGAACACTGAATTCAAAATGAACACTTTGTGATTGGTAGAAAATCTCATGAGAATAAATTCAGTCATGGCTGTTGTATTTTTCATTACTGTGGGTATAATATGATACACAATCAATACAAGGAAAGAAAGAGAAAACATCCACAAAATCAAGTCTCTACATATTAAACATAAAATGGATGTATATATATGGTAGTTTCACATTCTAATTACTAAATATTACTTCCATTTAGATCTTCTTCAGTGTATTAGTTATCAATCTTTCCTTTGTTAATTTAGTTATATTTAAACAATTTAATTTCAGTTCACATATATCTGGCATTATAATATTTTTCAATTCTATCTGAATTCAGAAAGAAGAGTTCTAAAATTTTCTACTGACCTTTGAAAAATCCTTCCAACACTCTAGATAAATCAATTTACCAATGAACTGCAAAATTGTGCTCTACATTATGTCCCATGATGAATTTCTTCTCATTTTCTACAGTGCTTTGGAGAATTTGAGAAGTAAATAGTTCTGAGAAAAAATCTGAACTATTTATTGTTGACATTTTTCATCTACATTATAACATTTTTACCACACTTGTCTCTAGAGAACATTCAGTTTGGAACTGTTCACAAGTTTCAATATTCAATATTCAATAATGCATGTCTTTCTCTACTGCATATCTGAAATACTGCATCTTTTTTTTAACAGTTTTCATGTCAGCCACACAGCCACTTCCACATCCTGGTGTTCACCTAAACTTCCCATAAGTTAATACAAATTATATAGCAGGGAAGAAGGGATGGCAAAGAGATGGAACTAAATTCACATAGTATCAGTTTGAAGAAGTACAGTAGTTGGAGATCCCTCTGGCAGTGACAGGTTGACGCATGCTATTTATATAGATTTTATCCTTTAACCTTCCTGTAAATGTAGTAAATATTTAAGAGTGTACTCTAGGGTTTGACCTCCTACACTCTTCTTTAATTTCTTCTTTTAAATTTTACACTTGTTCTTTTCCTATGGTCATAATTAGTGAAACAGTCAGGGAGTAAAGGTTGTTTATTGGATATGGGATAGTGGTGAAGTTAAATAATTTATCATTTAATATTTCTAATTTATTATCCTCCAACTTATTAGAGGAAAAGAATCCATATATTGCATTAAAGAGAAAACAATAAAAATTGGGCTGCATTTCCATCAAATAAGCAAAGGTTTTCTGAATGATTATAAAATTGTTTACAAAGAGAAAGAGGATTATAACAGAGAAGATAGGACTTAACAAATGAGTATGACTGCTGAATCATTAGATTGATTTTTTTTCTGGTCTCCAATGTTTTGGAGCAGCTAGAAGAAAAAACAAAAAACCGTGGAACTGTAACCCATACCAAACATTAAAATCTGTTTTATAACTTCTTGTTAAAATGTACTTGGGGGTAGGCCACGGTGGCTCAGCAGGTAAGAATGCTCACCTGCCATGCCAGAGGACCCAGGTTTGATTCCTAGTGCCTGCCCCAGGGAAAAAAAAAGTGTACTTGGAAATGTCTTGCTTTTTTGTATATGTTAAATTTCACAGTTAAAAAAAGTGTTAAAAATGTTTTCAGTGATGAAATTTGAATTAATATCTCTCTGTTGCTCTTCTTGCTAAAAATATTGTGACATTTGTACCATAAAAAGTTGCTCATTGCACCTGGGTATTTAAGTAAAAGAAACATTTATGGTCAGACATAAACAGATTTTTAACTTATCTATATTGTTTGTGCCTTTTAGTGTGAGGGAAATAAAATAGGAAATATAAAAGCAGGGTTCTTGATAATTCTGTCTGACTCAGTGGCCTGCCAAAGTTTTAGGGCTGAAAATATAATATGTTGTTTTATGAACACAACATGATTATTTTTCTTTCTTTTCCTTTATTATTTCTTAGATAACTTTCTTTAATTGATTTCATTTAACACTGAGTGCACTTTCAGCTTATTGAGCTATATGAAATATCTCTTACTCATTATATGCCATTCCAAACTAAGATATTATAAATATGCCAAGAATATTAAAAATCATAACCCTTTATGGAAAGTCTAAATTGAGGAAGACAAATGTAGTTTTTGAATTTCATTCCAAAGAAAATTTGGCATTGTACCTTCTGAAAGGTTTAGGAGATGAAAGAGACAAGAGGCAGACCAAGAAACCTTAGAGTGAGCAGGTTTATTCCTTCACTCCTGGCAGAGCTCACAGAACTCAAGGTAGGGAGTTGTGAGCTCACCGCTGGGTCCTGGTGTGGGTAGTTTTTAAGCAAGAGGGTTAGGTGACGTCTAGAAGAGGTGGCCCATTTTACACAGCTCAAATCATGGAGACCTTCCCTGTTCCCCTGACCTAACACCTTCAATGATTGGAACACCAGACAATAATATATGATATGTCGTTATATATTTATGTTTCATTATTTTTCTTTATTTGTTAAATGGGGATTTTTAAAAAATATTTTTATTTAAGAAACAATACACTTAGAATCACCAAAAATGGATATCTTAGTTAGCTTAACCATAGGCATACTTAAATAAACTATCCATATAATCATTGTAAAGCCTGCATTTGCACAGTTTCATAAACCAATTTAAAATTAAGACAATAAGAAAAAAATCTGCATATTCAGATAGCAAATTTCTTAAATTCTATGTATTAAAAACTACCTTAGAATGCCATTTGATCAGCTGTCAAAATAGTGAATAGTCTCAAAATGCAAGTAGAAAGTTCTTACAAATATCTGCATTGCTATAGTAATTACCTATGTTATTAAATATTTTCTTTATTTCAGGAAAACATGAGCATGCAAATATTTTTGCCACTAACATATGGCAATCTTAACCACCTAAAATGGATATCTTACTTAGTTTATCCATAGGCATATTAAAAAGAATCTAAGTAATCATCATAAAGCCTGTTTGTACAATATGTTTCATAAGCCAATTTAAAATTAAAGTGAGGGAGGAAAAACATCTATAAATACATATGTCAGAGTTACATGAACTCTAAATATTAAACAGTATATTAAATACCATTTGATTAACTATCAAAACTGTGTGCATTCTAGCAAAATATCAAGTAAAAAGTTATTACAAATATCACCTTTCTATAGTAGTGAGCTATGTTTCTAAATGTTTTCAAATTTTTAATTTCAGGAATTTATTTTATCTACTATTAAATGAGGATTTTTAACCACTGTTTTATTTCTCAGGTTATTTTAAAAATAAAGCAAGTTTTCTTCTAAAAAAAGACTTATTATTCCCTTCAATACTTGTCCATGAACGTTCTAGCTCTCTGCTGAGATTCAGGACTAATGAAATTACAGCTGAATTTAAGAACAGAAGGAGATTGTGAACTTTTCTTTCAATAGACATTAGAGAATGTTGATTCCTCTGAAAACTCCTATGGCACCCACAAAATTGGGGCTTATTGGTTCATGATAGGAGACACAGAGAGGTAAAGGCCTAGATCATTTTTTTGTCTGTTGTCACTCTGCCTTGAATATTGAACATTGCCCAAGAATAGCAATTCATCAAACAGATTGATTCCAAAGGGAAAACAGGCTACCATTGTCTCCACTGACCTTCTTGATTGGTATCAGCAGTAACAAAATCTTACTGAGTAATTAGTGGGCCAGTATGTCATGATTTTTACTCTGTCAGTGTCTTGCAGATTTATGAGCAAAATCATAATTAATTCTAGCGTCCAGTTATTCAATTTTCTTTTCTTGAGTGCCTTCCATTGTTCTGTTTTAGTTGAGTCAAAGTCCAGATATCCGTGGTACTGTCATTGCCTCTCACCAGCAAGTTTTCCTTTGGTGGGGGGCAGAAGGGTGTGTGGAGTGGATGAGCTGAGGGAGCCTACCTTGTGAGGATTTGAATGGCAGAAGTTTAATCAAGAGCCCTTCCCTGGTGTAGGCGGGATCTTGGTGACCAGCAGAGGGCAATGTGGCCTGGGGAGCAGTTAAGGAGGAGAGAAAGGAAATGAGGAAAGAGAGTAGCATTAATGAACATTGCAATTCATAGGAAGTGTTTTTAATTTGGACTATGAGTGGGAGGAAGACACTGGATTGTTTTAGTAGAGGAGTGACATGATCCAATTTGTATTTGAAATTCATTACTTTGTGATGAAAATTGATTGCCAAGGGGCTCCCTCTTGTAAGGTTGCTGGGTTTGAAATGCTTGGACAAAAGAGGTAGTGGTAAGCGTTGGGAGACATGTACAGTTTTATTGTGAAACCTAAAATATTTGTTTTTGATGTAACAATATATCACTTTGTTTACTTCTTTGCTTACCTATGATTGCGGGTTTAACTATTTAATTTATTATTTTTAATTTATAACCAGCATAATAAAATTACAATTTGGAGCACCAAAACAACCAACAAGCAAACACACATTCCAGATATGAAAAAATTCTACTCTTTCATAGTTTGCTGCTTTGATTTGTGAAGAGATTAAGTAGGAAATTATTTTCTTAAGAATCTTAATTTTCTCCACATACCCACTCCAAGTCCAGTTAAATGCATTATAAGCTCATCCCATTAAAATTCACCATTAGTTCTTAATAGAACTTTTCTTCTTGTCATAGGATGACTTAGTGGAGTCTCTCTATTAATAGTGCTATGGAATTTTACAAGGATATAGTATGGTGTAATTCCATTTTTAACTAATGGCACTGTTTTTTTTCCTGGATCTTTCCTTTTAAATTCATTATCATTATTCTATAAAGAAATCTTATCTTATTTTATTTTTATACTTCTACCTTTTCTGTATCTTTCCTCTTTCTGGAAGTTTATTAATTAGATTTCTTACATTGATATTATTTTTCAAATTTTTCTCTCCAATTTTCAATTTCTCTATTAAATAGCTCACTCTTTAGGGATGTGCTTCAATACTTCTTCTGCCACTTAAAGGCACAATTTTATTTCTGATAAAGAATTTGCACATATGAAGTGCTCTCTCTACTTGTCTGAAGTACTTTTCACCAGTTACATCTTGAAAGGATTATCCACTTTTCAACTTTTTCCTGTGCGGCTTTTATACTGAGTCTTTCATTTTTCTATAAACTGCAATGCTAATTTCCTTTCAATTTTTATTTAGTCAGTATTATTTTTATTTTGGTCTATGTCTTTACATGACATTTTTAAATGTCAGAAATAAGTATAATTCAATAAATTGAGGGAAATTGTAAAACATATAATGGGAAAATATTAATATCAATTCTAAATAAAGATATCTTACAAGCTGACAGGAAAATATATAAACAATGATAAGAAATGGAAACACCATAAACATGCACAGCAATGTACAATTCACAGAAGAGTAATCCTTTTTCACCAAAAATCAAATCTAAAAATTGCATAGTATTGGACATCATTTATGTGCATAACACTGACAAACAACTTAAAGAGTTTCTTACACTATTTGCTATTACAGATATGGAAGAAACCAAATGACTCACCTTTGTAGGTGAGTGGAGGCCAGCAGAGCCCTTTGATCTGGACATCATGCTTCTCCCACCACTACAGGGAAGTCAGTGGTGAGGGAACCTCTGCTCTGTAAAGCTGACCAGGTCCATCTGCCTTAGAAGGTTATCAGAGCATGGAGCCTGTAAATATGGGGTCTATGGAGACAGATTGGGATCTATCTCCACATAGCTCTGTATTCCCACTTTTCTACCTTATGTCTTCATCATTCACAATTACTGAAAATGTTCTTCATTGATCTCTGGAAATTATGGTCATTAATCAACAAAATCTCTCAGATGTTAACGTTTCTCTGAATTCCCCCATCTGATGGCAACTTCAGAGCCTGCCTCAGCCACACAAAGCTTCCTTCATCAGAACCTCCTTCACTGGCTTGCATGTCTCATTCTGGAGGCATGGCAGGTGACTCCATTGCTACCAAACCCAAGTCCAAGATAATTTTTCCTATAGTAGCTTGTTTTAGAATTTTATTTCATGAGGATATACTGCCCACCTCTACTTTTCATTGAGTCATCAACCTTCTAGAATTCCCTTTCCCCAGATAAGTTGATTCAACTGCAAATTGCTTCCCATTTTCATCACCCAACATAGAATGGCAGTCAAGGAAGCTGTGTGTCTGTTCTGTGCAAGCACAGGATCCATGAATTAATGACCTTTGTCCAAAATTCACATATATAAATTTAACTTCATTACTATATCTTTTGTATTCTTTTTATTGAACTAAAGTTTCAATTCAGTGATATTAACACTATTTTATGTTAAAAATGTTTGCCCTCACAGATATAATTTGGGGCACATGACTGTAGTACTTATTGATGTAAATATGAAGTGAGGTCAAATTTTTTGGCAGAGTTATAGTAATGCAATCACTCCAACCCATCCCATCTATATTCACAGTTTACGTTCGATGAGGTGCTCTTTGGTCCTTAATGTCTCTTTTAAAAGACTAAGAGAGTGTGGGTATTTTCAACTGATTTACCACAGTAAAATTAAAGACTGAAGCATAAGGGATAATTCACACCGATTTAATATCATGCTCTGTCTTGAATTCAATGCTTAGGAAATTTAGTAAGGAAGATGAAAAAAATGTAACAGTAAGCTGTTTAAGTTAATGCTAACTTCTCACTTGGGTTGTGATGTGCCCTATATGATATGCAATAAATCGCAATTAAATTTATGGTGTCAGATTTTTTTCAAAACGTTGAGAATTTTTCTTAATATTGATTGTAATATAAAAGGACTTATTTGAAAAATATTTTTCAACATTCTGATTTCAGTATACATAAACATATCTCTGTCCATAAAAGTGAAAATATTTAAAAGAATGTGGATTGAACATAATAAATTGGTATCATCAATGTGAAGTAATAAAAAACCATGAGGAAATAATTTGATAGATTTAATTACAAAATTTTTAGAAATTGTGTCAAGTAAAAGAGAACAAAATATTTAAAGGTCCTAAAAGAGGAGGACAATACTTACATGAAGTATCTTTTAGTATCTATAACTTTTGAAAGCACATTCATGTTAACCAAATATTTTTTCACACCAAAAATAAATAAATGAGTGGTTTAGATTGCAGAATAATAAACGGTAAATGAACATGTTCCTCTGTATGGTTAACAAATAATTTACAGTTAACCCTATTTTATATCCCTAGGTGAAAAAATATTTCATGAAAACTGGCATATAATTTAAAGAATCCAAAAGAAATCTTGGGAAAATCATACATTCATTAATTATAAAATATTTTCTGAACCTAAAATAAATTTAAATACCTGATATATTCTGGAGGAATAATTTCATAATCTTTAATGATCAATAATTGAAAACCTTGCAATTTCCAGTACAAATGATTCTGGACAATAAACATTTACATACATCTGAGTGATTATTTCAACCAAATAGTCAATAAAATATAAGAATAAAATATGTATACAGTAATAGAAAAATGAAGAAGTAATGATATACCTAGTAGAATGTTAATCATCAGCCATCGAAACAAAATTTTAATTATTAAGGAAAACCATCAAGTACAGCCAAAATGAAAGCAAAAATATTGAGTACCTTTATTCAAAAATTACAAATACAGTTTTACATATTTATATGTATTATTTTTATATATGAGATATCAATGAAGTATAGTTGCACTAGGATTAAAAAAAAAGCAGCAACCAAATTAATATTCATTTAGCTATGATGCTTGAATCATAGCTCCTCTATTCTCTTAAGTTTTCCTCACTTTCTCCAGCAAAATTTATTTAACTCTCCTATTTCCTTTTCTCCTTCCTAGAAATCCCTAAATAAATATATAAATGGAAAGATAATGTCCATAAGTTGAATGAGGTGATTGATATCACTAAATTTAAATTTGAAGCAACTTATTCCATGTAATGATATATATAAATAAGACATCAGATACAGGAAATAAATCAAAATGAGTCAAAGGATTATATGAGATTTTAGTAATATGAATTTCTAAGATAATATGATATAGAAGCATTGGGGAGTTTTTTTCTGATTTGTTTTGTTTTTGTTTGTGTCATAGTTGGTAGTTATCACACACTACCATCTTAGAGAACATGCTTCTTTACATAATGTAAAATGAACTAGAATTAAGCTTATAAATACATAAGAAAGGGATAGAAAAAAGATCCATAAATATAGGAACTGTGGTGATTTCATAATTAGAAAAAAGTCAAATTTCTGCCCAATGGAGATTCTAATGAGTAATTGCTTCTTTTGTTTCTTTCAAATATTTAACGTGTAAAGTTGGTGGAAAACTGAATAAATAATATTAGGAATCTTATTTGCTCATGAAACAAAGGAGGCATTATCTTTTACTTTTTAAATGATTTTTCCTTTATTCACCAGGTCCAGAGCCATTTTCTGGGTCCTATTTCTTCCACGGTATATGATGGTCTTTGAGGTGGAGGATACCACAAGATAGAACACAGAAGCCACAAGGTTAGAAATAGTAGGAGACCCTGACCCTGACTTTAGATAAGCTGTGAAGCCAGTGAAAAGAAGTCAAGATCACCAGGTATGGAAATGAAGTGGAACAGGCTTTTCACTGACTGTCTTTCAATGGAATCTTCTTGACAGTAGAGAATATATAGATGTAGGAAACACTTCTGATAATAAAACAGTAAAAATTGAAAACCACACCAAAAAGGATGCACAAAATTTCTCTCATTAAATTTTTTGAACAAGAAATAGCTAACTACTAGGAGATGTCACAGAAGAGCTGAGGACCACATTGTACTGACACTAGAGTAAAGAGAAGGTATCAGCTGTGTGCATTACAGCAGTCAGGCTCCCTCCCAGCCAAGACACAGTAGCCATCTGCACACATGTGCCCATGATCATGACTTTGTAGTGCCGAGGATAGCAGATGGCAGAATACTGACCAAGGAACTTGCTGTGAGGAGAGCAGCACTAGACAGCTATTAAAAATCATCAAAAACATTTGGGTTACACAACCAAGGAAAGAAGTAGCATTATTGTGGGTCAAGAAGGTGACAGTGGATTTGGAGATTGAAAGTGAACTTAGGCAGAGATCTGTTCTAGTTTGCTAGCTGCCAGAATGCAACCCACCAGAGATGGACAGGCTTTCAGTAAAAGGGGATTTATTGATTTAACATGTAGTTCTTCAGAGGAAAGGCAGCTAACTTTCAACTGAGGTTCTTTCTTATGTGGGAAGGCACAGGACAATCTCTGCTGGCCTTCTCTCCAGGCCTCTGGGTTCCAACACCTTTCCCCAGGGTGATTCCTTTCTGCATCTCCAAAGGCCTGGGCTGAGCTGCAAGTGCTGAGAGGAGGTATGCTGTGTTGCTTGGGCTGTGCTATGTTGAGTCTTTCATTTAAGCACCAACCAATTAAATCAAACATCATTCATTGCAGCAGGCATGCCTCTTAGCCAACCTCAGATGTAATCAGGAACAGATTTGCATGAGGTTTGCATGCCATTAGCTCATATCCACAGCAACAGATCTAAATACCTTCACCTAGCCAAGTTGATACCTGAGCCTAACTACCACAAGATCTGTGAAGGATAAATTCTTCGGAAAGAAGCACATGGGGGTGTGAGGGAGCTGGTCCAAAGTTGTGATCATGACAATGAGGACATTCTCAATAAGGCCCACAAGTAACTGTCTGAGAAGAGCACTGAGTGAAAAATACACATATTTGATTGGTAGAAAATCCAATGAGAATAAATTCAGTCACAGTCTTATTTTTCCTTACTGTAGCCAAAATATGATGTGATCAGTAAAAAAGGAAGAAGAATCAAACATTAACAAAATCAAGTCTCTCAATATTAAATACATAATGGATGTATCCTTATGGTAGTGTGGATTCTGTAATTCTAATTACAGAATATTATTTCCATCTACTCTCAATGTATTGGTCATCAATCATTTCCTGGGTAATTTAGATTTATTTAGCCAATGTAATTTCAGGTGACATATATCTCTCATTATGATATTGTTGAAATATAGTCAGTGAAAGATGCTGAGTGACTGAAAATTTCATGACTTTCCAAAACCCTTCCAACACTCTAGATAGTTCAAAATTGACCAAATAACAACTGCTGAATTATGACCTAGATTTGCTGCACCTACATCCTGTCTCATGTTGAATGTAACCTCAATTT
The DNA here is from genome assembly GCF_023851605.1 of Tamandua tetradactyla. NCBI lineage: Eukaryota > Metazoa > Chordata > Mammalia > Pilosa > Myrmecophagidae > Tamandua > Tamandua tetradactyla. The sequence goes on from NC_135336.1 coordinate 109,502,999, forward strand.
CTTCAGATCCAGAGAATTTGAGAAAGAAATAATTTTGAGAAATAAAACAAGTATTTATTATTGACCTTCATCTACGCTACAAAATCTTTATCCTATTTGTCTCTAGAAAACATGCTGTTTGGAGCTATTCACAAATTTCAATATTTTAATAAGGAATTTTGCTAGTGGCTGACATTTTTCTCCTTTATCACACACAAGTTGTTTTTATTATTTATATTCCTGTACACTGACGTCCATATGGCACATAAGCTGGATGCTGTAGATGTCAGTAAGATGAGCTGAGTTTATTAGCCTCACTTTCCACAAGTTATTTACTTTCTAAATTTCAACACCTTGGCATTCCTGCAAATCTAATAAGTTAAATAACTATGTTTTCACCAAAAGCTCTTTTCCCCCCTTTTTCTCTATTTAATGTTCAGCTATTAAAATGCATGGCATTATCTACTGCACATTTGAAATATTGCAAATATTTTATAAGAAATTTCATGTCAGTCACACTTCTACTTCTACAATGTTCCTCTATCACTCCAATAAAGTTAATACAAATTTCATAGCAGGGGAGAAGGGATGACAGAGAAATGATGCTAAATTTAGATAGTAACAGTGTGAAGAAATGCAGCCATTGGAGATCCCTCTTGCAGTGACCGGTTAATGCATTCTATTTACACATATCTTATTTTTTAACCTTCCTGTACATGTAGTACATTAAAAAATTTACTATATATACTTTATAGTTTGACCTCCCAAAATCTCTCCTTTAACTCCTTCTTTTAAATCTTAAGCTTGTCCTCTCCCCATAGTGATTTATTTTGAAAATTTATAGAGTAACTGTTGGTAATTAGATTTAGGATAGTGGTGAAGTTAAATAATTTATCATTTAATGTCACCAACTTATTATCCTCCAATTATTAAAGGAAAAGAATGCATGTTACATTAAAGAGAAAATATAAGAATGGGGAAGAGTTTCAGGCAAGACAAGTAAACATTTTCTGCATGATTTTATAAATGTTTCTAATGACAGATTTGATTTGATATCATGCCATGCATATTCTTGCTAAAGTATTGTGAATTCTTGATCATAAAAAGTTACTCATGCTACTGAGTGTTTGAATAAAAAACAGTCTTGGCCATACATTGACACATTTCTAACTTATATATACTTTCATGTGTCTTTTAGTGTAGGGGAAGTTAAATAGGAAAAAATTACTTCAAGACAAGATTTTTGATAATTCTATCTGGCTTAGTTACTTTCCAATATTACTTCAGGGCTGAAAATATAGTGTGCTTATTATGAACACATGTGATTACTTTTAATTTTATTCTTTATTATTTCTTATATATCTTTCATTAATTGTGATTTAATTAATGTTGAATACACCATCAACATATTGAGCAAAATAAAATATCCCCTACTCATTATATGCATTTCCGAACCAAGATATCATAAATATGCCAAGAATTCTATAAATCATAACCCTTAATGGAACATCTAAATTCAGGAAGACAAATGCATTATGTTCTTCCATTGAATTTCATTCCAAGGAAAAACTGGCATTGTTATAGTGAATAATTAGAACACCAAACAATAATGTATGATATAATATGATTGCTTTATGTTTTATTTTCTTTATTTGTTAAAGAAGGATTTTTCATCACTATTTTATTTCCCAGGTTACTCTTAAATATAAAATAAAGTTTCTTCTAAAACTAATGACTTATTAGTATTCCTCCAGTCTTTGTGAATGAAGACTCCAGCTGTCTTCTAAGGTTCACTGCAAATGAAATTTCAGCTGATCATTAGAAGAAGGTTGTAAACTTTCAATTTGATAGAGATCAGGCAATGTGTTGATTACTCTCAAAAACCATATGATACCCACATACTTCATTGGCATCTATGTTGGCAGAAAGGGAGCTGAGGAGCTTACCATTTTACATCTGTGCCTGCTCTGCCTTGGGCTTGGAAACATTGCCTAAACATTGCAAGTTATCAAACTTTTGCTTTCAATGAGAAAATAGGCTGCCTTAGTCTCCAACAACTTTCTTAACTGGTATGAGCCAATAATAAATTCTTACTTAGTGGTTAATGGACCAGTATGTCATAATTTTTACTCTGTCAATGTTTGTACATTTATTCACAGAACCAAAATTGATTGTAGATTCCAATTAGTCTTCATTTCTTGAACAGCTCCCCCAGTTACTGCCTCAGTAGAATCCATGTAGCCAGTCAAAGCTGCATTGCCTCTCATCAACATTGACAGAGGCAGGGTTTTCTTATGAGTAGGTAAAGGAGCCTACCTGGGGAGTGTGTGACTGGCAGAAGGTTCATAAAGAGCCCATCCCTGAGGTAGAAGGGTGCCAGGTGACCAGCAGGGGGCAATGTGAGCCTGAAGGAACCAGTAAAGCCCACAAAGTAGGAAATGAGAGCAAGAGGATTCTATCAATGGACAACTGCTGTTTGTGGGAGGAATTTTTAATTTGTAGTAATTGTGAGAGAAAAACCTCAGATTTTTTGAATGGAAGAGTGATTATGATCCAACTTAAAATTGGACTTGACCACTTTGAGAAATATTATCTGTCAAGGCGATCCTTCTTGTGCGGTTGTGGAGTTGGCAGGGTTGGACAAAAGAGGTAGTGTTGCAATTGGTAGAAGCACACATTTCCAAGTATATTTTTTTATTGTGAAACCTAAAATATTTGGGTTTGATTTAAAAATATCTTGTATTATTTATTTTCATGCTTACCCTGTGATCATTAGTTTAACTATTCAGATTAAGCTATTATTTTTTGAGCTTTAATTTTTCAGTGAAATTAGTTTTTAACATACAATTCTATAACCAGCTGATAATATTACAATGTGGAGGAACAAAACAATCAACAAACAATCACGTTCCATATATGTTGACATTCCACCTTTTCATAGATTTCTGGTTTGATTTTTGAAGAATTTAATTAGAAAATTGTTTTTCCTAAAAAGTCAAATATTTATCCTTAACCCCACCCTCAGTCCAATTATATGTGTTACAGAGTCATCCCACTAAAACTCACCATTAGCACTATTTTCCTTATTTTTTTGTTCTTGTTCCTGCATGACCTTAGGGGAGTCTCTCTATTTATAGTGCATTGGAATTTTATGAAGATATAGCATCGTGTAATTTTTTAATTTATGTTTTTAATTTATGGCCCTGTTTATTTTTCCTCTGAATCCTTTTTCATTTAATTGATTTCCTTTATTCTGAAGAATGATCTTATTTTATTTTATTTTATTTTCATAATCACCTCCTTTTCTATATCTTTCCTCCATCTGAAATTGTAGTAATTAGATTTCCCTCATTGATATTATATTTCAAATTTTTCTCTCCAATTTTTAATTTCTCTATTAAATAGTTTACTCTTTAGAGATGTGCCTCAACTTTTCTTCCACCATTTCTATGGCACAATTTTATTTTTTGTGTAGAATTTTCACATATTAAGAACTCTCTCTAGTTTTCTGAAGTATTTTTTCTTACCATTACTAATTGGAAGGATTCTCTACTTTTATAATTTTACTTATGAGGTTTTTAAACTATTGGCTTTTAGTCTTTCTTCTTGAAAGGTTTAGGAAACGAGAGGGTGAAAAAGAAAGAAAGTAGCCCATGAAATTTAAAGTGAGCGTGTGTATTGCTGCGTTCCAGGGCAGAGCTCACCAAAACCAAGCCGGGGAGTGGTGAGTCCACACCTGAGTCTTGGCGTGGGCGGGTTTTTAAGCAACGGGGTCAGGTGATGTCCGGAAGGGGCGGCACATTAAGCAAAAAGGGAGTCAGGTGGTGCTCTGCAAGCGCTTTTATCTTAACAGTACATCTGTTTGTCCCAGCAGCCATGGTGGGAGGGGCGACACAGCTTCCACGGCCCATGTTGTAGTGCCGTTCCCCGTTCCCCTGACCTAACACTTTATTATCTGCAATGATTATTTCTTCTGGATTTCTTTATTTTGTCAATATTATTTTTCTTTTGGTCTCTGACCTTAAATTTCAGAGTAGTCACACACACGTTTTCTACCGGGTGTAAGGTAGCTATTAAGAGGAGGAAGTTTAACAGAAGTACAGTGTGAATGGACTTCACCTTTGCATAGCTCAACTTCATTGATCAGTGATATGGAGATTTTAAGGGGAATTAAATACCAATTTTTATAAGGAGTCATATATAATATCTGAATTCACTGGATACACTTTAAATGAATATTTCTCATACCCACCTCCCTCTTTATTGTGTCTTTTGACTCCAGGTTCATGCTTGGACCTCTACAGACTCTACTTTTTACTACTGCTTGGAATATGGTAGTTTTTCCACTCCTGAAGTGGAGAGCAGATGTGAAGTTTTAATCCTTTTATGTGGAAACTGTTTATCATGCAGCATACCTGATATTTCCTCTCTATAGTAGCTAAAATTCTCCTCTTTGCCTTAGAAAATATGAATTGTCTATTAATTTCACTCTAATTTAATTGTTTTGGGGGTAGAAATGGAGAAAGATGTTTTAAATGTCTTTGTAATTAAAAGTAAGTTTTACTTCATTTCAGTAGCATTTTTCTTGTCTAATGCAGAAAATACAATATTTATGATAAAATAAAATACAGACTTGCACATCTAGACATGATAATGACCATGTAAATATTATAGCTCTCCATACATAGCTCTCCAAACATACATAGTATTTTTTTGATAATTTGTAATGAATAAAATACAGGAGATTATCATTTTCAGGTAGTGGATTTCAGGCAGAATGCACATGTTTTGAATACTGAATAAACATGGTAGACATGCACCTCTAAGACTGTGAAGGCAATGTAAATTTGCCACTCTATTTTGAAGATTTCAGAAAAGATGCATGGTTTCCAGTAGTTACAACACCATTCCCCTCCAAAATTCAGGGTGAAAAATATTAATATCATAGAAGTGAATTAAAAGCAAGACTCACATAAAGGATGAAAGGATTTACATATTATTTGAAGTAAAATATGTGAGTGTGACGAAAAGTAGTACGATTAAACAAAACTTAAAATATAACCTAGACCTGTTTAATATGAAAACCAGTAGCAATAGATAACCCTACAAGAATATAATGCATATTATAACAGTGAAAAAAAGGTGGAAGATGTGAGATATCTACTAAAAAGGCTAGCTTTATTCATCAAAAGAAATTTTTGAAAACTAAGAGAATCATCAAAAACAGACATAATGAAATTAAATACATAAAGTAATTATCACTTAAAAATATGGGATTTTATTTTTTATTTATATATATTTACCGTATATATTTATTTGTAAAAAGGGCATCAAGGTAGTATAATCATATTGTGACAAAAACAAAACATCACCAAAGCTATTATTCATTTCAATATTAAATGTAAATCATAGCTCCTCTATTCTCTTGGGATTCTGTAATGTTTCTCTGGAAAAAAAAATTTCACCATGAATTTCACATTTGTAATTTGACTGAAAATATTCAGTGAGTGTATGCAATGAGAGATAGCTTCCTATAAGTAATATTCAATGGGTAAGATCATAAGAGTGATGAATTTATAGGTAGATTTTTTGTTTGTTGCTTTTGTATGTTTGGTAAAAGTTGAAACAAGGAAAAATATTTCTTCACATCATATCAAAAGTAACTGGAATTCTAATTATAAATGCCATTTAATAATGGGGTTGACAAATGGATCTATAATTTTGGGAATTCCAGAGCCACATACAACAGAAAAGTGTAACAATTTTTCCCAATAAAAATCTCTGATAAAGCTGATCTTTTCTTTTTAAGTATATATTTGTAAAAGTTGGTCAGAAAATGCATAAATTATTAATATTTGTAGATTGAATTTTCTGTTGAAACAAAACATATATGTTTACTCTATTATGAGCTATCTTTCCATCAAGATATGCAGAGCCATCCTCTGGCCTTGTTTCTTAAACTGTATATGATTGGATTCAAGATTGGAGGTACCATAGTATATGTGCTAGTTTGAAGCTATCTTGTACCCAGAAAAGCCATGTTTGATCCATTCTTGTAGGATCAGCCATTTAATTCTGATTCAGTACTGTAAGTTGGAAATTTTTTATTGGATTGTCTCCCCAGAGATGTGACACACCCAATTGTGAGCATGGCCTTTGATTAGATGAAGATGTGACTCCACCCATTCAGGATGGGTCTTGATTCCTTTACTGGAATCCTTTAAAAGAGGAAACATTTTGGAGAGAGGCAGAGATGACAGAAATAGCAGAGCTGACAAGATGTGGACTCTTAGAGAACAGAGGCATGGATGTTTGGAGATGTTTGGAGCCCAGCAGACATCACCATGAGATGTTAAGCAAGCCAGAATCTTAAAAAAGTCAAGGAAAGCTAAGAGATGAAAGTCAAGCAAGGAACTCCCACAGAAACAGTGGCTGAAAGCAAAGAATCACAGATACCAGTCACATGACTACCCAGTGCACACAGAGGTGTTCATGACTCATCCACGTTTGTGGAATTAAGGTATCTTTCCCTGAATGCTTTAGTTTGGATGCTTTTATAGGCTCAGAGCTGTAAACTTGTAACTTACTAAATTCACCTCTTTAAAAGCTGTTCCATTTCTGGTATTTTGCATTCTGGCAGATTGCAGACTATCACAGAATAGAACACAGAATAAGTCAGAGATAAAAGTGGATGTTGAAGTTGGCTTTGTATAAGCAGTGAAGGCACTGCAGAATAATAATATAATCATCACCAGCAATGGAATGCAAGTGGATTAGGCTTTGTTCTAGTTTGCTAGCTGCCAGAATGCAAAATACCAGAAATGGAATGGCTTTTAAAAGGGGAATTTAATGAGTTGCTGGTTTACAATTCTAAGGCTGAGAAAATGTCCCAATTACAACAAGTCTATAGAAACATCCAATCAAAGACATTCATCCAGGGAAAGATACCTTGGTTCAAGAAGGCTGATGAAGTTCAAGGTTTCTCTCTCAAGTGAGAAGGCACATGGTGAACACAGTCAGGGCTTCTTTGTTGGCTGGCAGGGCACGTGGTGAACATGGTGTCATCTGCTAGCTTTGTCTCCTGGCTTCCTGTTTCATGAAGCTCCCCGGGAGGCATTTCCCGTCTTCATCTCTAAGGGTCACTGGCTGGTGGACTCTGCTTCGTGGTGCTGCTCTCTCTGAATCTCTTTCTCCAAAATGTTTCTTTTATAAGACTCCAGTAAACCAGTCAAGACCCACTCAAATGGATGGAGACATGTCATCCCCTAATCCAGTTTAACAACCATTCTTGACTACATCACATCAATCAGGGAGATGATCTCATTACAGTTTCAAATATACAGTATTGAATAGGGATTATTCTAACATTATGAAATGGGATTTATATCAAAACATGGCTTTCCTTAGGGGGCATACTTCCTTTCAAACCAGCACAGGCTTCATGGATGTCTGTTGAACAGAAAGAGAGGAGTTGAAGAGGTAGATCATTTTTCCTCTTTTACTGCTCTCCCAGGGCTTGAACAGAGCTCAAGATTTGCAATTTATGAAAACACTTGGTTCCAAAGGGAAATGGTTCTTTTTTCCTCCTTTGTCTCCTTGGTGCTGGTAGTTCCTTTGTCTTCTATGAAAATCTCACTGAGTAATTAGTGGAATCGCTGTCATATTTTTATCTGTCAATGGTTTGCACATTTATGAACAGAACTGTAATTATAGTTTCCAATTATTCATTCCTCATTTCTTGATTGACTGGCATTGTCACCGCTTCAGTAAAAGCAATGCATCAAACCAAAGACCAAATGTAGGTAAAAATATAATTATCTCTCACCAACAAGTTATGCTTCAGAGGGAGGTAGTGGTGTGAGAGCTGCAGAGGAGAGTTCAGATCCAGGAACAGTGTAATTGAGTGACACAGTCACTTTGTGAGTCCACAAAGAGCACATCCCTGAGACAGAAGTGAGTCAGGTGACAAACACTGTTAGGGTGGCCACTGTAGTGCAGGTTAACCAGACACTGGAAAATGATGAGTGAAAGTAGAAAAGATGGGCTGCATCAAGTGACACTGCACTTCATTGGAACAGCTTAAATTTTACTGTGAGTTTGAAGAACACCAGGAATTATTTGAATAGAGGACCAACATGATCTGATGAATTATATTTGAACTTGATCATTCTCTGACAAAAGTAGATCATAGAGGGACCCACTTAAAATAAGGACATAAAACTATGGCATTAGTGCTATTTTGAGTATGTGCATTGAGGGGCTTCTAAGAAAGGTGGTGTTGGCAGTGGAGAGGAACTTAAGTTCTGAGTATCTTTTCATTATTCTGAAGACTAAAATAAGGTCTAATAATACTCTTTCTAGTTTTCCTCAGCTTATCCTGTTTTCTTTGGTCAAACACTTGATTCAAAAAGACAGTGTTCACTGGGTTTAAATTTTTTTATGGAAATTAGATTTAACCCAACAAATCTTGTTTCAGTTTCCTAATGCAGCTGGAAAGCAATACACCAGAAATGGATTGTTTTTGTTGTTGTTTTTGCATGGGCAGGCACCGGGAATTGAGCCCGAGTCTCCAGCATGGCAGGTTAGAACTCTGCCTGCTGAGCCATGGTGACCCATCCAGTAGATTGGTTTTTACAAAGAGGACTTATTAAGTTACAAGTTTAAAGTTCTAAGGCCATGAATATTTTCAAATTAAAGTTCTCAACAAGAGGATACCTTCATTCAAGAAAGGGCAATCATGTCTGCAGATTTTCTGTCACATGGAAAGGTACATGGCAATGTCTGCTCCTCTTTTCTCCCAGCTTCAATGTTCAAATGGCTCTCTCAGGTCCTGTGGCTCCTCTAGCTTTTACTGGGGCATCTTCTGTCAGGATCTGCAAGTGTCTGTGTCTGATTTGAGTTCTCTCTCTCTCCATGAGCTATTTTAAAGACCTCAGTAGGCTAAATAGGACCTGCATTGAATAGGTGTGATTACAACTCCATGGAAACAACTTAATCAGAAAGGTCTCAACCACATTAAGGTGGGTCACATTTCCATGGAAACAACCTAAACAAAACTTCCCATCCAAACAATAGGTCTGTCCCCATAAGATCCCATTAAAAAATAATGCCTTTTCTCAGGTACATAACAGTTTCAAATCAGCACAGTACATAACAAAATAAAGTTGGAAACCTGTAAAAAACAAGAAACAAGTATAGGATTAATATGAAAGAATTTTACCACAACACAATCTGCTGCTTTGATGGTGTTAAAACATCTAATTTGAAAACTGAGGTTAATTTTTTATCACCCCCTAACAAGTAACCTATGCTAATATCTCACCCAACTATTATTCCATATAACCTGCTGTTTCTTTCTTTTTTTCTGTTTCCCTTCCTTCCTTTTTTATTATTATTCAATAGTATATTCAAATATTAGGTGTTCTGCATGGGTTTATGTGATATTTTTAACCTACTCATTGGAGGTATTCTCCTGCATTTCTTTATGAAAGATTTTTCTCTCTATGTGTCTTTTCTTCTATTATTTGATATACCTTGGTTATTCAGATTTCCTTGTTCCTGAAAATATTATTATCCTTTTTTTCTCTCTCTTTTGAAGTATAAGGTATCCAGAAACACCAGAGAATACAGAGCTGCAGAGTCATAATTAAGAAGAGGAAGTATATTGGAAATATCATGTGCATGAACAGGGCATGTCAACACCTGAAATTAATTGAGAATGAAAGTGGAAATGTTAAGGGGGATTAAATGCCATTTTTCAAGGAGTTAGTGTGCTGGTTTGAAACTATTTTATACCCAGAAAAGACATGTTCTTTTTCCTAATCCAATCTTTTGGAGGCAGACCTATTGCTTAGGATGGGATCTTTTGACTGTTTCTATGGAGATGTGACCCATCCAATTTTGGGGGAGACAAATTAGTTAGGTGGTTTCCATTGAAATATATCTCTGTCCATTCAAGATTGGTCTTAACCTGCTTCCTAGGATCCTTTAAGAGGGAACCATTTTGGAAAATGCTCAGAGCCTACACTGAAAGGGACATTTGGGGATGCAGAAAGAAAATGCCTTTGGGGAAGCTGTTTGAAATCAGAAGTCAAAGGACCAGAAGACACCAGTGATGTGCCTTTCAGGATCAGACTTTCTTGAGTCAAGGTATCTTTCTCTGCATGCCTTAGTTGGGACATTTTTATGGCCTCAAGACTGTAAACATATAATTCAATAAATTTCCTTTATAAAAGCCAACCCATTTCTGGTATATTGTATTTCTGGCAGTATTAATAAAGTAAAACAGACTTTGGTGCTAGAGAATTGGGGTTCTGAGATCGCAAATACCAAGCATGTTGGAACATCTTTTGAAACTGATAAGGGAGAGATTCTACAGGACTTGGGATATTCTTGGTAGAAAATGCCTGAATTGCTTTGAATAGAATATTGGTGACACATGGACACTAAAGATCCCTCCAATGAGGCTTTAGACAGATGTGAGGAATTTGTTATTGCAAACTGAAAATAAGGTGACCAGTGTTTTTAAGTAATGAAGAATCTGGCAAAATAAAGCGCTGGGGCAGAGTTGGAGCATGATAATCTTGGATATTTATCCAAAGAGAGTTACAAATAATTGTGGAAAATGCAGCATAGCTTCTCCTTGCAGCTTATGGTAAAATGCTGCTATAAGAATTTTAATAATGAGTACCTTTAATACTCATAAGTACTTCATCCCATTGAAAAGGATGAGCTGAGAACAAAATTCTTGGGTAAAAAGAAACTGGAAACTGGAAAACTATGGGTATCCAGAATGTGAAGCCCTAGAGAATGGTACTCCATGTGAGGGTTTAACCAAATATGAAACCAGTTAACCATTTCAAAAATAGCCAAAATTGGAAATGGAATGATCCAGGAAGGATTTATGGGAGTTCCTATTATCTGATAGGTGTGATCCATGTATATTGCATGGAAAACAAATAAGAGTGTTGTCATATCTATATATATAGAACCACTGCCACTCCATACTAAAAGTGACAGACAAGAGACAGATTGAAGGAAGATTATTTCAAAGGCAGAATCATGGAAGACAAAGTCTGAACCCAGAAATATTGAGCCAGGAAAGTTGACCCACTCATCCATGTGGAAAGGGTGACTTTGCTTTGAGGGAAGGGGCAGGAAGAAGAGGAGGCTGCCTAGATCTTGGAGAGGGTGGAACACATTCCTTGAAGATTAGGGAGAGCCTTCCAGCTGCCCCATAGTTCTGAAGGGTTTGAGCACTGGCCCTGGAGAGGACAGAGAGCCTAGGTGCTGCCCTGAGGCTTGGGGAGGGCAGAGCCAGGAAAAAGGTGGCCTCCCCAAGTTTTCCAAAGTTGCAACCCTCACTCTGGCATCTGGAGAGAACAGGAAACTGCATAAGCCCTTGGAAAGGGAGGTACTACTTTTCTTCCAAGTCACAAAGATGACAAATGACTCTCAGACTTTGAAATCTGATGAACTTTACACTACATGTCTCTAGAATTCTTTGGGTCAAGTGACCCCTATTTAATTTCTCCCAATGGAAATGAGAACATGTATCCTAGGACTGTCCCTCCATTGTATATTATAAGTAGATAACTTTCCCTGAGTTTTACAGATCCGGAGCCAGAGAAGAATTTTGTCTTAATACAGACCATACCTGTAACTGACTTTGATGAGATTTTGTATTGTTTCAGACTTTATTGTATTTATGTTGCTTCTGAAATGTTTTAAGGCTTTTGTAATATTGTGATGGAATGATTGTAATTTGCATTTAGAAAGACATGTCTTTCGGGGGTTCAGAAGGTAGAATTTTCTGGTTTGACATGGTTATGTACCCCAGTAAAGCCATGTTCTTTTTTTCTAATCCAATCTTGTGGAGGAAGACTATTGTTTAGGGTGAGATATTCTGATTAAGTTGTTTCTGTGGAAATGTGACCCATGCAATCATCAGTGGGATTTTCATGGTTAGGTGTTTTCCATAGAAGTGTATCTCTGACCATTCAATGAAATTCATAGTATGCTTACTGAAGTCTTTTAAGTGGGAACCATATTGGAAAAAGTTCAGTGCTAACACAGACAAGATGTCTGTAGATGCACAAAGAAAATGGCCCCTGGGGAAACTGTTTGAAACAAAAAACTAGAGGAACAGCAGACACCAACCATATGCCTTCCCAAATTAGCTTTTCTTGAATCAAAGTAACTTTCTCTGGGTGCCTTATCATGGACATTTTTATGGCCTTAGAACTGTAAACTTGAAACAATAACTTTTCCTCATAAAAGACAACCCATGTCTGGTATGTTATGTTTCTGGCAGCATTAATAAACTACAGCAGTCAGTTACTCCAGCAAGAAACCCCAATACTCTCTCCATTGATTTCAGGTTGCCCAGCATCATTCTGTGAGAGACTTTGAGAATAAATAAGGTATAATATCAATATTCATTGGATACTCATATTTACTTGTATCTCTAATCCCACTTCCCTCTTTACTGTGTCTTTTGTCTGTAGACTGCTGCTTTTCTACTTCAACTCTCCAGCTTCAACATCCCACTACTCCTGCCAGGAGGGTACTAGTTTCTTCACTCCTGAAGTGCAGAGGAGATGTGGAATTCAAATCCCTTTTTGTACAAATGCCTCAATCATACACAATAACTAATGTGCCCCCTCTTCTATTCATTATTTCCTCATTTTCTTTGTCTTATTTTTGTCAAACTTCCTCACAATTTTCACGGTTATTTAACTGGGTTTGGGGAGGAAGTAGAGATAACTGTTTGTTTAAGTCTGTCATCAAAACCAAAAATTGTTTTCTTAATCACATTTTTATTTTTCTTGTCTAATGCACACAAAACATTTTAATAACATAATAAAATAAAATAGGTCTTTGCATATCTAAATATGGTAATGGAGATTGTCATATGTGAATTGGCAGTGAGCAGACTAACTTTCCCAACATAAATACAGAAAATGAGGAATTTTTTCTAGCAGTGGACATGACACAGAGTTCAAGACTATGAAAACTGAATACAAATTAATGAAAAATATCATTCAACTTTTTTCTGTAAATACAATGATAAGTAGTCATATACTATTGGTGTAGTTGACACAGTGCAAGATCTCAAGTGACTATAGCTTCCTAACACTTTGAATTTTGGGCTTAATAATATTAATTTCATAGCACTCAACTAAAAACAAAAGCATGAAAAGGAATGAAATAATTTCCATAATATTCAATGAAAAGTCTGCCATCATAGTAAACAAGTCATAAGATTAAATTTAAACAAAGGCTTATAGCCTATATCTGAATAATGTAAAATAGTAATAATGTAAAAACTAATAACAATACAAAATTAGATAACTAACATAGATCAAGTTCTATCATCTATTCTTCATATTTGATGGATAAGTATTTCATTTAAATACTTGCTAATAGTTTCATTTTCATTAATAGAAATGATTTTGGTTCCTTTTAAACACACCTGGCCACAACTGATTGCCATTTTATCTCCTTATTTGTTGTGATTCCTTAAATTGGATATGTAAAGGTTAGTATGTGCATACTATGCCATATAAACAATTATATAATTGCACATTCTTATTTATCTATGTCTGTGTCTTCTTCAAAACTGCATACTGAGATCAAATTCACAATCACACATTGCATCTACCCTTCTAATCTGTAACAATCCTTTACGTTCCTCTACTGAAACTTTGAAAAGCAAAGGCCATTTATTTGTAGACTGTCCATCAATTTATACTTAAAAAAATAACACTTTTTCCCTTTCTACTTAATAGGCAATTTTTGTGGGGGTACTTTGATATCAGAACCCCAAATGGGGTGCCTTATATGTTATTATGCTATCTTCTATATGTCTTAATTTTCCCTATATTTTATACTTTCTTGAAGCTGTGCAACATGCTTTGCAATTTTTTCCAGATCCATTGTCAAGTTCAATTATTGTTTCTTCAGATCCTAATTTTAAGTGAATTTCTCAAGGGCATTTTCATTTAAATACTTGCTAATAGTTTCATTTTCATTAATAGAAGTGATTTTGGTTCCTTTTAAACACACCTGGCCACAACTGATTGCCATTTTATCTCCTTATTTGTTGTGAGTCCTTAAATTGGATATGTAAAGGTTAGTATGTGCATACTATGCCATTATGAAATATTGGCCAAACCCATATCTATTTGTGGTAAATGTTTACAGTCTTCTTTTACTGAAGCAGATATATACAAAGTTGCTACCTAAAACTGCAAGTCACCATTTTAATCTATAGACCTGAAATGGCAAAGATAAGAATTGCTTTGAGGAAAAAGAAATGAAAGGGAGAAAGAGGAAGCCAAGATAAGTAAACTGGTTGACACAATCTTGGAAGCTGAGCTCAATAAACAAAGCAGGTTGGACTAGGTAAATGGGGTACCTGGAAGGATACACAAAAATATCATACACACTACTTATAAATTACTTTTTGTATATCTGATAAGGAAATACCAGTCATTACCAGTATTTCATTACTTCCTTGATTCTCATTATTTTTTCCTTTCCTTGTTTATTCTCCATATTCACTAACTTGTAACATGTGCATGTGTGTGTGTGCATGCACACACATGCACATGTGTATCTGCTTATGAAATTTCATTTCCTTCTCCTCTGGGCAATATTCTGCATAATTTATCAAGTCCATTTTCAAGCTCATTAGTATCTTATTAGAATATTTTCATTTTCATTAAATCTTTAGTTTAAGCAATAACCTTCTTCAATTTAGATGTCTCACTTATTTTTTCCTCAAATCTGCAAGGCCAGACCTCATTTTTGCATTTGCTTTTCAGTTTTTGAATGTACTTCTTAACATATGATACATGGTATGTTTTGTTTCAATCTATGAATGTTTGGCATATTGAGATATACATTTTTCTTGATCTGCTGTAAGAATAATATTGGGGAAATACTAACTTGTAAATAAGAAAAATTACATCATGATAAATCTCTAGAGGGAATATAAATAATTTAATAACTCAAAATAAGATAAAATAAAAGATCAATCTACTCAAACATAATTGTGATAAAATCAGGTTGAATCAATAAAACCTTGGATTAAATTATTTTAACTTACTAAAACATTTTAAATTACCTTATTCTTTCAAGGTTCACAAAATCATTAGCTGTATCATCTCAACAATTGTTTAAAGCATCCAAAGCCCAAAGTTATTTTACCTCCTTCCTCCAATAATAACTGGTTTTATGGATTTTACTTCACAAGATTATATTGCCCATCTCTTAGTTTTGTTCAGTCACCAAATCTTCCAGGATTCACTGTCTACATTTGATCAGGCCCAACTTCCTAGGATTTCCAGGTGTTATTGTTCTATAAAGAATGAGACAAGGAAGTCTTTGTTTCTGGTTCTATGTATGCATATGGTCTGTGAAGTAATAACACATGCCCAAATTTAAATGTGCAAATTTGTTACCTTTTTAAAGTGCACTTTTAATTGAAATACATTCACACACCATATAATCCACCCAAAGTACACAAAGTCTTGCAGCACCATCATATAGCTGTGCAATCATCCTCACAATCAATTTCAGAAGCTTTCACTACAACAAAATTAATAAGATAAAATAAAATTTGAAAGAAAACCCAAAACATCCCATACCTTTACCCCCTTCCCCACTGTTGACCCATAGTATTGATCTGGTTTATTTGTTTTGTTGATAAAGAATATCAAGATATTACTATTAACTATGAACCATAGTTTGCAGTAGGTACGTGTTCTAGTTTGCTAGCTGCCGGAATGCAACACACATTGATTTTGTGACAGTATCATGCTATCTTAACTACTGTGGCTTTATAATATGCTTTAAAGTCAGGAAGCATGAGTTCTCCCACTTCATCCTTCTTTTTCAAGGTACTCTTGACTATTCAACACCAATTACTCTTCCAAATAAATTTAATAGTGAACTTTTCCATCTATGTAAATTAAGCTGTTGAAACTTTGGATGGTATTGCATTGAATCTGTAGACCATTTTGCATAAAATTGATACCTCAATGACATTTAGCCTTGAAATCCTTGAAGATAAGAAGTCTTTCCATTTATTTAGGTCTCTTATGATTTCTTTTAACAGTGCTTTCTAGTTGTCTGTGTATAGGTCTTTACATCCTTGGCAAAGTTTATTCCAAGATGTTTTATTCTTGTTGTTGCTGTTGTAAATGGAATTTTTTTTCTTGCTTCCCTGCTCAGATTAATTCTTACAAGTGTATAGAAACCCTATTGATTTTTGTCTTGTCTCCTGCCAATTTGTTGAACTCAAATATTAGTTTAAGTAGGTTTGTTGCAGTTTTCTGTATACAATAGCATTTTATGTCAAAATAGTGACAGTTTGACTTCCTATCTGATTTGAATGTATTTTTATTTCTTTTTCTTGCCAAATTGCTTTAGATGAAGCTTCTAGTGCAATGATGAATAACAGTGCTGACATTAATCATCCTTTATTTGTTGCCATTCTTTGAGGGAAAGTTTTTAGTCTCTCACTGTTGAGTATGATGTGAGCTGTGCGTTTCCATATATACCCTTTTTCATGTTAAAGAAAATTCCTTTGATTCTTTCCTTCCAAAGTGTTTTTATGAATAAATGATGTGGGAATTTGTCAAATGCCTTTCTGCATCAGTCTGGATGATCACGTGGATTTTCCCCATTGATTTTTTGATGTGGAGTATTATATTGTTTAATTTTTTTGTGTTGACCCATAATTCCAAACCTGGAATTAAACCCACTAGGTCACAGTGTGTAACTTTTTCAGTGTTCTGTTGCATTTGATTTGCAAGTGTTGTTGAAGTTTCTGCATCTATATTCAGTAGAGAAATTGGTTCTCCAGTTTTTCAGTTAGGTCTTTTGTTTTAGCAATTTCTTACTTTTTTAATGTAGACTTTAAGGGCTATAAATATTCCTGTCTGCACAACCGTTGTTGAATCACATAAGTTTTGATATGTTGTATTCTCATTTTTATCTGCCTCACAATATTTATTGATTTTTCTTGTTCGTTGTTCTTTGGTGCCCTGATTATTTAAGATCATGTTGCCTAACCTCCAGATATTTGTGAAATTTCCAGTTCTCCATTTGTTACTGATTTCCAGATTCATTCCCTTTTGATCATAGAAATATCTGTCAATAATTGAAATATTTAAAAATTTATGAACAACTGTTTTGTGCCCCAGAATGTGGCAAATCCTGGGGAATGTTCAATGAGCATTCAAGAAGCATGTGTATCCTGTAGTTTGGGGCTACAATGTTTTATATATGTCTGTTAGATTTAGTCCTTTCATCATATATTTTAGGTTTTCTGTGTCCTTTTTGATCATCTGTGTAGAAGTTCTCTTTATTGGAGAGATAAATGTGTCAAAATCTCCCACTATTTTTGTAGAGATGTCTATTTTTCCCTCCAGTTTGGCCAGTGTTTGCCTCATGTATTTTGAGGGACCTTGATTAGGCACATAAATATTTATGATTATTTCCTCTTGGTGAATTTTCTCTTTTATTAATTTATGGTGTCCTTTTTGTTTCATAAAAAAATTGCATTCAAAGTCTATATAGCTACCTAAGATACTATTTGCATGGAATATCATTTTTATTCCTTTCATTTTCAACCTACTTGTATCTTTGTATCTAAAATGAGTCTCTTGCAAACAAAATATATTTGGATCACATTTTTTACTCATTATGCTAATATGTCTTGATTCAAGAGTTCAGTTGATTAACATTCAGTGTTACTACTGTAAAACCCATTGTTACTTTGATTGCTTATTACTTTGGGTTTTATTTGTCCAGATCTATTATTTTCTCTCTTGTTATTCTTTTAGTTGCCCTTACTAATAACCATAATTTCTATATTCTCCTCAAAGCCTCTCTCTCCTGTCATTTTTTTCAACTGGCAGAACCCCCTTTACTATTTCTTGCAAGGCAGGTATCTTCTTAACAAACTCTCTCAGCTTTAGTTCATCTGTGAATATTTTAAGCTGTACTTCACTTTTGAAGGGCAGTTTTGCTGGATTAACAATTCTTGGTTGGCATTTTCTCTCTTTCAGTATCTTAAAGGTGTTATTCCACTGCCTTCTGACCTCAATGTTGTCTGATGAGAAGTCAACACTTAGCCTTATACGACTTCCCTTGTATGTGTTGAATTGATTTTCTCTTGATGCTTTCAGGTTTCTTTCCTTCTCTTCAGCATTTGACAGTGATTAGTGTGTATCTTGGCATGGGTCTATTTGGATTTATTGTATTTGGAGTATGTCGGGCTTCTGTGATTTGCATATTCTTGTCTTTTATAATGGTTGGGAAATTTTCAGCCATTTTTATTATTATACACTAAATTATATTAATAATTATATAACAATATCATAATTATATTATTATTTCAAACAATCTTTCTGGCCCTTTACCCTTCTATTCTCATTCTGGGACACCTATAATGCCTGTATGTGTGCATTTGCATTGTTGATCATTTCCCTGAGACCTAGCTCAAAATTTTTATTCTCTTCCTTTTTATGTTTCCGTTCTGTCCTCTAGTGTGTTGATACTTTCTTCTGCCTCTTCAAATTTGCTATTGTGTGTTTCTAATATATTTATAATTTCATCTACAGTAATTTTCATTCCCCAAGATCTGCTATTTTTCTATATATTCTTTCAAATTCTTCTTTATACTCTCCTACTGTATTCTTAATATCCTTTCTGTCTTAAACTATCTCATTGAAATTATTTAGGAGATTTTTTGGGAGCATCTTTGTTTAGTTTGTCCAAATTCTGTATCTTTTCATTCTTATTTTGGTCATTTGGATTAGTCATACTGTCATGGTCAGGTTCATGTGTCAACTTGGCCAAGTGGTTGTATTTGTTTTTCTGGTTGGGCAAGTGCTGACCTGTCTGTTACTACTGAGGACATTTCATAGAATTAAATCATGATCACATCAGCTGCATCCACAGCTGATTTCAATTGTAATCAGCCAAGGGGAGTGTCTTCTGCAATGAGAGATGTTTAATCTAGTCATTGGAAGCCTTTTAAAGAGGATTCAGAAGAGAAAGTCTCTCTTGCCTCTCTGTGGAGTTCATCCAGACCCTCCATCAGAATCGTCAGCTTCACAGCCTGCCCTACAGATTTTGGACTCTATGTTCCCATGGTTATGTAAGACACTTTTATAAATTTTACTTTTATTGATACTTTCTGTTGATTCTGTTTCTCTAGAGAACCCTAACCAATACACATACCTTCTCATTTCTTAATGTGCCTTGCCATTTTGTGCTTTTTCTTGGGCATCTGATTATTTCAATAAGATTATTTTGAAAGTGAGTTTCCCCTTGTATAAGATCTTTTTTGTTGATTGGGTTTATGTTTGAAGTTTCCTTTGCCACTTGCTTCACCAGTATTTCACAGCCAAACCAGGGACATGGTCCCATTCAAAGTGTATAGACCTGTTCCAAAGGACCCTAGAGTAAGGATCATTAGGCAGCTTCTTGGGCTGCGCTTACCAACTTTCCCAGGAGAAATCAGATTACCCATAGCCCAACGAAGTTGTTATTGTTTTTTATCCCTCTGATCCCTTTGTTTCATGACAGGTGTGGATAATCACCCCATGGTGCTGAGGCACCTGTCCAGAAAGAACTGAAGCTGAGGCTCTGTGCTCTATTATTTCAGCGGCTAACAGTTGGGTCAGAACTGTGCCAAGTACCCTTCTTTTCCCAAAGAGAGGGACTCTCTTTCTCTCCCAAACCAGTGCAACCCATCAGAAAAGAGCTAGGTCTGTCTATGTCTGCCAGCCTCAGGTGTTGGAGATGGGTGCCTGGTGCTGCAGTGAGCTCAGTCACTCAGTGCACCTTTTCTGTCCACAGCAAGTTCCCTGAGCTCCTGCATGGAAGGGGTCAAGGCTGAAGGACCCAGAGGTTTACCCTCTCTTGCCAGCAGTTGGAAAAGGGCTATGCCACATTTACCCAGCCAGTTAAACTTAAATTGGCTGACAGACTCCAGCCCTGGAGGTGGAAGTGGAGTGACAGATGCCATGGTTGAATTCACTCACCACAGTAGTTTGGTCACAGTTTTTCCATCTATTTTTCTTTTTGTATAGCTCTTTCTTATATTTTTCAGTTGTCCTTTGCTGGACATCTGAAGTCCCAGAACCACTGCATTAAATAGTTCTAGTCTGTTCTCTAGGTACTTTTGTGGGAGTTTTGCTTGTTCTTATTCCACCATCCTCTGAGAAATTCTCTCTTAGTTTACTTATCTTATTATTGCACTTAAGTTTCAAGTGTATCACATTATCACCATTTTATGTTAAAATTTTATGCCCTTAATCATAAAGTTTGTGGTGACAAGGCTATAACAATTGTTGGCTTACATATGATGCTAGATTTAATTACTTCTCAAAGTGTTAGAGTAATGCAATCAGCCACCAATCCAAAGCATATTCTGAGAAAAGATCTAATAGAGCACAATTTGGTCAAAAAAACAAAGTAGATAGAGAAGTGTAAAGTATTTTTTCTTTAACTGCATGGTAATTTAGACATAAACCCAATTCTGGTTGGGTAAGAGTTTAGATATTTGAGATGTAAGAAATTAAGGAATTCATTCCTTTTAGACCATGTCCTGTCTGTGGAACAGTAGGGAATGATGTGTTTGTGGGATGGGCATCACCCAGAAACTCAGGTGGATGAGGAGACATGAGGGGCTCATTCAGTCTCATCAGGCCCAAAGGCCTAAGTATTCCCTGATAGCACATGGGGTTGCATTGTTCTGAATATCTGGAACTATGCTTGGTGCTCATATGTTCCAGAGGTAAATGAATTTTCAGTTTGTTACCACAGAATCATGTCTGAAGATCATGCATTATATTGCACAGTCTTCCACAAAAATATGCATAATTCTATTCAATATGAAGCATGAGTATTCTCAATGAATATTAACTGACACATGATTTTCAGCATTTTCCATTGCCCATTGCATGCATATGCATTATTTATGAAACTTTGCAACAACCTGTGAATTCCTCTCTTAAAAGGCTAACAAAGTGTGGATATCATCACTTAATACTTTTACCATAGAAAATAAGGGAGAATCATAGAAAGTTGAATATTTTACAGAGTTTTGAAATTCTATGCTTAGGAAATAGTTTAGTAGAGAGGATTAAAAATAGGGCCATAGCCACTGGTTTAGACTGATGTCATCTTCTCTCTTGGTCTGTGATATACCCTGTATGATATGCAATGCATCAAATTAAACATCTTTTAAATCATTTATAGGTTCTTTTGGTCTTAAATGAGTGGATGATTGATTTACTAAGGTTGAGTTTTTTTAATGTTTTGTGAAATATACAATATATGCAGAAGAGTGATAGATTTTTAAGTATATTTTAAAAAGTAGTTATAGAATAGTGGGACATGACATCCAGCAGTGAAAGTCTCCTTAGTGACGTGGGAGATGACTTCCAGGGATAGGTCCAGCCCTGGCACTATTGGATCAGCAATTCCATCCTGACCAAAATGGGGAAAAGGAGTGTAACTAATAAACTATCAGTGGATGAAAGAGTTCGAATAACCTCAAGAGGCTACTCTGGAGGTCACTTTTATGCAAGCTTCAGTTAGACACTGTTATCAATCATAACTTGCCAAACCCCAACCAAAACCATTCCAGCCAATCATAAAGAACACCTAGTGCAATATACAAAGGTTCCATGCAGTGAGGTAACTTTTTAGAAACCTACAACCTCACAATGGGTCCTTGGACCAGATAAGTCCTGAAACCTAGAGTGCCAAGCCTCTCCAGAACATCAGAGAGTTCCATCACCCTACCCCATATTATTGACAGTCCCTTCAAACATTAAAAAGTTAGAGTGGCCATAGCCCAAATACCCCTAAAAATTAGGATAGAAAGATCAAAGGTGATGGTGGAATTATACAGAGAAGATAGGGTTTAACAAATGAAGATGACTGCTGAATCATTAAATTGATATTTCTTTTAGTCTCCAGTATCTGCGAGCAACTAGAAGTAAAAACCTAAAATTGTGGAATGGTAACCCATACCAAACTCTGAAATCTGTTCTCCAATTAATTTTTGTGCTGTGCTTTGAAATTTATTGCTTTTGTGTATATATATTATTTTTCACACAAAAAAGTCGATTATGATGGTTAAAAAATATATATGTATTCCTTCTAGCCTCCTATATTTTAGAGCAGTTAGAAAGAAAAATCTGAGAGGATGGTATCATAGTCCATAACAAACTCTAGGATCTGTCCTGTAACAACTTGTTGAAGAATGTTTTTTTCCCCTATGCTCTGTATATATGTTATATTATAAAATAAAAAAGTTAAAAATGACAAAAGTAGTTATAGAACAAACTTCAATGTATTGCAAAGTACCACAATTTCAGGTATTTCCTTCTGGCTCCTCTCATACACTGGAGACCAAAAATAAATATCAGTATAATGATTTAGTAGTCATACTCATTTTTTAAGTCCTATCTTCTCTACTACAACTCCTCTCTCTCATTTCAGCATTCTCTCAATCTTTAGGGATATTTGGTCAAGGGCCATTCTGAGTTCTTCATGTTGAAAAGGGATGTTGACATAATGGGTAGGGAGATGCAACTTGTTGATATTGTTGGAGAAACAGTTAACTCTGGGTTGCAACTGCTTAATATTCTTGGAGAAACTGTTAACTCTGGGTTTCGGTACTGTCTCGCATAGGAACAATCTGTAGGCTTCAGATTTCTGACAAATAAATGGAATGAAACTATTATAGAGTCTCAGATAGAGCCCTGGGTATTCTTTAGGGTTTTTGGGAATGGTGTTGGTTGGGGCTGGGAATATCATGACAATTTGCAATATATGGCTGAATCTTGAGTAAGAGTAATCTCCAGAATGGTCTTTCAATTTTATGTGAAATCTCTTATCTACTGAAACTTTATTTTGTTTCATCTCTTTTGCCCCTTTTGATCAAGAAGGCATTGTCAATCACATGATTGCAGAGCCAGACTTGTCCCTGGGAGTCATAAAGACATAGTTCTAAATTCACATAGTATCAGTGTGAAGAAATATTGCAAGTGGAAACTTTTCACAAGCACATGGTGACTCTAGTGTATAAGGTAAAAATTAAATAGAGGAATTTTAATGGAAGTGCAATGAGCATGGACTGGTTTTTAGAACAGCTCAATTTCATTGATCAGTGATGTGAGCTTTTAAGGTTCTTAAATATCAGTTTTTACAAGGAATCATATCTGCATGTGTATATACATTTATAGATGCACATATATATATACATGTATATATATATATAATATCAGGATTCACTGAATACACACTTAAATGCATATCTTTTATACTGACCTCCATCTTTACTGTGTGTATTGTCACCAGGATGATAATACTTTAATCTCTGCAGCCTCTGTTTTCAACCACTGCCTGGGAAATAGTATTTTTTCCACTCCTGAAGTGGAGAGAAGATATCGAGTTTTAATGCATCTTTGTATTAAATCATACAAATTATCTGATATTTCATCTATGTAGTGGCTTCTTTTCCTCTGTTTTCCTTTGTGGGTATAAATTGTCTATTAATTTAAGTCATATTTAATTGTCTGGGGGAGGAAGTAGACAGAAATGTTTTAAATGACACTGTAATCAAAAGTAAGTTTTGCTTCATTCCATTGGCATTTTTCTTGTCTAATATACCCAAGACAATAGTATAATAAAATGATATACAGACTTGGCAGTGCAAGGGTAACTCAGTGTTAGAATTCTTGCCTGCCATGCCAGGAGCCCAGGTCCATTTCCCAGAACCTGCTCATGCCTAAAAAAGAAAAGAAATAATGATATGCAAACCTGCTCATCTAGACATGAAAATGATAATGTAAATTTATTATAGCACCATGTTAGCTGTCCAAATAGACATGTTAATTTTCATAATTTGTAATGAATAATATATAGGAGACTTGTTTTCAGGCAGTGAATTTCAGACAGAATGCACATACTATGAATTTTGAATAAAGAAGAAAGAAAAATACACAAGTTTTTGTTTCTCAAGTCATTGGTAAAATTGCTGCTTTCTTTTGAAGATTTAAAAAATCTTTTTTAAAAGCTTTTTTTTTAAAAAACCAAGCTTCTCAGTAGTTACAGTAATGTTCTTCTCCAAAATTCAAGGTGAAAGATATTAATATAGAATTGAATTAAAAGCAATACACAGAAAAGGATCCCATATTATTCAAAATAAAAGTGTGTGAGCATGATAGAAAAGCAGTACAATTTGACAGAACTTAAAATATAGAGCTGCATAATATGAAAACAAATAGCAATAGACAGTTTTACAAGAATATATTGCATAAATAATAGTGAAAGAAAAAAGGTTGAAGCTGCGAGATATCTACCAGAAAGGCTATAATCAACCATCTAAAGAAAATTTTGAAGATTAAAATGAATCCTCAAAATATGGGACTTTAATTTTTATTTGTATTTTTTATATTTGGAAATAGAGAATTAAGGGAGAATAGTCATATTGTGAAAAATAAAGTACCATCTGGATTAATATTCATTTTGATATCAGACTTGAATCATAGATCCTCTGTTTCCTTGGGATTCAGATATCTCTCTCTGGAAAAAAAATTCAATATATGTTTCTCACTTGCCATTTGACTGAAAACACTAAATGCATATATAAAATGAAAGATGGCTTACTATAAGTAAAATATAGTACATGAGGCCACCACCTTAAGTTTTTAAAAAATTTTTTATTAATTAAAAAATTACAAGAAAGAACCACAAACTTTCCCAATACATACACTCAGCAATTCACAATATCATCACATAGTTGCATATTCATCATAATGATCATTTCCCAGAACATTTGCATCAATTCAGAAAAAGAAGTAAATGACAACAGAAAAATGAAACAGAAATGGAAAAAAACTTTTTATATACCATACCCCTTACCCCTCTCTTTCATTGATCACTAGCATTTCAAACTAAATTTATTTTCCCTTATTATTTATTTTTATTCCATATGTTCTACTATTCAGTTGACAAGGTAGATAAAAGGAGCACCAGACACAAGGTTTTCACAATCACACAGTCACATTGTGAAAGCTATATCATTATACAATCATCATCAAGAAACATGGCTACTGGAACACAGCTCTACATTTTCAGGCAGTTCACTCCAACCTCTCCACTACATCTTGGATAAGAAGCTGATATCTACTTAATGCGTAAGAATAACCTCCAGGATAACTTCTTGACTCTGTTTGGAATCTCTCACCCATTGACACTTTGTCTCATTTCACTCTTCCCCCTTTGGTCAAGAAGGTTTTCTCAATCCCTCGACACTGGGTCTCAGCTCATTCTAGAGTTTTTCTCAATCCCCTGATGCTGAATCTCAGTTTATTCTGAGATTTCTGTCCCATGTTGCCAGAAAGATCCACACCCCTGGGAGTCATGTCCCATGTAGACAGGGGGAGGGTGGTGAGATTGCTTGCTGTGTTGGCTGGAGAGAGAGGCCACATCTGAGCAATGAAACAGGTTCTCTTGGGGGTGACTCTTGGGCCTAATTTTAAGTGGGCTTGACCTATCCCCTGTGGGGTTAAGTTTCATAGGAACAAACCCCAAGACTGGGGGCTCAGCCTATAGCTTTGGTTGTCCACACTGCTTGTAAGAATATCAAGAATTCAACTTGGGGAAGTTAAGTTTTCCCCCGTTCTTACCATTCCCCAAAGGGGACTTTGCAAATATTTTTCCACTCACTGATCAAATCACTCTGGGATTCATCAGGGCATCACCTGGACAAACCAACAAAATCTCATGTCCTATACAAAGTTCCATGTACTTAAGGTGTTCAACCAACTATCTACATAAGTTATATTAGGAGATGCACTAGTCAAAGTATAGATTTGTACCAAATAAACATTTTTTGCTTTAGTCTCACACATAAGTTGAAATTTTAAAATATTAATTACCATCTATTTTCAGGACACTTCAGAAATGGCATTCTTTTGTTCTTCCTCATACAAAATATTTATTAAATTTGTACATTTAGTCACTATCATTATACACTCTAGGCATTCCTAGATTATACCATCTCAATCTTTATAATCTTTCTTTGTGATTTCATTTATGCCCCAGCCCTCTTCCTTCTATCATTCTCATATTCAGCTTCATTCAGTGTTTTAGCATAATTGTATTACAGTTAGGTAATATTGTGCTGTCTATTTCTGAGTTTTTATATTCAGTTCTGTTGCACAATCTGTATGCCTTCAGATCCAATTACCCAATATCTTACCCTATTTCTACCTCCTGATGGTCTCTGTTTCCAACAAAATATTCCAAGTTTATTCACAAATGTCAGTTCATATCAGTGAGACCATACAGTATTTCTCCTTTTGTTTCTGGCTAATCACACTCAGCATGATGTCCTTAAGGTCCATTCATTTCGTTACATACTTCATAACTTTATTCTGTCTTACAGCTGCATAATATTCCATCTTATGTGAATGCCACAGTTCGTTTAGCCAACAGTCTGTTGATGGACATTTTGGCTGCTTCCATCTCTTGGTAATTGTAAATAATGCTGCTATAAACATTGGTGTGTAAATGTCTGCTTGTGTCCTTGCCCTCATGCCTTTTGAGTAGAGACAGCATATAGATGGGTCCTGTTTTTTAATCCATTCTGCCAGACTATGTCTTTTGATTGGAGAGTTTAATCCATTAACATTCAGTGTTATTACTGCATGGGTAGTGCTCTCTTCTATTATTTTGCCTTCTGGATTTTATATGTCATATCTAATTTTCTTTATTTTTACCTTTACTCATAGTCTTCCTTTCTACACTCTTCTCCGCACCTGTGTCTCTTGTCTTTGTATCTGTCTCTAGTGCTCCCTTTAGTATTTCTTGCAGAACTGGTCTCTTGGTCACAAATTCTCTGAGTGATTTGTTGTCTGAAAATGTTTTAATTTCTCCCTAATTTTTGAAGGACAATTTTGCTGGATAGAGAATTCTTGGTTGGCAGTTTTTCTCTTTTAGAAATTTAAATATATCATCCCACTGTCTTCTTGCTTCCATGGTTTCTGCTGAGAGATCTGCACATAGTCTTATTGGGCTTCCCTTGTATGTGATGGATTGCTTTTCTCTTGCTGCTTTCAAATTCTCTTTCTCTTTGACCTCTGACATTCTGATTAGTAAATGTCTTAGAGTATGTCTATTTGGATCTATTCTCTTTGGGTTATGCTGCACTTCTTGGATCTGTAATTTTAAGTCTTTCATAAGAGTTGGGAAATTTTCAGTGATAATTTCTTCCATTAGTTTTTCTCCTCCTTTTCCCTTCTCTTCTCCTTCTTCTGGGATACCCACAACACATATATTCATGCGCTTCATATTGTCTTTCAATTCCCTGTTTACCTGCTCATATCTTTCCATTTTTTCCCTATGTATTTTTTTTCTTGCTGGTTTTCATATCTTCCATCCTCCAGTTCACTAATCCTATGTTCTGTCTCTCGAAATAGACCATTGTAGGTTTCCACTGTTTTTTCATCTCTTCTACCTTGCCTTTCATTCCCATAAGTTCTGTGATTTGTTTTTTCAGACTTTCAATTTCTTCTTTTTGTTCATTCCTTACCATCTTTATATCCTTCCCCAATTCATTGATTTGGTTTTTGATAAGGTTTTCTGTGTCTGTCCGTATATTCTGAATTAATTGTTTCAGCTCCTGTATTTCATTTGAATTGTTGGTTTGTTCCTTTGACTGGGCCATATCTTCAATTTTCCTAGTGTGATTTGTTATTTTTTGCTGGTGTCTAGGCATTTAATTACCTTGATTAGTTTATTCTGGAGATTGTTTGCACTTCTTTTACCTAGGGTTTTCTTGCTGGATAAATTTGTTGTCTGTCTGTTCTTTGACATTCAGTTCAGCTTTATCTGGACCTCTAGCTTAAGTTTTGTTTAACAGAGGAGAATTTTTCAGTTCTTGTTTTCTTGTTTCTTGCCCCACTTATATGGTGCCTTCCCCTGACCCCACCCTTAGGAGGGTCTGCTTAGATATTATAGACCCCAGCCAGGTTTTCCCAGACCAAACTGGCCTCCTATCAGGAGGAAAGAGTCACCTGTGTCAGTTTTCCCTGAGGGTGAGACCCAGCAGGTTGAAAGACTTTCCTGTGAAGTCTCTGAACTCTGTTTTTCTTATCCTGTCCCATATGTGACATTTGTCTGCCTGCAGGTCCCACCAGCATAAGATGATGTGGTACCTTTAACTTTGACAGACTGTCCCTGCTGGGGGCTTGGTGGAGACAGAGGAGAGGTTGTAGGCTGGTTTTAATGGCTTCAAATTACCAAGCCCTGGCATCTGAATTCCTTGAGGGAGGGATTCCACCTGAGTTGGTCTTTGCCCCTCCCCTGGGGAAGGCAAAGGCTCCAGAAAAGCCCCCAATAGAGTTCACTTCTGTCTGTGCCTGGGGCAGTTGCAGCCTGAGAAGTCCTGCCGCTATATCCAAAGGCAGTCAAGCCTTTGTAGAAACACAGCCACAAAAACCTCTGTTTCCTTCTTTTATTCCCCCTTTTTTTCCATCAGCCCTGCCCCCTTGCACTGGGGCAAAAATGAGCAACCTCCACTTTGACCAGGTTCACCTAAGCTGGGGGCCTATTTTTAGTAGTCAGAATTTGTTAATTAATTCCCCAATTGGTGTTTGATTGTGCTCAACCCCTGCTGCTGGTAAAGTCTCTTTCCCCTCTGGGAAGCAGCCTGTGGGGGAGGGGCACTGGCTGCTGCAGCTTTGGAAACTCTTGGTTCTGGGGGGCTCACAGCCGGTCCAGCTGATCCAGACTGGGGTATGCTGTGTGTCAGGTCACTGACATGGCCCCAGGAGCTGTTCTATACTGTTTCTGGTTATTTAGTAGTTGTTCTGGAGGATGAACTAAAATGCACACATTGTTAAGCAGCCATCTTGACCCGGAAGTCACCTTAAGTTTTGAACTATCTTCCATGCTGTGTTGATACATGCAATCTACTACAGAGAATGAACAATATTGATATGTCCAAGGAGTCTACAAGATTTTATTTATTTATACTGATGGATTGGATAATAAAACAGATCTTGAGTGTAGGTTTTGTTTGTTGCTTTTGTATGTTTTGTTAAAGATCGATAATGAATGGTAGTGCTTTCTAAGAAAACACGTTGCCTACATCACATTAAAAACAGCTAGAATTCTATGAATACCACTTAATGATGGAGTTTGCAAATAGGTCTATAATTTTAGGAAATCCAGCTCATTCATTATAGTAAAAGCATGATATTTTGCCCAATGAAATTTCCTAATAAAAATCTCTTCATGTGAGGGCCACAGTGGATCAACAGGCAGAGTTCTCACCTGCCATGCCAGAGGCTGAGGTTAGATTCCCGTCACCTGCCCATGCAAAAAAAAAAGTTCTTCATTTATTTTTCCATTTTAACTATTTAATTGTAAGAGTTGTAAATGAAGAAAAGCTGAATATTTGTATATTATATTTAATATTGAAAAAAGGTATGTATTTTTGATGAGCTTTCCCTCTATTAATGTTCCAGGAGCCATTCTCATGGCCTTGTTTCTTAGACTGTATATGATGGGACTCAAGTTTGGGGGTACCAAAGTGCAGAACACAGAAATTACGAAGTCAAGAAGAGAAAGGAACCTTGAAGTTAGCTTTAGATAAGCAGTGAAGTCAGTGGAGAGAAATAATGCAATGACCACCAATTGTGGAAGGCAAGTGGAGCACATTTTTGACTGGCCTTTTTTGGAAGGAATTTTATTGACAATGTAGGAAATAGCAATGAAAATACAAAAGCAGAACTTGAAAACCACACTGATGAGGAGAGGCACAATTTTTCTCATTAAATACTCTGCACAAGTTTAGCTATTACCTGGGAGATGTTACAGAAGAACTGATGGACTATGCTGTACCCACAAGGGAATAAGGAGAAAGTACCAAGTGTGTGCATCATAGCAGACAGAGCCCCACTCACGCAAGACACAGCAGCCATCCACATACATGCTCATGTCATAATGTGCAGAGGATAGCAGATTGCATCATAGTGGTCAAAGGACATTTCTGTGAGGAGAAAGCTCTGCAGCCGCTGAAAATAACACTAAAAATACTTGGGAAATGCAGCCAAAGAAGGAGGTAGAGTTGCTATGGGTCAAGGAGTTGACAATGGATTTAGGGATTGTAACTGAAATAAGGCAGAGATCCAGGATGGATAAATTCTCCAGGAAGAAGTACATGGGTGTGTTGAGCTGCTGGTGTAAAATTGTTATAATGATTTTGAGGACATTCCCCTATTAAGGCACATGAGTAAGTAATTGAGAAGAACACTGAATGCAAAATGTATATATTTTGATTGCTAGGAAATTCAATGAGTGTAAATTAAGTCACAACTGGGAGATTTTTCATTACTGCATTCATAATCTATAAAACAATGGATAAATGAATAAAACATCTTCAATATCAAGTTTTTCAATATGAAATCTATAATGGATATCTTCATTAGGTGATCTTTACAATGAATTAATCAAGGACAAAATTACTCTCAGGTAAAAACAATTTATTGATCATCAATCATTTTCTTTTTCATTTTGTTTTATTACTCTCAGGTAAAAACAATTTATTGATCATCAATCATTTTCTTTTTCATTTTGTTTTATGAAACTAATTTTGATCAATTCATACAAACCTGACATTATAATAATATTGTCCAAATATAGTCTGTTACAGAAACTGAATGGCTAAATATTTTCTGCTGCCCTTAGCCATAACTTTCCAACCCTCTTGATAAATCCTAATTTGTTAACTCCAAATGCTACACTGTGCTGTAGATTGGCTGTCTCTACATTCTATCCCATGACTAACATAACCTCTGCTTCTACACAGTTTCCAAGAATTTAAACAGTGAAAAATTATCATAATAATACTGTACTGTCACTAACTTTGTTCATCTGTCTTGTAAAATATTTAGTTTTATTGCTGTCTCAGTGATATCCAATTTGGAGCTGTTGTTCCATTTGGAAATTTCAATAAGGGGTTTATCTAATGGTAGGTTTTTTTTCTCCTTCACAATTCATAAGCCATCTTATATGTAAAGGTTTGGAGGACATAAATTGTAGATATCAAAGTTCTGCAATAGATGAGCTAATATTTTTTACCTCCATTTTCGTAAACAATGTTTAACTTATGATTCCCCTTTGACATCTCCACATCTAATAAAGTAGTGTGTATCCCTCATGAACTTATTTTTTCTCTTTCATTATATTCACACTTACACTATTATGAGGCACAATGCAGAACCTTATTAACTGCATCTCTGAAATAATGCAAATATTATCTAACAATTTTTATGTCTATCTCACTCCCCATTCCCACTCCCTGTGACACTTTTATCTTCCTAATAAAATTAATAAAAATTATGTCTCTGGGTAGAAGGGATGATGCAGAGTTTCTGCTAAATTCAGTTTGATGAAATAGTGTGGTTGGCATTTTTAGCCATGACACATTGATACATTCTATTTGTGTATATATATATTTTAATATCATTTGAATTTAGTAAAATTTTTACGGATGTACATTACATTACATCTGCCATGGTTAGGTTCATGTGTCAACTTGGTCAAGTGGTGGTACCTGTTTGTCTGGTTGGGCAAGTACTGGCCTGTCTGTTGCGATGAGGACATTTCTTAGAATTAAATCATGATCATGATGATCATGTCAGCTACATCCACAGCTGATTCCATTTGTAATCAGCCAAAGGGGAGTGTCTTCTACTATTAGCAATGCTTCATCTGATCACTAGAAGCCTTTTAAGGAGGATTCAGAAGAGACAGGTTCCTCCTGTCTCAGCTGGTGAGCCTCTCCTGTGGAGTTCATCCATACCCTCCATCAGAATTATCGGCTTCAAAGCCTGCCCTGTGGATTTTGGACTCTATGTTCCCATGGTCACATGAGACACTTTTATAAATTTTATATTTGTGAGTGTTCCCTGTTGATTCTGTTTCCCTAGAGAACCCTAATACACCATCCCACACTCTTCCATTTAACTCTTCTTTTAGATATTATACCCATTCTCTTTGCATGATTTTAGGTGGTGGAAAGATCACAGTGTCAATATTGATTGTTTTATTTAAGAGAGAGGTGTTATGAAAGAATTAAAATTAATAGAAGAAACTATTCTATACAATTTATTAAAGGGAAAACAAGATTAGGAAGTGTTTTTTATGAAATATGTTAATATTTATGATCAAATTATGAATGTTTATAATGATAAATTTTTATTTGATATAACTCTACTGCTGTTTTTTTAAAGAACATTGTGAATTTTTCATAATAAAAATTTACTGACAGCCCCTGTCTAGACATATGTCTAACTTACCCATACTCTGCATCTATACTATCTCAGACTTTATCCTTTTCTTTCATCCTGATGTCATACATGACCCCTGCCATTTTCACTCAACCATATTCACATTTAGCTTCATTCCTTGTACTTATATTACTGTTCTAACATTAGATAATATTGTGCTATCCATTTCTGAATTTTTAAAATCAGCATTGTTGTATATTGTATATTCTTCAGCACCAAATGTACCATCTCTACCCTCTTAGTTTTAACTCTCAAGGTTCACTTATTAATATTAGTTCACATTAGTAAGACCATAAATTATTCATCCCTTCACTTCTGCATAATTTCACTCAGCATAATGTTCTCAAGATTCATTCACATTGTTACATGCTTCATGCCTTTATTGTCTTTAACAGCTAGGTAATATTCTGTCATAATTATATATCACAGCTTGTTTAGCCTATCAACCACTGATGGGTAATTGAGCTGTTTCCATCTCTTGGCAATTGTAAATAATACTACTATGAACATCAGTGTGCAAATGTTCATTTGTGTTTTTGCCTTCAGCTCCTCTGAAAGAAGAGTATTTCTCTTTAATATTTCTCATAGAGCCCATCCCTTAGTTACAAACACTCTCAGTGATTATTTAAAAATATTTGTATTGCCCCTCATTTTTGAAAGACAGTTTTTCTGGGTGTAGAATTCTTGGTTGGCATTTTTTCTCTTTTAGAATCTTGAATATATTATGGCCCTACTTTCTTATCTCCATGGTTTCTGCTGAGAAATCCACACATGATCTTATTGAGCTTCCCCTTTATGTGATGGATTTATTTTCTCTTGCTGCTTTCAAAATTTTCTGTTTGTCTTTGACATTTGACAATCTGATTAGTAAGTGTCTTGGAGTAGGTCTATTGGGATCTATTCTGCTTGGGGCATGCTACTTTTCTTAGTTCTACAATTTTACATCTTTCATAAAAGATGGGAAGTTTTCAGTGATTATTTCTTCCATTAGTCTTTCTGCTTCTTTTCCTTTCTCTTCTCCTAATGGGACACCCATAACATATACATTCATGTGTTCCATGCTGTCATCCAGTTCCCTGAGACTATGCTTATACTTTTTCATTCTATATTTTCTTTTGTATGTAGTATTTCAGATGTTCTGTCCTCTAGCTCACTAATCCTTTCTTCTGCCTCTTCTAATCTGTTATTATAGGTTTCCATTGATTTTTTCATCTATTTTATACTGACTTTCAATCCTGTAACTTCTGCATCTTGTTTTTTCAGGCTTTTGATTTCTTCTTTATGTTCACCCAATCTCTTCTTTATATCTTCCCTCAACTCGTTGATTTGATTTTTGATGAGATTTTCCAGGTCTGTTTGAACATTACTAATCAGTTGTTTTAACTCTGTATCTCATTTGAACTGTTGGTTTGTGCTTTTGACTGGGCCACATGTTTGATTTGCTTACGGTAACTCATTATTTTTTGCTGGTGTCTAGACATTTGATTATCTTAATTAGTTTATCCTGGCAGTGATTTTCACTCTTTTACTTGGGGGTTTCTTGTTCAATGGTGTTATTTTCTATCTGCTCCTTGGCATTCAGTTCAACTTATTCTAGACTTCTAGCATGGGTTCTGCTTAACTGATCAGAAATTTTCTGTTCTTGTTTTTCTGTTTTTTTTTTCTGCTTATATGGAGTCAGATTTTTTGTTGTTGTTGCTGTTTTCCTGCCTATATGGAGTCAAATTTTCTTAGAGCTGACAGGCCCACATCTCAGGAGGAGATAGTAGCAAGTATCAAATTTTCTTGATGGGAGACCTAGCAGGTTTTCAGGCTTTCCTATAAGTCCTCCAGATTCTGTGCTTTTCTTATCCCTGCCAGAATGTGGCACTTGTCTGCACACTGCTTCCCATCACTGCAAAGTGATGCGGTGCCTTCAAGTTCAGCCACCTTTCCTGCGGCTGGAGCATGGTTTAGACAGAGGTTGAGGTAGTAGGTGGGCTTTAACTGCTTCTGTTTTCCATTCCCTTTAGCCTGAATTACATGAAGAGGGCCTCTACTTGAGCTGGGCCTCACCCTTCTTTTCTTGGGGAAAGATACACCCTTTAGGGAATTAGTTTCTTTCACCTAATTACTTTGTCTCTCAAACAGGCTTAATTCTGCCCTTACCTTGGGCAGTGCTTAAGCCTGAGAGTGCTTTCAATTCTACCCAATGAGCTGTTAAGAAGATAAAAAAAACCTTTTCTCTACTTTTTTCTGTGCAAAACCACACCCCAGGTTTGCCAAACAAAAGCTGGAGTTGATGTGTGGCTCTATGTGTTCCCAGGCTGCATGTACCCTCTTTTCTTGTCCAACCCTTGTCCAGTATTTTGTACTATATAATTCAAAAAGCCTCTGAAATTTTTTACCACCAGCCCCACCCCTTCTCTGCCTGGGTGAAATGTTCTGGTACTTTATTGGTTACCTCTGGTTTATCTGTGCTCAGAATTTGTGGGAGCAACCATTTCTTTTAATCATGATTCAATATTGTCTGTAGAAGCCTTTGATTAGATTTTCTCCACAGAAATGGGATTCACCTATTTGTGGAAGTGAACTTTGACTAGTGGAGATGTTACTCTATCAGTTTCAGGTGAGTCTTGTTTTGTTTATTGGAATCCCTTAAAAGAGGAAACATTTTGGATAGAGAACAGGAAATGAAAGATCTTAGAGAAATGACAGAAGCCTCAGTGCAGGGAGAAACTTCACAACAGAGCTGACACAGATATGGATACATGGAGAACAAAGACATCAATGTTTGCAGGTGTTTGGAGCCCAGTAGACATTGCCATGAGATGTTAAGCAAGCCAGAACCTGAAGAGAGCAAAGGGAAGCCAAGAGATGAAAGCCAGCAGTGGAGAAGTAAAGTGAGAAGCCTCCACAGGAACAGAGGCTGAAAGCAGTGGAGCCTAGGAGGAACTGAACAGCAGATACCAGCCAGGTGAGTTCCCAGCTGACAGAGCTTTTCAGATTAATGAATTATCATCAACATTTTTGATTGCCTATTGTGGGTGTGTGCATTTACTGATGTAACCCTTGCAACAACCTTGTGAATACCTCTATTTAAAACCTAATAGGATGTGGGTATTGTCACCTGAATTACCACAGTAAAATTAAAAGCTGAACAATAAGAGACAATCCATACAAATTTGAGTATCATAGAGTCTTGAAATTCTATGCTTAATAATTGTTAATAGAAAAGATTTAAATGGAACAGCAAATGATTAAGCTAATGCTAATTTTTCATTTGGACTTGGATATGTTCAATATGATATACAATCAGTCAAAAGTAAACTTATTCTGGTGTCACTTTATATTGAAAATGATAGAATTTGTTCTTTGTGTTAATTGATTGTAGTTAAAAAAGGACTTTATTCAGAAATGTTTTTCAGCATTCAAGAAATATTTCCTGTTTTTCTTTAAGACTTC
The DNA here is from genome assembly GCF_023851605.1 of Tamandua tetradactyla. NCBI lineage: Eukaryota > Metazoa > Chordata > Mammalia > Pilosa > Myrmecophagidae > Tamandua > Tamandua tetradactyla. The sequence continues at coordinate 109,538,821 of NC_135336.1, forward strand.
TGAAAAATTTCAAGATGATGTGCTCTTGGTATTTTCATTATTTTGTAAAATGCCAGAATGTGACATACCAGAGTGGAATCACTTTTTAAAAGGAAATCTAATATGTTACCAATTTTGCATTTTTAAGCTTATAATGTGCAACCTGAGGCATCCAGGTAAAGATACCTTAATTCAGTGAAGACCAATGGGTCAACTGAGTAGTGATGTGACTGGCATCTGCTGGTCCCTTGTTCCTGGGCCCCATTTCTTTCACCCTCTGTCCCTGTGAGGATCCCTTACTTTGCTTCTCCTGGGTGGGCTTTGATCTCTTGCCTTCCCTTGGCTCTCTCCAGGTCTGGCTTACTTAACATCTCATGGCAACATCTGGTGGACACCAAGCATCTCTAGACATCTGTGTCTCTGTTTTCTGAAGCAGCCATTCCAAAGCTTCTATATCTGTTCTCTGTGTCAGCTCTGAGGTTTATGTCATTTCCGACTCTTTCTAAAATGTTTCCAGTAAAATAATTAAGAACCACCTTGAGTGAACAGAGTCACATATCTATCTAATCAAAAGGTCTCACCCACAACTGGGCATGCCACATCTCTGTGGAGATAATTTAATCAAAAGTTTCCACATGTGATATTGAATCAGGATTAAATGAAATAGCTGCCCTGACAAGATTGAATCAGGATTAAAACATGGCTTTTCTGGGGTACATAATAATTTCATTCCAGCACAGTATTCATATATACATCTGTGCTAGTTTGAAGTTGTTATGTACCTCAGAAAAGCCCATATTCTTTTAATGCATCCCTGTTGTGCAGACCTTTGTAGGTGGGATCTTTTGATTAGGTTTTTTCAATTGACATATGGCAAAGCCCATTCAAGATGGTTCTTAGTCTTTATTGGCATCCTTTATGAGAGGATAAAAGACTGAAAAGATGAGAAAGTTTGCAGAGAGAAATGTCCCAGGAGTAGCCAAGTAAGGAACCACAGATGTTGGAAGAACTAGAACCTGGAAGTGATGAAATCTAGGAAAGAAAGGTCAGAAAACATTATTCATGTGCCTAACCATGAGACAAAGGAACCCTGGATGCCATCAGCCTTTCTTCAGAGAAGGTATCATCTTATAGATGCCTTAATTGGGATATTTTCACAGCCTTAGAACTATAAATCTGTAAGCTATTAGGTCCCCATTGTAAAAGCCAATACTTTTCTCATATATTTCAATCCCAGCAGCTTTAGCAAACTGAAACATCTTTGTTCACAAAATTTAAAAGATGTAAAAGAATCTGAATTGAATGTAATGAGTTCATAATGTTATAAATTTGAAATAATCAAACATCACAAGGAAATAACTTGACATTGGAGAAGGGAATTAAATTTCATCAGTACTAAGTGTTTCAAAATTAAACCTATAATGGGTGACTTCATATGGTTCTCTCAGAATCAATTAATTAAGTACAATTTACTCCCATGCACATCTTCATGGATTGATCATCAATTGTTACCTGAATAATTTATTTAACCAAATTAAAGTTCACATCTGTCATTATAATATTTTTCAAATATATTCTGTGAAAGATGATGAATGACTGTAAAATTTCCACTGAACTATCAAAACCCTCCCAAACCTCTAGATAAATGTAAATTGATCAACTAAAACTGAAAAATTGTGCCCTAGGCTTCCTGCCCCTACATTCTGTCCCATGATGAAAACAATCTCAATTTCTACAGAGTTTCTGAAACTTGAGATGTAAATAGTTCTGAGAAAAAAACTAACCTCTTTTTGTCAGCTTTCCTCATCCACTCTTTAAAAGTCTTAGCCCACTTGTCTCTGCAGAGCATCCACATTAGAGCTGTTAACTAATTTCAAAATTTTGATAAGGAATTTAGTTAATGGATGCCTTTCCTTCTTCACAGTACCCAAGTTATTTGTCGTTTACAGTCTCATGCTTAGGGTTTCACAAATAACCTGGTTACTCTAGGTATCAAAAATCCTACAATGTATGAGCTGAGAATATTGACCTCATATTCACAAAATTATTTAATTTTTTATTCATTCCTTGACATTTCTTCATATCTAATAAATTAGATAAAATTTTCCCCACGAGTTCTTTCTTCTTTTATCTCTCTAAATATTAAAATGCATGGCATTCATTACTGAAAACACATCATAAATGTTGCAAATATTTTAAAATAATTTTCATGTCTATCTCTCTGTGAGTTCCCTTTCTTGTGTTCCTTTATCCCTCCCATATATTAATACATATTATGCAACAGGGGAGAACAGGTGATAGGGTGGGAGCTAAACTCATTTGGCATCTGGGTGATAAAATACTGTGGTTGACAATCCCATCTACAGTGACATTTACTTTTATTTTTTTTTTACATAGGCAGGCCCCAGAAGTTGAACTGGGTCTCTGGCATGGCAGGCAAGAACTCTGCCAGTGAGCCATTGTGGCCCACTCTACAGTGACATTTTGATGTATTTTAATTGTACAGACAATATTCTTTATCCTTCATGTACATTTATTGAATATTTTAAAATATACTGTACAAGTTACCTCAGTCTCCCTTTTATCTTCTTTTTTTAAAAACATGTCCATTTTCTCTCCATGGAGGTAGATAATGAAAAGGGTCACATAGTAAATGCTGCCCATTCAATCTGGCAGACAGGTGATATTAAATAATTTATCATTTAATGTCTTTAATGTAATATACACCAGTTCATTATTAGAGAAAAAGAATGAATAGATTTTATTAGAGAGAAAAAAATTATAATTAGGATGATTTTGAGTGATATAAAATATATAATTATTTGACTTTATCTCTGTTGTAGAGTTTAAAGTATTATGAGTTCTTCATTATAAGAAAGTCATTCTCTGCCCCAAGTATGTCAGCAAAAAAAAAAATTCATAGCTATACATGTAAATATTTCTAATATATCCATACTTCTCTGTGACTTTTAGTCTGAAGGAAATATTCTAAATAATTCTTGATGTAAAAAAACTGATGAAAATTAGGAAATATTTTGTAATGAACCTAGATGATAATAATCAATACTAAAATGCTTGGCCTGGGACAAAAGTGTTGCTCAGAGAAATATCTATATGCGTAAACACATCTATTAGAAAACAAGAACAATCAATGATATACGTTTTAAATGTACACTTCAAGAAGCTAGAAAATGATGAAATAAACTCAAAAATAAAGAAGGAAAGAATTAATGAAGGGTAGAAGTAGAAGTTAGTAAAACAATAGCATTATCAAAACAGTGGAGTTTGACTTAGAAAAATCTTATTTGCAAATTCTCCCAAATCTTTAAAGAGAAGAAAATTTTGATGTTATATAAAATGTCCAGAGGAGATAAAGTTTCTCAACTCATTTTACAAAGCAACTCTATCCTTTATACAAAAAGTTGACATTAAAAATAAAATAAAAAGGTTATAGCAATAAAAAGCTTCTAGTCCATGTACTAATAATGATGCTAAACAAGTTTGTATAGTTGGAATGATTTTGATTTTGCATAGTAAAATGTATGTAAACAAAATGATTTGAAGATTATTGAATATTATGTAGTGGGAACATTTTTTGATAATGGAACGCTTATAAACCCACACAGCCTCACAGAGAGGAGCCACCAAAGCACTGCCTCGCGGACGAGGACTGTGGCACCACCTACACATGTGCAGGTTCATAAACCCACCATTTTGGGCTGGAAGCACACTCCTCTCCCACCCTTGCCTTCTTAGCCACTCTGGATGCATTTTGATGAATGTATTCATGACAAAAATGTGAAATTAAAATCACTTTCAAAATATACTGACTTAAAAATGAATTTTAAAAGCAAGAGAAAACCTGCAATATAGAGGGTTACGTAGCAGTTTGTTCATCCATGTTCTTGTTAAACACCATCAGTCCTGGTGCAATATGATCATTCTGCTGGGCAGGATCAGCATCCTTATTCCTCAGCATGTGTCAACAAAGCAATAAACATTTGCTACATGTGCACTTAATGAATGAAGGATTTATATTCTGAGAGTCACTTGGAGAGCTGCTTGCTTTATGATGGCCTCCGATAATCATGGCTGGTTGTTAAGAACTCGGTACACTGTCATCACACTGAATCATATGGACTGATTTCAATGCCCAGGTCTTCCATGTTCGAGCAGCAGGGTGACTGATTAAATCTACTCATAGAAAAATCTGCAGTTCGCTTTTTTGTCTTCTGAGTAGATTCAGTCCTGACCCTTGGAGCTCTGAAACAGACGATTGCCTCAAGTGCACTCAATAGTTAGCAATGTTCTATTACCACCTTGGTGATAAGGCTATCCTTTTATCCCTTATGATGATAGCAAGCTAAATGCTTTGATAATGAGGTTCTGAGTCAATATCATTGATCTTCTTTTTTATGGTACTCTTCTTTTCCAAAATACATTACAGGCTATAAAAAGAGATAGCTCCATCCAACACAGAAGGGTAATTAGCTCGATTATTGGCACAGAGGTAACTTGGATTGTGAGATGTGGTCTCCTTCTGTGACTCTTTTTCCAGGCAACATATTAGAATAACCTAGAATTACAACACTATTGCCTGAAATTTAACCTATTGCAGGGATACTCAAATTGTATTCCCCTGAAAGTCAGCATAAATTGGAACTTGATAGAAATGCAAATTCTCAGGCACTAACCCAGACCTACAGAATCAAAAATTCTGGGTTGAGACCCAGCAAATATTTTAAAAAGGCTTGCAGGTGATTCTGATTTTAACAAAAGCTTGAGAATGACTCTATGAGAGAAAACAGTGAACACTAGAGGCAAGCACTTTTTACAGAAAATATAAAAGGACTTCAGTAAACTAACTGTTTTTCAATAAATACAGAAAAAGATTGAAGAAAATATATGCATTTCCATTATTCAGAGATTTACATTGTTGATATATTCACCAGCTATATCAAGTAATTATTATGTGTTAGGATATTTTGATTTAATATTAGGTGGTGCCCAATACTAAGAAACAAATACATTTTTAAAATTAAACATAAAGTGATGTTGATATGAAACAATGGTAGACAATTATTCTTCTGACTTATGTAAATTATAGGCAGACTCTTAGGAAAGAGGAAAATAACTGAGACCACAGCAATCGGGGGCTACTCACTATAAGTCATTCCTAAAACACAGGTGTCATGGCCAGGTTCATGTGTCAACTTGACCAAGTGGTGGTACCTGTTTGGTTGGGCAAGTGCTGGCCTGTCTGTTGTGATTTCATAGAACTAAGTCATGATCATGGTGGGTACATTCACAGCCAATTCCATTTGTAATGAGCCAAGGGGAGTGTCTTCTACAGTGAGTGATGCTTAATCTAATCACTGGAAGCCTTTTAAGGAGGATTCAGATGAGACAGGTTCTCTCCCTGCTTCAGCTGGTGAGCCTCTCTTGTGGAGTTTGTCCAGACCCTCCATCAGAAACATTGCCTTCACAGCCTGCCCTGCCAACTTTGGACACTGCCTTCTGACAGTTATGTGAGACACTCATAAATTTTATATTTGCGAGTGTTTCCTGCTGATTTCATTTCTCTAAAGAACCCTAAATAATACAACATGTGATGGGTAGAACTCATCGCTGACATGTAGACAGTATGGAAGTCATTTCTCACACTTTTGCAAAAAGGAAAATAGCTGGGAAAATCTGAGAACCAATTTTCAACCCATCCAAGAATTAACACCATAGGGCAAACCACTACCCCCAAGTTTGTAGGATCAGGTGAATTCAGAGACACAGTCAACATCTGCCTACCTGGAGAAGATACTGGAGCCATAAACTGGTGGCAACACTCAACTGGCCATTTGACCAACTGTTGGGAGTGGAATGTGCACAGGTGTAAGAGTGAGAAGTTCCTGGTTTGACATAGTCTTAGGGGGCCCTCCAAACTTTTGTGGGCTTTCTCTCCAGGAACCACCAGTTTCTAATGGAAGAGATTCAACAAAGATTCTTTGTGGATCTGTGAGAGGGGGAAAGAGGAACCATTGTGAAAATACCCTGAGCCTTCTCCATAACAAAGACCTATTCTCTTAAAAGAAAGGAGCATGCTGGAGCCTCATCTGAACTAGAGGAACGTAATTCCACTCCACTCATCCCTTCCAGTCATTCTTTTCCATTTAAGACAGGAAACACATGATCCAGAGAGATCAGGACATCAAAGAAATGGACTGGAACTCTACACCAGGAAGGGACGAGAAGGCAGAGGGAAAATGAACTCAACTGCTGGAGACACACTTGTGAAGGACACAGCCCTGAGACACAAGATTGGCAAAAGACTAGCATTTAAAGAGAAAATTGTAAAGCGCTCCCTTTCCACATACTTTATCATCAATCAACTGGGCTCCAGCATAACCACAGCACATTAGAACTGAATGAACTGAAATACCAGGAGTCTCTCTCTAAGGAGTAGTACTAAGGAAGCCCAAAGCCATAAAAGAAGAAAAAACAAGTGCAGTGGAGGAATTTGAAGCCTTTGTCACCTACAGCAACAGCAAACATTGAACATTGCCAAAACTCCTCACCAGATTAGCATAAATTCTCGTACTAAAGGACTATTTATCTCAGCTCCAATGGTAGGTCGAATCATTTCTCCCACAAGGACACATTCAATTCGTAACTCCAGGTCCTCTGGATATGAACCCACTTGTCAGTTGGAACTCTGAAGACGTTTTTGTTAAGATGAAGTCAAACCACTCAAGAAGGACCTTCATCCAATGTACTGAAGTCCTTATGAGCAGAGGAAATTAAGGACATTAGTCAGAATACGCCAGAAGTGGAAGCCAAGGAAGGCAGATTTCAGAACACGACAAACTCTAGGAGAAAGCGTGGCCTAGAGTTACCTTAATTTTGCACTTCAAGCCTCTCAAACTGAGAGATGATAACTCCTAGTGTTTAAGCCAACCAATTTGAGGTATTTGTCAAAGCTGCCCTGCAAAGCTAAGACAGTTACATTTACATGATGAACCATGCCTGGCTTTCAACAACAACAATAAATTATTACAAGGCATACAGGAAAGTGAGAAAAACTGCACTCTGAAGAGCCAAGCCATCATCAGAAAAGACCCAGATATGATGCAAATACTGGAATTACCAGGCTTGAGTTTAAAACTATGATTAATATATTAAGAACATTAATCAGAGGGCTGGACTATGTGGAAGAACAGATGGATGATGTTTGCAGAGAAAATGGCACCTCTAAGTAGAAACAAAAGAAAATGTTACAAATCAGAAACACAGTGACAGCCATGAAGAATGCTTCCAAAGGGCTCATTAATGTTGAAAGCTTTCAGACATGATTACTTCAAATATTTCCTCTCATTTGTACTCTCTTTCTCCTTCTGGTATTACAATCACCCATATGTGGCATGTTTGGATAATGCCTCATAATTATTGGCTATTCTGTTCTTTTTTCCCCCTTGCTTTTCTGTTGTGAAGTTTGTATTGGCCTGCTTTCAAGCACAATGATTCCTTTCCTGGGCATTTCAAGTCTACATTTATGTCCCTTACCAATGTGTGACATCATCCCCCTGAGGTGGGCAGTGATGGGGAAGTGCTGACCTAAATTTGAAAAAGAATGGAGTGCGTAAGAAAAGGGAAAGGAATGACATACACAAGGACTATACTCTAGTTAATAAAATTGTTTCCATGGAAGTAAGGAATAGAAATATACATGTGTCCTGGAATTGAGCTATTAAGTTTGTGAGTGACAGATGATAGGAGTCAGTTTCACTGTTGGAATGGAAGGTCACCGACAAGCAAGGGGAGAAGTCTGGAATGACCACAGAGTACTGGATTACAGCTGGAAACATCAGTAGGAATTCACAATCAACTTAATATAGATACAGGTAGAGATAATACAGATACAGACAGATAAATATTTGTAGAGATATGTCTACCTATACTGTGCACATACATATTTCATTGACCTACCAGCTTAGAAGCAGCAATACCCCACTGGCACCCAGATCTTGGTTTCTCCTATTATTTTCCATCAAAATGAGCCATGGATGTTTTTGAGAAATGGCTGATTTTAGAACTAAGCCAGGGAATATATAAAATGACTCTGGAGCATCCATGTAAAATGAAAAATTAAGGAAGTCTCAGAACACACACACACACATTGATGGAGGAAGGGACAGAGGTGTAAATGAAAGAGCTTTAAATGGTTAAAACTTGGACAGTTTGAGTAAGAAAATAAAGTAGTACTGGATTTTAATCCAAAGTATAAATGAAATATCCATGAGTCCATACTAATAGAAATAAATAATTAAATAGATGACTAAATGGGAGTGAAAAGCCAAATCTCTTATGTAGAATAATTCCAAATAATTTAGGCAAATGTTCTACCATCAAGAAAGAGGAAAAATCCCCTCCCTTTCATATGGGCTACTGAGCAATGTCCTTCCAAATAATATCATACAGAAAGTGGAAACTCAAGAATAAAGTTTCAGTTAGACAACCTTGGAAATACGACCTCAGCCACGTAACCCAGGTCAACGTGAAGTGTAAGAGGTCCTATCGCTAGCATATGTCCGTGGGAAAATGTGATGAGGTGACACTTTAACATGTGTCTTCCTCCCCAAAACCTCTAAGTCTAACTAATCATGAGAAATACATCCCTATTGTAGGGCATTCTAGAAAATACCTAATCAGAACTTCTCAAAACTGTCAAAGTCATCAAAAACAAGGGAAGTGTCACGAAGTGAGGAGACCCCAGCAACATTGATGCTTCATACAATGTGATATCCCAGATGGAATTATGAATAACTGAAAGGATTTTAGCTAAAAACTAAGGGAATCTGGATAAAGTAGGGACCTTACTACCTAGAAATTTTTAAAAGTGTTGCTGATGTGCCACTTCCATTCATTGTGAGTAAACTGGAGCTCTTCTCAGCTTTTGAACAGAAAGAGACCACTCATACATTCAACCAGCCATCATTTCATTGACACATACTGGATATTAGCTATTTATACATGCAAAAACCTGCTAAAGAGTAGAGTCAGCAAACAACTTCTATAGCACATTTTCTCAGAGGGATGCAGGCAAACGTGCAAGGGTTTTCTGTGTGCAAAAATTGGAAACACTTGCTCTGGAATGTTGTTACACTGAATGATTTTGTAAAGCTTTTGTTTTATATATTGTATAAATATTTTTAATAAAACACTTTTGAGCTATTGAGGTCAACAGGCTGGCACAAGAGAAGAAATATGCTTTCCAGAGGAGAGAGGTTCCCAGCTCTTATGGTGGGCTGGAGTCAAATAAAATATACTCCTAGCATTTAAAATAATAAAGGATTTTTAAGTAGGTTGCTTTGAATTATAAATAATAAATAATAAGGGATAAAAATAGATATAGTTTGATATAAAATAAATTTTCCTGTTACTACAAAACCTCATTTATATTCTTTAGTAGTAAATGCCATTTTGAATTTCATAGGCATATCCTTACAAATTTTTATGAATATTCAAACTTTTATATGTTTAATTATATATCATCTACATACACACATATAGTTTTCATATATAAAAATGCCCCTCTATATCTAGACATCAGAATTACTAGCATCACCTGGGAAATTCTTAGAAATGCAAATTTTCAGACTTCACTCAGAACTACTGAATCAGAATCTCTATTGTCCAGGAAATTATTAGGTGCAATAAAATTTGAGATACATGGCCATAGTATGCATTTTATTCCTACAGGTTCAATAATGTCATTCTTGCATTTGCAACTTGCTTAATTTAAAATACATCAGTGCATATTATTGACTCCATGTAAACACACCTTGATGCATCTCTCATGTCATCTAAATGAATGAAATTTTATCACTTATTTGGTAGATATTTGCTTTTTTATCTTTTCTTATCATTTTGCTACTGTAAATAATGTCATAATGAGCAGTTTTTGCTCATCTTCATCTTCTTACTTCCATCAAGAGGCAGCCGAGAATTTTGGAAAGAAGCCCAATTTTGGAGTTGAACAGACTTAAGGGAATGCTGGCTCAGTGGCTTTTATAACAGGCTTGCAGAAAAATTGTGGGGATGGAATATCAGAAATGCATCCTCCTGGTAGAGTTTCTGGCAGTGGTGTGTGTACCAAAAGAAACTCAAGTGTTGTGGCAAGCAGCAGGAGAAATATCTGGGGGCTCTTCACACTGAAATTTACCTGCAGTGAACTTACAGACATGGGTGTCAGCCAGCACAGAGGTTTCTCTGCCGGCAACCTTATTTCTTCTCCTCACTCACCCCACCCTACACCAGATAATTGATGATCCAAAAAGTACCCAAAATGCTCCTTCAATTTAGTTCCTCTGTAACTCAGCTGCCATGTACTCTTGGGTCTAGCAGGTTAGCACATTTCACTACAAGTGCTCCTGAACAATGTTAAGAATCTGTAAAAAAAAAAAATAGAAGAAAAGACCTTTGTCCCTTTATATTATAGCAGTTTATTTTTATTTTTATTGACTTTATTTTTTGGGGGGGGAGAGGTTGTTTTGTTTACATGTCAAAAGAAGAACAGCATGAGACAGTGTTAAGTAGGCCAGGGCGGCTTTGTCTGGAGGCTGTCCCAGCAGGGGAGAGAGTGGGACTCAGCCCCAGATGTGCAGGGGGGCCGGGAAGGGACACAGGTGGACAGAGGCTGCACTGTGGGTGGGCGTTCCCACAGTGGAACTCAGCCCCATGTGTACAGGGGGGCTCTGCTGGAGCTGTCACAAGGGCCACTAGCTGTGGGGACTTGGCCACGTTCAGTGCATGAGGCTGGAGGAGAGGAGAGCTGGAGCAGCTCCATGAGGGGCCCTCAGGGCCAGGGGTTGACACTTACAACACCTGTGAACCTCCTTTCTGTTTCCCATTTCCCTGCAGTCGGAGCTGCTTTTCCTTCCTGTCCCACAGCTGCAAGGTGGGCTCTGAGGTGGTCGGGATGGTGGAGAGGGGGGCAACTGGGGTGCCCCAGCTGACAGTGGCCAGGTGGAATGTCTTCCCAGAAGGGTGGCCTCTCTTTTTCCTGCATGATTCCTGTTGTGAGAGCACCCTCGTGTCCTCAGAGGTGGGAGACTGCCCAGTGGCACTTAAAGGAGAATCAGCAGAGGTAGTGGAAATGCTCGGCATTATGGATAATTTTCACAGGCATTGCGTGCTCTTCTTTATTGATGGAGTTTCAGGAACCCCAATAGCTGTAGTTATTGACAGTGAGCAGGATATTTTACAAACTATATAGAATGAAAATCCATATTTACTAGTAATTGCTCTTTGTAGCCTGTTGAGAGACTGCACTTTGTTCTAAACGATGACATCACAGTACATCATGAGGGGGCTACTCATTATGAAAATGTGCAGTAATGTTCCTTACAAAGGTGCCTTTAATAAAGGAAACAATAGAAACATTCTGAAGATGTAATGTAAAGGAAATAGTTAAATGATTATATTAAATCCACAAGATTGAATATGATGCAGCCATGAAGTGTGAGTTTTTAAAATTGTTCCCTTTACATGCAACATTTAGACCAGGTGGACCAGGCGGACCAGGCAGACCAGGCGGACCAGGTGGACCAATAGAGACTGGGAGGAGGTGGCAGGTTGACGGGCTTGGTAGGGGTGTTGTGGGGTGCAGTGTAGGGTGCGGTGTGGGGTACAGTGTGGGGCATGGCTGGGTTTCCTTTTGGGTGGTGACTGTTCTGACATTAGATAAAGCTGTTGCACCGCACTGTGAGCACTCCAAATGTCACTGGTCACACACTTTAAAGTGGCTAATTTTAAGTTGCGTGAATTCATCTCAATAAAAATAAAGTGCAGATAATCACATGCACAAAGAGTGCGTGTTTTATCCAAAGAAATCCAATTTACTCTGAAATTTAGAACACATATGCAGGTGAATATCGATGCTAATAAAAATTTATTAATAATTTTAAATTTAAATGAACATTTTTGGGTTTTTAAAATGCCATTCTTTTGAGATATAGTCATACAGCATACAACCCATCCAAAGCATGTTGACTGCACTTGAGTGGCTACGTACTATCACAGCATATATGGTTGCAACCTGAAATTTAAACAAGTTTCTTAGCATAGAAGAATGTTCTCATCAATAGTCTAAGTAAAAATAAGCAGTAAGCAAATTTGTATCCACAGAATGTCATGATTGTTAAACAGAAGTATGCAATACTTAATTATTCAGGGTGTTTTTATTTTCTTCCTAATTGCAATTTTTCTATAGCGAGCTTGTATTATTTTTATAGGGAGAAAACATGCAAGTCGTCTAAGAGCATTAAATAAAATTCATCAATTAAAACAAGAACAAAAACTGCTGAAACCACCGAGTTACTTGAAGAGACCCCTTGGTGGTGGCCACGGGCTCAGCCACTGCTACCAGGGAGAAGCAGGAAGGAGATACTTGTGCCTCCACTTTCCAGTATTGCTCTGATTTTCCCCACTTCTAGTGATGGCTATTTTCCTTGACAAAAAATTAAAGACTGGACATCAGTAAAAATGATGGAGAAAAGAACTCCAGATTCTGCCCTTTCATAAAAGGGATTTTTTTTAATGGGCAAAGCCCATCAGAATCAACTTTTTCAGAACTCTGGAAATGAACCAAGAACTTTTGGCAACTGGAGGAATACTTATTCAAGAAAAAGAGCTGATATCTGCTTTACAATGGTGAACTTTGGAATGGTGAACTTGGCAGCACCAGTCCCATCCCCCAGAGAAGTACAAGAGTCATTCACTGACAACTACAAAACATGATGAAATAAATTCAATAAGATCTACATGATGAAACTGCATCACATGTTCATGAGCCGGGGACTTACTATTGGTAAGATGCAATATTCTCCAAATTGGTCTACAGATTCATTACAATCTGTTCTAGTTGACTAGCTGCCAGAATGTAACACACCAGAGATGGATTGGCTTTTAATAAAAGGGGATTTATTTTGTTAGTTCTTCAGAGGAAAGGCAGCTAACTTTCATCTGAGGTTCTTTCTTATGTGGAAAGGCACAGGTGATCTCTGCTAGCCTCCCCACCAGGCCTCTGTGTTCCAACAACTTTTCCTGGGGTGATTCCTTTCTGCATCTCCAAAGGCCTGGACTGAGCTGTGAGCGCTGAGATGAGGTATGCTGAGCTACTTGGGCTGTGCTACATTGAGCTCTCTCATTTAAGGACCAGCCAATTAAGTCAAACATTATTCATTGCAGCAGGCATGCCTCCTAGCTGACTGCAAATGTAATCAGCAACAAATGAGCTTCACATGCCATTTGGCTCATGTCCACAACAACAGAATTAGGTGCCTTCACGTGGCCAAGTTGACAACTGAATCTAACTCCCACACAATCCCCATAAAAATTCCAACTTACATTTTTCTTTTCTGAAATGGACAGTTTAATCCTTGAAAATTCATATGCCCTTTTTTGTTTGTGATGTATTGGAGTAGCTGAAGGGAATAGCTGGAACTGTTGAACTGTGTTCCAATAGCCTTGATTCTTGAAGACAATTGTATAATGATATAACTTTTACAATGTGACTGTGTGAGTGTGTCTGATGCTCCTTTTATACAGGGTATGGACAGATGAGTGAAAAAATATGGATAAAAATGAGTAAATAATAGATGGGATAAAGGGTAAAATAAATTGTGTAGATGGAAATACTAGTGGTTAATTAGAAGGAGGGGTAAGGGATACAGGATATAAGAGTTTTTTCTTTTTATTTCTTTTTTCTGGAGTGATGCAAATGTTCTAAAAATGATCATGATGATGAATATACAACTATGGGATGATTTCATGAACCACTGATTGTACATTGTGTGTGGACTGTATGTGTGTGAAGATTTGTCAACAAAAATATTTTAAAAAGGATGCTCATATGGAATTTCAAGGAATGTACACTAGTAAAAAATATTGATAAGGAAGAACAAAGTTGGAACACATGACTCCCAATGTCACAACTCACTCCAGAAGTACAGTAATCAAAGCAATGCTATACTGACATTAAGGATGGCTCAATGGAATATAATTTAGGATCCAGAAATAAACCAATATGTTTATGGATAATTGAATTTTGATTAGTTTGCCAAAATGATTCAAGGGGGAAATAATGGTATTTTCAACAATTGGTGCTAGGTCAAATGTTTATCTACATACATAATAATGAATTTGGACACATTCTTCAGAACATGCACAAAAATGAATATGCAATGAATCAAAGACCTAAATATAAGAGCCAAAATATAAAATTCTGAAGGAAATGTAATGGAAATCTTGGTGAATTCAAATTAAGCAACAGTTTCTTACATGTGACACAAAAGGCATGAGCAAAACAAAAAAATGTTTCACCTCATCAGAATTAAAAATGTTTGCCCATCAAAGGAAACTATCAAGAAGGTGAAAAGACAGCTTACAAAATAAGAGAAAATATTTGCAAATCATGTATCTGACAAGGGTCTAGTATCCAGAATATGTAAACACATTTTACATTTTAACAATAAAAAGACAAATAACCCAGTTTTTTAAAAAAAGTGGGCAAAGGATTTGAATAGACATTCTCCGAAGAAGGCATACAAATGCTGATTGAGCATGTGGGAAGGTGTTCAATATCACCAGTCATTAGGGAAATGCAATTCAGAACAGCAATGAGATACCTCTTCACACAAACTAGATGGCTATAATGTTTAAGAAATGGATAAAAGAAAATGTTGGTGAGACTATATAAAAATCGGAGCTCAAATATTCTTGATGGAAGCATAAAATGGTGCAGCCACTTCACGTTTGGAAATTCGTTGAGCAGTTCACAAACATTTCACCATATGATTGACATATGGCTCAGTAATTCCAGGCTGGGGTGTATACTCCAGAAAATCGAAAAAGTATGTGTACACACACACACACACACAGAACTTGTAAATGACTGTTCCACTAGCTGAGGAATGGACAAACAGGTGATATGTCGATACAATGAAGTACTATGGTGCCCTGAAAAGGAATTATGCACCAATTCACACTACAACATGGATAAGCCTTAAAACATGGTGCTCAGTGAAAAGCCAGTGGCCGCAGATGGTGTGATCTTGGTGAGGTGAAGTGCTCCCAGTAAGCAGCTGTTTCGGGAACAAAAGTAGTTGGTGGTTATCAGAGGATGGTCTGACTTCTAGCAGGCATGGATTTCTGTTAGGGGTAATGGGAATGATATGGAGTTAGCAGTGGTGATGGTTTCACATGTCAGTGAATATGCTATAAACCACCCACGGGTACAGTTAAAATGGTGAATTTTATGTTATGTGAATTTTATTTCAGTGAAAAAAGAAACTGAAAGCTTCACCTTTCTCTCAAAACTCAGGGTCTCACTTTGTTTCCAATCCCTTACAGGCTCCTAATATTATATGTTCTCCTGTATATTCCAATAAACCCTAATAAGAGAAAATATTTGCAAATCATGTATCTGACAAGTATCTAGTATGCAGAATATATAAACACATTTTATATTTCAATCCTGCACTCTGATTAACTCCTGTTTGTTCTGCACTCTGGATGTTTTTTAATATAATGTTTTAAATGAAATTTTTATGATAACTTTTTAATTAATTTTGCCAGTCTTGTGTCTCATTTTTCATGACTTTGCCCCAAGTAGGGAGACTCCATCAGGCCCCTTGGGAAGTGTTACTGTACAGTCAGCTCAGGAAGAATGCTAGCCTCTGTCCAGTTCTTAATTTGTGAGTGCAGAGCATGTGCAGGGCCCACCTGTGAGTGCAGAGAGTGTGTGGGGCCCATCTGTGAGTGTGGAGTGTGTGCAGGGCCCAACTGTAAGTACAGAGCATGTGCAGGGCCCACCTGTGAGTGCAGAGTGTGCGGGGCCCACCTGTAAGTGTGTTTGAAGGGCCCACCTGTGAGTGCAGAGAGCATTCAGGGCCCACCCATGAATGCAGAGTGTGTGCAGGGTCCACCCGTGAGTGCAGAGTGAGTGCAGTGCCCACCTGTGAATGTGGAGATTGTGTGGGGCCCACCTGTAAGTGCAGAGAGTGTACGGGGCCCACCTGTAAGTGTGGAGTGTGTGCAGGACCCACCTGTGAGTGCAGAAAGTGTGCAGGGCCCACCTGTGAGTGCAGAGTGTGCAGGACCCACCTGTAAGTACGGAGTATGTGCAGGACCCACCTGTGAGTGTGGAGTGTGCAGGGCCCACCTGTGAGTGCAGAGAGGGTGCAGGGCCCATCTGTGAGTACAGAGTGCACAGGGCCCACCTGTGAGTGCAGAAAGTGTGCAGGGCCCACCTGTGAGTGCAGAGTGTGCAGGGCCCACCTGTAAGTATGGAGTATGTGCAGGACCCACCTGTGAGTGTGGAGTGTGCAGGGCCCACTTGTGAGTGTGGAGTGTGCAGGGCCCACCTGTGAATGCAAAGTGTGTGCAGGACCCACCTGTAAGTGCAGAGCGTGTGTGCAGGACCCTCAGTGTAGGACTCGGCAGCCGCCCTGAGTGCCCCACCCGGACAGGCTGGTGATGTCCTGAGAGTGTGTGGGGCCGCAGCGTGGAGCTAATTTTTCCGTCCATTTTACTATAATTTTAATTATCTTTCTCTGGACAGTGGAACCTAAAAATGAGTCTTACTTTTAGTTGTTTTTGTTTTGGCATGGGCAGGCTCCAGAAATTGACCTGGGTCTCCAGCTCCGCAGGCAAGAGTTCTTGCCCCTGAGCCTCTGTTGCACTGCCTGTACTTTCAGTTGTGAACATTTTCTGTAACTAAAGGATTTTCCCTAATTATACACGTAATCCATGTCAGTGCATAGTCATGATGACGGTGATGAAAAAGCCTGGCAGTAGAGAGAAGAAAGTAGCCTTGCACGGGATTCTATGACAGAGGCAAAGCTCTGTCAATGTTCTTGTCTATTTTTCTAGTCTGTCTTTCTATCTATGAAAAATATATCTTTATAAATTCCCACATGTTTATATCTAAATGTATATCTAGCTCTCTAGCCATTATACATATAACTAGACACAGATGACTTTTCTTATAAAAATAAACTCAATGTATTTTAGGGTTGTTGAGTTTTCTAGCTAAGTGCTGTACTCATTCATAACTTTGAGGGTGTTTGCACAATTCTTTCCATAGGTTTCTGGAAAGAAATATAATGACTATATTATATGAGAGTTCTATTTTCTTAATGAGAGTTCTATTTTCTTAATGTTGTTTTTCTTAAAAATCAATAAATTATGTTCAATAAGGAGGAAATAAAATGCAAAAATTAACTTTCCTTTTTTTCCTAAAATTCCTTGCTTTCACTTAATTGCACCAGGAGACCTGAAAATGG
This sequence comes from Tamandua tetradactyla, assembly GCF_023851605.1. NCBI lineage: Eukaryota > Metazoa > Chordata > Mammalia > Pilosa > Myrmecophagidae > Tamandua > Tamandua tetradactyla. The sequence goes on from NC_135336.1 coordinate 109,556,136, forward strand.
GAACCCGCCCCTGGAGGGACACTCAAGCAGGATTAGTGGTGGTGCTTCGGAGGTGGCTCCAGGCCTGTAGACTGGGAGGACCTCCTGTCCTCTGAGCAGACGTCTGCTGGGACCACCTTGGGCCCCAGCTCATCTTTCAGCTGGGAGCTGGGAGCGTCCTGCTCCAGTGTAGGGCCAGGTGGAGACCAGCGGACGGGTCACCCAGCTGAGAAGAAGGGTGCGGGTTTAAAGAGAGGCGAATCTGGTCCAGCTTTCATTTGGTCATTCGTTTGGACACCTTCTGAAACTCTGCTTCTTCCTCTGAAGTGGGCACAGTGATAGCTCCCTCCCTGCTTCCCTCTTCCCTTCCCTCTCCCCCCTTTCCCTCTTTCCCTCTTTCCCTCTCTCCCTCACACCTTCATTCCTTTCCCTCTTTCCCTCCCTCCTTCCTTCCCTCCATCCCTCTTTCCTTCTCTCCTTCCCTCTTTGAGGGAGGAACTAAGATAGAATGATGGTGTCTTTAGCAGAAGACTGCCCCCATGCTGCCCCTGGGCCCCTGTCAGGAGACAGGGAGGGGTCGGCTGGATTCATCCAGGCCACTGCCCTTCCCTGTACTGGTCACTGCTCTTTGGCATAACAACTTCATCCCCTTTCCTCCAGGGCTTCAAAGGACACACCAGCGATGCCGGTGCACCTGGGCCTGGAGTAAGTGAATGTCCCACTTTGGGGGTCACACAGGTGAGGCTGAGCAGGGCCTGGAGGTCACCCAGGGAGGCTGAGCAGGGGGCTCTATACCAGGGTCCTGGGCTCTGTGGCTGGTGGTGATACTGTCCCTGAGACTGGCAGGGGGGCCCAGCACTGGGGACGATGGGCAGCCCCCCCTCTTGGTCTAGCTCTTCTAGATTGCCCTGAGGCTCGGGCATGCTGAGACCAGTTTGGCCAGGTTGCCTGCAGCCAGGTGCTGTTCTGCGGGTGATGTGGGACTGACCTGGCCTGTGGGCTCAGGGTGCCTCCCCCATGGGACAGAGGCCAGGAGGGGTTGTCCCCACGCCCGGGCTCCATGCAGAGGACCAGTGGCTTCCACCCAGAGGGCAGCCCTGCCTGGGCTCCTCAGCCCCACTTCTGTGCCTTCCCAGTGCCAGGGGAGGGGCTCAGGATGCTGAGGAGCCACGGCCCAGCCTGGGCGATGGGAGGTGGCGACTCAGGATGGAGGCACCTCGGTGTCGCCCTGACCTCTGCTGGCGGACGCCGCCGCTCCCGACCCTCGCCCTGGCCGTCCGGCCACTGACCCCTCCCTGGGCAAGCCTGAACCCACCGAGCACTCACCGCTGCCTCTCCCTTAGGGTGAACCTGGTGCCGTGGGCTCCCCTGGCTGGGAAAGGCCTCCAGGGAAAGATGTAAGTGTGGGTCAGGGGTGGGGTGGGGCAGATGGGACCCCAGGCGCTAGCGCCCAGGGCAGTGTGGACGGTGGGGAGGGTGGTGCCAACAGCGTGCCCCCCAGGGGATCAGGGAAGGAGACCAAGCGCCGCTGTGGGATGGGCGGAGGGTGCCAGGCTGTGCCCAGTCCCCCATGAGATGGTCCCTCTATGACTGCAGCGTTGCTGTGCACAGGTGCACGCAGGCGCCCAGGTTTTCAGCCATAAATGGGCTGAACTGTGGCCATGTCAGGAGGCTCTTGGCAGCTCTGAGGATGAGCCTGGAGCCGCCACCCATGGGCAGGAGGGCACCATGCGTGGGGCGTCCCCACTGTGCACACTCAGGAGAGGGTTCTCCGTGGGTCCCGCTCGGCAAAGCGGGGAAGTATTCTGGAGCGTCTCCCTTTTCCAGGCATTTCTGTTAGTCTCGGCTGGCGCTTCCTCAGGCCTGCTCCTAAGCAAGGAAAGAAGCGAAGGCACAAATGAAGGAACGAATGCGTGTGTTTCCTCGTGAACGTGGAATAAATTGATCTCTGCTTGCAAACACTGCCCACCAATGGTGAAATCTCATTGGTTCTCTCGGCTGTGAATTGGCAGCGTTGAGTCCTCTCGTTAGAACCATGTGTCCGGCATTATTCTGTAATCACGTGACCGTCTGTCTGTTCCAGGGCGATGCTGGACCCACAGGGCTGCAGGGCCCCCAGGGGCTGAGGGGCCTTCTGGTGAGTTTTGCTTTAGCATGATTGGCTCCTTGTTTCCCCACCGTGGCTGTTCAGCAGGCTCAGCCCCGTGTGCTTTAGGAACAGCTCTGTGCCTTCGCAGCTGGTGTGGCCAATGCCCTGAGCCCCGTCGTGCCCCTTACACACCCCCAGACTCTTCTCTGGAGCCCACCCCTTCCTAGCGGGCAATTCCCTGGTGCTCTGGGGCCCTGCTCAGCAGCTCTGGTGGGTTGCGGCTGCTCCAGCCTTCCTGCACCTGGGAAAACCCTTCCCTTATCTGAGGGCTGCCTGGGCGGATGTTGGGGAAGAAGGTGATAAAGTATTTATGTGCCCGGTGCTGTGCAAAGAAGAAGGCTTACATTCGCCCCTGTGACCCGGACCAACCTCGCGGCTGCCTGCAATGCCATGCTGCTCGCATGCTGCAAGGGGGACATGGGGCAGAGCGGAAAGACCCGAGAGGATCCGATGCTGCGAAGGACACTTCCCTCCCCCACACTCCCGCCTGTCCCTTACCCCAGTGGGATTCGCTGATAACAGCAGCTTGTCTATGTTTTAAAATATTTCCAATACACCCAAAAGACATGCACAAAATGTTTTTTTTACAACTTGCTTATTTTTTTGTGCTTACATGTGCATGATTTGAGTGAAAAGTGAAATGAACAGCTGAGGGATTCGACCTGTGAGCCCTGCGCACTGCTTTCCCGGCTCCACCTGGCACAGCTGGTGGGAGGGATTGGTGGGATTGAAACCAGGACTTTCCAACTGCAAACCCGGCATTCTGCCCCCACCATGGCTGCTGACATTTGCTGCACTGGAGGTCCTGCTGAGGGGATGCGGCCAGTGCGTTAGAGTGCTCTGTGTCCTGAGGACTCACCAGGTGGACTTCATTCCTGCCACCATGCCTTGGGGGCCTCTGCAGCTCATACCAGGCACTGCCCTGAGCCAGCAGTGCTGGGGGTGCAGGGTGCTAGCGCTGGGTGCTGGTGATGAGGGAATCAGGTTAGGGACATGGGCCTGCACAGGAGTGGGTAGCACCAGGCCTTGAGGCATAAGCCAGGGGTCCTGGCTTCTGCTGCAGCACCCCCAGGCCACCCCTGAGCTGGAGGAGGGGTGCTCATGTGACTCATCCATCCTTCCCCAGGGCCAGGTGGCCCACTATCCAGCTGCCCGCCATCTTGAGTCCCCCCCATCTCCTCCTTCTAGAAGGAGGACAGGCCAGCGTAGGCCCTGCACAGCCCTGACACTGCATCCCTGCTCTCGCTCAGGGCGCTTGCCCACCTCGCCACCCCTGGGCTGGTGCTATGAAGGAAAGGGAAGTGACATTTTGGGGTTGTGTGCTCAAGGACATATGTCAGAGTTCAGGAAGGTGGAGGGCATCCAGTAAAGCTAGAGGTCCCAAAAGTGTTTTGTGATTTTCTGTGCTTTTCCAATCAATCCTGAGGCATATCACATGGAATTTGTTCCCAACAAAAAATGAAAGTTTGCAAATACTTTTCTTTTTTCAACACACAAGAACAGAGTTCCAGGTTATTTCTCTGGCAAATCGGCTTTCCCTCAGCTGGACTTTTTATGCTTTCCTGAGTGCAGACAGTGTTCCCAGCATCCCCGTGGTGCCCACACATTTAGAGAGACACAGGGTGGTTGGGGGGCACAGGGGGAGCCAGCCTTGGGCTTTCACTCAGAGGGATGAGGGGCAGGCACCCTTGGCGAGGGCAGCATTTGGGACCCAGGGCTGCGTGCATGTCCCAGCACTTATGGCTCGGGATCCCACTCAGCTGCTGGGCTTTCCTCACCTATGACACCTGCATGGCCAGACTGGGAGGCCCACGGTCAGTGCCCAGTGCAGGTGTGGAGGGAGCTGCGTGTTTGGTGGCCTGGCCATACCCCCAAGGAAGGATGGGTACAGGAACACCCACGTCAGTGCCACTGGGTTCACACCTCAGCTCTTCCACATCCTTCTCGGGCCTCTCTGTGCCTCAGTTTCCCCTTTGTGGAGTGGTGGTGATTTCAGTGATGTGATTCCTGCAAAGCCCTTAGAAAATGGCTGGAGTGTTGGAAGTGCACAGCCCATTAGCACCTCTCACCATAAAGCACTCCCACAGGGCAGACATGCTGGCGAGCTCGTGCCTCACCTGAGAGTTATGGGCACGAGTGCTTTGGATGAAGGACTGGGGATGGGGTGAGTGGGGGTTCTGTGATGTGCCTCATCTCTGATTGGTGGGGTGCCTGCCCCATGCTGGGTGGAGACACAAGAAGCACAGGTGGTGCCTTTGGGGTCCTGAGTCAGGGAGGAGACCCTGCAAGATGGGGTCCCCCATGGGAGTCCATGAGCTGAACACACAAACCCCATGTGCAGGCTGGAAAGCATCGGATAAGAGGCTCCATGCTGACTTGCTCAGTGGCCTGAGGACTGTCTAGCAGTGAAAGCGGGTCCTTCCCAGCTGGAATCTCTCTGCGCCGTTGCCCTGCCCTGTGAGCCCCGGCCGAATTGTTCCTTCTGCTCCTTCCTGCAGGGTAAGAATGGATCCCCTGGAACCCCAGGAAACCCTGGTGCTCTGGAAAGCCCCGTGAGTATCTAGAGCTGTGAAGTGAGGGGATCAGGGGCAGGCTTTGAAGGGTTACGTGGCTCATGTCACGGCTTGTCTGGTTTCGACCCCTGGAAGCACTAGGAGGGATGGATGTGGGGTTTGAGTATAGGATATAGGAATGGATGAAGGATGTGGGGTTTGAGTGGTAAGAATTGGCCAAGGCAAGAGGACCTAGGATGGATTTCAAAGAGTAAAATACACATACAAAGCTTGTAGCTCCCTGTGTTTACAGCTCTAGACATCCAAAGGGACGAAGCTACTAAAAACGTGAGATAAGTGTAAATGGTAGTTGTTTCATGTTCAGAGGATGAAAGGACAGGGTCAGGCTGACCAGACTGCCCTTCTCAGAGGACAGGGAGTGTGCAACCGGCAGAAGTGGAGACCCATCTTGGTCTAAGATATCTCCTGCTGGTGAAGAGGTGGGTGGGGAGTGCAAGGAGGGGAAGTGGGGAGGCAGTAGAAGGAGGGGACAGCCCTGAGCCCTGGTCTCTGGATAGAGGATTTGGGTGGAGGAGACAGCTATTCAGTTACTTGGTGGGCTCTAGGGTTTGGATATATCAGAGTTTGCCATAGTCTTCTCCCACCCCAACCCTCTGGTGTGTTTTTTTCTAAACCTGGAAGCCTGCTCAGAAGGCCACCCAGGTGTGAAGACAATTGCACAGGGCAGTGGGACAGACCAGTCTGTCTTTCCTGGTTGTAACTCTGAAAGTCCTGCAGCCCAGGACGCCCATCAGTCCCAAAGAAATGAAGGCAGTGGGTCACCCTGGTGGACCTCACTTCCTGTTGGACCAGGGACTGCTGGTCGTTGCTGACTGCTGTAGGGACCCCACTCACCATGCTGTCCCACTCCCTGGCCACAGGTCAGGGACCTGCTTTGCCTTTCTCAGCCTCTTTCCAGCCACTGCGGGAAGGGGGTCGTTCCTTCTCCTCTGTTGATGACTTCTGAATGCAGAAGGGTCACAAGTTCCTGACCCTGCCTGAATTTGCACCTGACCCCTGGGAGAATGAAGGTCTTGCTTTCTCTCTGCAGGGCCAGAAAGGGAACAAGGGAGAAGGTGGCAACCCAGGACTTCCTGGTTTCCAGGGTCCCCGCGGGCCTCCAGTAAGCAGTGACTGCAGCGTGGCTGAGGTGCTGTGCTGCATGTGTAAAGATCAGCTTCTGCACCTGTCCCTCCCCTCTGTGTCCTCGTGTCTGTCTGCTCCCATCAGAGGGTCATGATGACAGGAGACGGCAGAGTGCATGGGTGAAACATAAGCCTGGTCACACCCGATGGGATTCTCAGCCCCGGCTCCCTAACAGTGAGACCTGAGGAGCAGGGAGAACTGAGTAATGGCTCATGGTCTCAGTGGGCCTTGGGGCCAATCCCTCAGTGCCGTAATCACACCACCTACCTCGCAAGATTAAACAGAATGACCCATGTACAGAGGTCAGCAATGTGCCTCCATCCCATGTACCCCACAGTTACAAATACTGCACCTGTGGTTGTGGTGGGTTAGCTGTGCTGATGGAACTGGGAGGGATGAGTGGGCTTGGGAATGCAGGTTCTCACACAGAAGTTTTCTTTCCAGCTGGTGCTGGGGTCTAGGTCTCCAGACTCAACAACGAAGGCAGATGAAGCCCATGGGTGATCCTTATGGGATTTCTCGCTGCAGCTCCCCAGCACAGCAGGACTCCTCTGAGTGGCTCAGGGACTCAAACGTTCTGACTGCAGCTTGCTGTCCTGTTCTGTCTACAACAGCCCACCCAGGACTGCTGGCCAATGGATGGGGTTGCATGAGCTCACAGGAGTGGAGACCATCTCCCTTCCTCTCTCTCCTCCTTCCGCTTAACTCTGTCCTGTCCAGTGGCCCCTGCAGTGCAACCTGGCCCCCTCCAGGTGGTGACCCCATCCACCTTGCCAACAGCTTGGCCCTAAGCCTGACTCTGGCCACGTATTTTCCTTGAGGCTGTTGGCTCAGTTGCCCCTGAAGGCTGAAGCCTCCTGTCTGCTCCCTTATTAATAAGTGTCAGCTCCCACTGAGCAGCCAGCCCAGCCTTCAATATTGCACCTGCCCTGTTCTGGCATGCTGCATTCTCAGGCAGGCCTGTGACACAAGCAGGGTGCCAACACACAGAGATGAGGAAACCAAGGCACAGGGAGCTTGGGGAGGGTGTGAGCAGGTCATCCAAGCCACAGAGCCATAGGCAGAGAAGTCGCGGCTAAGACCGAGGACTTAGGGTCCCTTCCCTGGGAGGCCCCTCCCTGAGACCATTCGTAGCAGTCCCAGGATCCTTTCGCTGGAGTCACCACTCACCCACTGACCAAGAGCCCAGGCCCAGGCCCTCTGCACCCAGCAATGGTGTTTCTTTTCCCTGTATAGGTTGACCCAAGACCCCTGCTTGGGGTGTCCTTGGTCACCAGGACCATCCCCCACTGTCCTTGCTGAAACAGGATGGGTTATCTTTCCTGTTTGGAGGTAGGTGTGTGCATGGCACGCACTGGTGCTGCAGCCCAGCTGATGCTTTGCTCTTTTTGCAGGGAGAATCAGGAGAGAAAGGAGCTGCAGGGATGAAGGCAAGGGCACCCCAGGCTTCTCTTCCCCCAGGACCCTCCCCGTGGGCATGTGGGGCTGATGGTCCCGGCCCTGCCCAGGGGCCACCTTGAAATCCATGCCACAGTCTGAGCAAGGGGGCCCCGCTGTGATTTTGCTCCAGGTCTACGAATAATTTCCCAGCCCTGAGGGAGGCATATTGACACAGTTCTGCAGGTCAGCTGGTGGCATGGCCTGCTAGCTTGGACCCCAGGTTCCGCAAGGTCCAGGCCCACTCCCCCACCTCTGTCACCAGGACCCCCACTTGGCTCTTTCACTGCCACCTCTCTCCAGGATGTCTTTGTGGCTCCTCACGGGCAGCCCCTTGCCATACCACAGCAGGGTGACCTGTGTAGACCAGGGCAGAAGCTGTGGCCCTTTTGAGTTAGAGGCTTGGACCTGGCGGAGGATTGCACACAGCATGCAGTGTGCAGGGCACCAACCGGCCGCTTGGCCCTGCTGACCCTCTCAGCCTTTTAGTTCCTGAAATGTGCGGGCAGCTTTCCTGAGGACCACCCACACCTTTTTCAGAGGGCCTGCCCCCATTCCCCCCTCATTCCCTCTTGGGCAGCCCCATTCACATGGAGGCCCCTGGGCATGGCAGGGGCTTGTTATCGTGGTGGGGAGAATGGAAAGGGAAGTCTGTGGGCTGGAGAGCAGGAGGGGGCTGCTGCCACCAGTCAGCGGCTGCAGGAACGGGAGGCATGGATGGCCCCTGCGCATGGCGCTGTGGGGCACCAGGAGGGGCTGAGGGGCCAGGCCGAAGGTCAACGGCTGCCCCGTGGGTTCCATTGTAGGGTGCCCCCGGAGAACCAGGGTCCCAAGGAGAGAAGGTAAGTGTGGGGAACAGTCAGGGACTGGGTGGCCAGGGTCTGCCAAGGGGGCTAGCCTAGCAGTTTCTGTGGCTCTCAGGGGAACTCGCCAGGCCCTGGAACAGAGGCTCAGCCCCCAATGTTGCTCGACTGGTGTTGTGGCTTCTTTCCTTTTCATCTCCTTGTGTTTGGCCTTTATTTAAGGAGTAACAGCCTCACAATTGCAAATTCAAAGGTGGGCATGGGGAGTTATTGACAGGTGTCCCTCTGCCTCTGTGCCAGCCACCTGTGGCTGCAGTTGCCTGGCACCAGGCTTGTCACCCAAGGTGGCGGTGAAGAGGGTGCAGACTTCCCCAGAGTGACACATCTTGGTGCTGTACTCAGAAAGGCTTTCCTTAAGTTTCACACCAGTGGGGAGGGGGCTCCAGCCATAGCCCTTGGGTGTTACTTGACCTCGGTGCCTCCTTGCCCAGCTACTCAGCTGCCTCTGCTGCCTCTGCTGCCTCTGCTTCCCCTGCCCGCTTGTACTCCCCGGGCCTGCAGAGACTTCATCTCGTTTTTCAACTTTCTTTGCACGCTGATGGCTGTGGCGTCCCTCCTGCAGCCCAGGAAAGTGGAGGTGGAGCGGGCATCCTGCCTTACATTCCTGGGTCCTCTCAGGTCCTGGGCACCAGGGCCAGGGAGTGGCCAAGCAGGATATGAGGTCCCCCCAGGGGCATGTCGCCCAGAGTCCCCCAAGCCATTACTGGGGAGCATGGGCTCAAGTTCTGTCTAGGAACCAGAGCTCAGGGTCTCTTCTCTAACACCTTGACCACTAAAGCAGAGTGCACCTTTCTCCTGCTGAGTGGTTTAGCGTCACAGCCAGATGTTACACAGCCTCACTTCATGCTCCTGGGGGGTCCGAAGTGCAACCAGCTCCCAACGCGGACAGGCCTCAGCACTGAGGCGCTCTAAGAACACACATATTCAGAGTCCTGAGCATAAGACCACCATATCCCCTAAAGAGCTTCACACCTGAAAAATGGGTACAGCCCCTTGAATTTGGCTAAACTCATTTTTCTAATTCTGCAGTTTTTTATTGGCATTATAAAAGCAATATAGACACGTTTTTAAACAATGTGAATTGTATGAAAGTGAATGCAGTGAAAAATGTGCCTCAGTGCCTGTCAGCCTCAGCCCCCACCCATTACAGGGCACTGGGCCCTTTGTCCCTGCAGAGAGACCCTCAGTGCTCACAGCCAGGCAGGCATGTGCCAAGCAGGGCCCAGCTCTCACTAAGCCCCAGGGCGTGCTGTGCTCTGGGCAGCGCGTGTTCCACATTTGCACAGACTCGTCTGTCAGACACAATGGCATGACAGCACCTGCTTCCTGTCCCGTGGCTCCCGGGTGTCAGTGAGCTCAACCCCTGCCCCTGCCCTCTTGGCCACAGTTGGGAAGGGCCTGTCACCACTAAGGCTGTCCAGGTGACCGCCGCATCACAGCCTTGGCCCAGGGCCTCGCAGGGCTGGCAGCTGCCCTGTGGCACAGACATCGGAGGCTGGATCTGGCCTGGAGAGTCACTGCACTTCCCAAATGCATGAATCTGGCACCCGAAGCCTGGGCTGGTGATGAGGAGAGAAGGGTCCCAGGTAGGGTTTTCCCTAAGCTGCTGGATAAGCTCCGAGGCTGGAGGGGGTGCAGGGCCCCCTGAGAGCTTGGGGCCTCTCTCAGCTGGGCACCCTGACCTTCCCGCTGACACTTTGGGGCTGGTGGACTGAGTCTGGGCACCCACCTTGGCACTGGGGACTCGGGGCGGGTGGACTGAGCCTGGGCACTAGGCACTGGGGACTAAGGGCTGCAGGCTGAACCCTGCCAGCCCCCACACCCCTGGGCAGGCGACCCCCTCCCCCATTGGGAGGCCGTGGGTGTGGCTGATCCCTTCCACCCAAGTTGTGCATCTTCCAGGGCTCTGGGGGCCCTCCCGCAGCATTCCAGTCCCACCTGCACAGCACACCGGCAGTGATGCATCTGCTGACACATCTCTTTCTTCCTCTAGGGAGATCCTGGCATCAAAGGAGACAGAGGTCCTCCCGGTGGGAAAGGCCAGCCTGGGGACCCTGGAATCCCCGGTCACAAAGGCCACACAGGCCTGACAGGCCCCCAGGGACTGCCTGGGGAGAGTGGCCGGACTGGACCCCTGGGACCTCCTGGCCCACCGGGATTCCCAGGACTCAAGGTAAGGGGACTGGCCTCTCTGGACCTGAGGGGAGCCAGGGAAGTGTGGGCACTGGGATCTGACTTACAGGTCCTGGCTTGCCGGTGGCTGTGTGGCCTGGGGCACATTACTTAACCTCTCTGAGCCGGTCCTTCCTTGACTGCAAAAGGGATGAGAATATCCTCTTCTGACAGGTTTTTCACGATGATTAAGTGAAATTATGGGTAACATAGAGGGGCTCCAAGGAAAAATAAAAGCAGATTCCTCTTTGGTTCTGCCCCTGCCTCAGTGATGAATCCACAGACTTAATGATTCCTCTGGCTCCAAGCTTGGGAATCTGAGCTCCTGGATGCTTGGCCATCCAGTCCCTGCCTGGCTTGGCCTCTCTTCCGTCTGCCTGCCAGAGGTGCATTCTTCCTAAGGTTTGCTTAGTGTGTGTGTGGACACACGTGTGTGTATGTGTGTTTGTGTGTGTGTATGTGTAAGCATATTTTATTTTAATGGCAGAACGCTCATGTGAATTCTTAACAGCAGCACACAGGCCTCATTTGTGTAAGCCCTGGCAGGAGCTGGTCTCCTGCTGTGGCAACCACTGTCCCCTGGCTGCCCACTGTCCCCCAGCTTCTTGCTGTCCCCTGGCCACCTGCTGTCCCTTGGTCACTCACTGTCCCCTGGCCATCCACTCTCCCCTAGCTGCCAACTGTCCCCCAGTCACTTGCTGTCCCCTGGCCACCTGTTGTTCCTGTGGTTTCCTGCTATCCCTTGGCCACCTGTTGTCACCTGGTCACCCACTGTCCCCTGGCCACCCACTGTCCCCTGGCTGCCAATTGTCCCCTTGTCCACCTGCTGTCCCCTGGCCACCAGCTGTCACCCTGGCTCCCCACTGCCCCCTGGTCATCCACTGTCTCCATGGTAGCCCACTGTCCCCTGACCACCCACTGTCCCTTGGTCACCTGGTCTCCCCATGGCTTCTTCGTAGGCCCCTGGGGGCCCCATGTCCCTAAGAGCATAGGCTTAGGGGACCACATGGCCATCTGACTCTAGGGCTCAGTGTTCAATTGCTTACCTGGCTTCTGTGGTCAGCCTGAGATTCAGCTGCCCCAAGGGGCAGTGTTGCCAGGGCCTGATCTCGGCCAAGTCCAGGGGTAGTTGCAGGATGCGCTGGCTTCTGAAGCCCCTGGGCCGCGTCCAGCTTCCCCCATCATGCTGCCGTGGTGGCAATGGAAATTTTGGGACTGCCATAAAAGACTTGACCAAGAAAGGAAAGAAGGAGGAACTTGACCTTTTCCAAGGATCCATCTCAGGCCAGGTGCTGGGGCTGCAGGGAGGCGACGGTTGAGCTATGCTTGGGAGAGAGGACGGCATGGAGAAAGTGGTAGGTGACATGGGGACACGTCCAGTGTGGCGGCCCGAGAGCTGCCCTCTAGTTCTTGAGAGACTCGCAGATCACCGAGTGACTTGGGGGGCCGCTGTGCCTTCTGGTCAACGAGCTCAGCTGCACTGTCACAGAGCAGGGAGCTGGGCGGGCAGCCGAGCAGAGGGGCCAGGGAGGCACAGGGCTCAGCAGGGGCTCACTTTGAGCAGCGTCCTGCAGCTAGGCAAGGGGGCAGGGAGGGATGGGAGCCAGACTTCGGGGATGCAGGAAGCAGGAGGGCTGCAGGGTACAAGAAGGGCGGCTGGAGAACGCACTCCCGAGGCGTGTCTGGTCTCCTCCTTCTGCTTCCCAAAGTGCAGGGAGACCTGATGCCCCTCCCTGTCCCTCCCAGGGGGAGTCTCCATCCCTGGACACCCTGCAGCACCTGGTGCAGGAGGAGCTCAGCCAGCAGCTGGAGGGCGAGTAGGCTGACACCCCCGAGGCCCTGTGGATGAGGGCAACCATGCAGGCAGCCGTCCCTGCATCTGTCCTCAGGTGCTCTGGCAGTGCAGCTCCAGGAAGCGCCCACCTCCACCCATCCACTGCAGGACAGCCGCTCCGGAGCCCCTCTTGCCATGGCTGTGGTAGCCCGTGGATGCTGAGCTTGTGTGCAACCCACACAGCTTTCCATGCGTGTCGCCCTGGGCCACCCTAGTGCATTGCGCTGTCTGTGCACAAGGAAGCTGAGGCTGCCCACAGCGGGGTCAGGCTCCAGGGACAGTGAGGGCCACTGGGTGGAAGAGACTCTGGTCAGTTCCCTGGGCAGTGTGGCCTCTGGTTGCCCCCCAGCGGTGCAGCACAGGCCAATTCAGTTCAGACCCTGAGGGTCCTAGAGGTTTGCCCCCTTCCCAAAATGCGTTCCCCCTGCTCCACAGCCAGACTTGCTGACCTGCTGGCCCAGATGCCCCCGGTACATGTGAAGGTACCTCCACGCAGACCTGGGCCCCCCAGAGCCCCCAGCAAATATGGGCTTCCAGGCTGGGTGGGGCCCATGGGGGAGCCTGGTCAGCCTGGGCAAGGGGGCCTAGAAGGACCTTCTGGACTGATAGGCCCCAAAAGGTGAGCAGAGGCCACAGAGGAACAGGACATGGCATGTGCAGTGCACACTGCGGCTGACCACGCGTGTGAAGAGAGGGGCTCGGGGTGTGCAGTGTATGCTGCGGCTGTCCAGGCGTGCTTCACTCCATTTTCATTCCCTGTAGCCTGATAACACCCTGCATTTTGACATCATGTAATTTTTCATGCATCTAAGTGGTTTTCATACTTGATATTTTTTCAAAATTATGCTTTTGCTAGGAAAATTGAATTAGATCCCTCCTACTTTTCTTTTCTCCCTCCATGTCTGTTGAAGTTTCTCCGAGGTTGATGCAGACCCCTTCTTCTTCCTCTCTGAATCCAGAACTAACTGAGAATCGAGGCACTTAAGGACCAGACCAGTGGAGAGTAAATGTCAGCTTTATGACTACAGGAAGTGGCTTTAGAGCTGCAGCCAGAAAGGGTAGCTAACTCTCCAGCTCTCACCTGGAATGGCTTACCTGGACACAGGTGATTTATCTGAACACAGATGACTTACCTGGAAACAGATGGCTTACCTGGACACACATGGTTTATCTGGACACAGGTGGCTTACCTGGACACAGGTGACCTACCTGGACACAGGGGACTTACCTGAATACACATGGTTTACCTGGATTCAGGTGGATTACCTGGACTCAGGTGGCTCTAAATGAGGACAGCTCTAACAGTATTCCAATTCTGGAATCCTTCTTTGAAGATGTGGTTTCTTGGGCTCATTCTGGGACCAAATAAAGTAGTAGCCAAAGCCCAGCTCAGAAAACAGAATCAATAGTAGTTTTTCAAATATTTAATATGAAGAATTATTTATGTAAATTTTGGAAGGCTGAAGAAGCAAGGAGGCATTAAGATGACTCAGTGATCAATAATTACAAGAAGAGGTAATATCTGCTATGGCTGGAGGAACAAAAAGTGGGAATTGGAGTTACCAGTACCTGAGATTTCAGACTTCTGGGCACAGCTACAGCTGCTGATGCTCAGACCTCTGAGGGGTCCTGCTGCAAAGCCAGTGCTTGGTCCTAGGCAGGGGCTCCCTGAAAGTGGTACGTGAATGCAGGGGTGACACAGCCCGAGTTTTGTTGATACTAACTTGGAAAGGGTGATGGGCATTTGACATTAGGAGTGCCAAAGGCAGTCTGAACTGAGTTCTGAACTGAGCCCTGGTCTTGCTAGGGCTGCAGGGACCGGAACTGAGAAGGTGAAGGATGTCCCATCACATAGGAGTAATGATGGTGATAGGAGTAAATGGTGACAAGTTTTGTTTATTAAACGTTCTTGTGTGCATGGTCTGACCCAAACAATCTCATTTACATAACATTCCTCCTTTTCACCTCTTTCATTACCTTCATCCAATTAATTTTACCAGGACTGGTTAGTGCTTCTAAGTATTTAATGATTAAAGAGTTCTCCTCCTTTTTTCCTTCAAGTACAACATAGTTTTGGGTTTGCATCATTTCTTGCTTCCAGAACTTATCAGGTTTCCTTCTTTCTCTGCTTTCCTCTGGTTCATCCTTCATATTGCTCCAGATGATCTTTCTTCTAAATCAAAAATATTATCACAAAAAAAAAAGAAAAAAAAATATTATCACATCATTACTCCAGCTAAATGAATTAAATGATTTTGTGTGGACTGGTCGATAAATTCCAATCTCTTGTATATTGACTCACAAGGTCATTAATGGCTTAACTGAGTTGTCCTTATAGGTCACATGCTTTCGTGCCTCCTTTCCATGAGGCACTGCTCTCACCTCTACCTGGGATTATTTTTGTTCCCTTGTCTATTTGTCCATAATCTCACACATCAAAATTTCCTCCACCTGCCACATCCTCTATGAAGTGCTTGGTCACCTCAGCATCGGCTGTCAAGTCATTGTGTATCTGTGCCTGTGTGTGTCTCATCAGAAGGCTGTTTGGATTGTCAATGCATTTGATTCATTGCTAAATTTTAGGTGTAGATGGAAGGGGAAGAGCTTAGGGTCTGTGACAAGCTGGTCTTGATATCGACCAGAAGCTCTGACATTGGACTCTGGGGGACAAGTGAGCAGTAGTCTGTATTCTTGCTCTCACTCCAATGTTTCTGAGAGCAATGATGCTGATTTTGATAATGATGGGGATGGTGATTTTTATTATGTATAATTGTATAGTATAGCTGATCTAGAAATAATTTCACTTATATTATAACAGACATGTAGCTAAGTTATAATTTTATTTTGGGGCCTTATTTATCTTCTTTGTAATTTGCAGAAATCATATTTTGCTTTTGTCCAAAACATTTGTTAATACTTGCATCCATTCATACTTCCTAACAGGACCTGGATTTTTATCTAGATGGATTGTTCCTAAAGGTACATTCTTGGTTGCAGGTAAACTCAGGCATTTGCACCCCTGGGCTAGTTTGAGATTGTCATGTACCCCAGAAAAGCCATGTTCTTTTGATCCTGATCCAATCTTGTGGGGGCAGCTGTGTTCTATAATTAGGTTCAGTAGTGTGGGTGGAACTTTTTGATCAGGTTGTTTCCATGGAGATATGACACACCCAATTGTGGGTGTGATCTTTGAGTAGAAGGAGATATGACACACCCCCTTCTAGGTGGGTCTTGATTAGTTTACTGGAGTCCTTTAAAAGGGGCAACATTTTGGAGGAAGCTCAGATGCAGACACAAACACAGGCTTTTGAAAATGCAGAAGCCCCAGGAGATGCCAGTAGCAGAGAGAGCTGATAGAAGCTAGACAGAAGCTAGAGTTGATACAGACAGAGACATTTGGAGATGCATAAAGAAAAGGCCCCCAGGGAGGCTGCTTGAAACCAGAAGCCAAAGGACCAACAGATGCCTGCCAGTGGCTTCCTGGCTACGGGGGGGTTTCAGACACCTTTGGCCTTCCTTGAGTCAATATATCTTTCTCTGGATGCCTTAGTTTGGACATTTTTATGGCTTTAGAATTGTGAACTTGTAATTTAATAAATCCCCTTTATAAAAGCCAACTTATTTCTGTTATATTGCATTCCATTAGCTTTAGCAGACTAAACCACCTCCTTTTGTGTGGTTTAAAGGACCCTGGAAGAAGTATCCTCTTACTGAACTGGTATGGCCAAGGGGTAGGAATGTTGAGCTAACTGTGGTTAAGAAGGCAACTCTCTTCTGGAACTTCACATTTTGAGTAGAATGAGTCAAGCACAGAAGAAAATGTTCTAGTTCTTACAGCCCAGCAGTGGTTCTCTGGTGTGTGAGCCAAGGGGTTTCACTGATGTGACTATTAGAAACATCTTGGTCTCTCCACCTTGTCTCCCTTAGGATTCTCACACTCCTGTTTTCCAGCAGGCTCACTTAGATGCAGTTAGGCCAGCACTAACAACAGTGCCCAAAGCATCCCCTGGCAGATGGGACCACCTGTTAGCTGAATTCAGAGGCCCCAAATGCTGGGAAGGATTTGGATACTGGGACCCCATTCCCAGCTCTACTCTTGATACTTTGTAACAAGTTTAACATCATTAAACTTTCTGGGTTCCAGTTTTGGTCATATGGGGCACAGTGACACGTACCTAGCAAAGGTGTGTGTGCTCTGATAGAGGAACAGAGAGTGGCTGTGGGGTGCCCAGAACCATGTCTGGCACGTAGTGGGAGCTTGCAGTTCTCTCCCATTTTGTTAATATGCAGCATCCCCCTTCGCAGAATCTGGAGAACCCCTTGATTACCTCCCATCACAGGGAGACCCCAAATGTTCTCTTTGTCTGGGTTAAAGGTTGCCATGTGTGTGGAGCACCTTTCTCGGGGATCTGGTGTTGACGGCCCAGGCAGGCCACATGCTGTGTGAGATGAGGACACGACGTGGGGTCAGGCAGACTTGGTTTCAAGCCTCATGGCCCCACGTGATGAGCCACATAACCCTTGACCTCGCTCGTTCTGTGTGCTGTGGATTCCTCTCTTACCAACCACAGAGGGCTACCATGAAATGACAGCCAACAGTCCCCTGGAGGCATTCTGTATCCTGTAGGAATACAGAAGCCTCAGCAAAGATTCCATGCCTGTGGAGACTGTGCCTTAGACAGCTTCCCATGGATAAATAAAGGCCTTCAGAGGGGCAGGAAATAGTCCAATTCCCATGAACATTCATCGAAATCTGTGCTTTCTAAAGGCTCCTGGCCTGGTGGGAGATGTCCTGAGTCGCACGCATGTGGCAACATACTTGCTTTTCCAGGCACAACCATCTCACGTCGGCCACACCTGTCCCATTGAGCTGCGTGCACAGCAGCCTTGCCCACCTCATCCACAGGGTCTCCCGGCAGTTACAGGGAAAGAAGAGCATCCAGTGAAAGTCAGAAAGTGCCAGTGAGTGAAGTGAAGCCCTCAGGAAGCCCAGCTTTCCTCACATTTCATCAGGCAGCTGGACTGGCATTTCCCTAAGGTCTGCTCTGAGTCAGGCACTGGGGGCAAGGCACAGATGCAAAGAAGCCATGTCCTCCATCTCAGAGGGTTTGCCTTTGGGCTGGGGTGGGGGAAGGGTTCAGAACCACAATATCAGTGGTCAGAGCAAGGATGGCCCAATTAATTGGATGGTGTCCCCCATGATATGGCCACTCCCCAAGCCTGGAAGCTGTCTGTGTGGCATGATTTGGAAATAGGGTCCTTGCAGGTGTAACAGATTAAGGTGAAGTTGTTCTCAAGTAGGCGGGGCCCTTGTCTAGTACTGGTATCCTTGTGAGGGCAAGAGACATGGACAGACACTCAAGGTAGAGACTGAAGAGGACCTGGCTGGCAATGCCAGGGGCAGAGGGTGAGGCTCTGCAAGGATGCCTTCCCCTCTAGGCTCAGAGGGAGCATGGCCCTGATGGCACCTGGAGAGCAGACGTCCAGCCTCAGAACTAGGAGGAGACATTTCTGCTGTCTTAAGCCACCCAGTGCATGCTGCTTTGCTGCAGCTGCTCTGGGAAACTGATCAGGCAGCTAATGCCACTGGGGGTCATTGGTGATTCCTGGTTGCCAGGACAAAGTGGAAGCTCCATAGCAAAGCAGGACATGAGAAATTCACCCACCTTACCTTGGAGCACTTTACCTTCCTTTTGCCTTCATGGTACTCTCCAGGATTCCAACTTACATTGTTTCTTTCTCTCTTGTCTCTCTTCTTGTATTCTGTATATGCATAGCTGTATGCATACTTGTGTCTACACACACATATGCACACAGATGGACAGATGCTTGTTTATCTGCCATGTTGTTGTTGTGGGCTTCCAGGACTGAGAACCCTGCCTGAGGTCTAACAGGTGTTGGTTCTGAAACAATGACTGACTTCGAAGCTGTCTCACCCCCTGGTTCTCTTCCTGGACTCCCAGTGTCATGGTTTTGAGACTGGAGTTTGGGATTGCAGACACAGTCCTGCTCTGCCACTTACCATCGGCCCCTTGGCAAGCTGCTACCTCTCTAGAGCTCATTTTTCTCATCTATAATGAGGATAACAATAGATTCTTGAAGGAGAAAATGAGATAATGCTTGTTAAGCCTGCAGACAACCCTAGAGCAATGCTGGCGGCTGCAGCTACGTTGTTTATTATTACTGTCCAGCCTCTTTTCTCATACCCTGAATCTTTCCTCTCTCAACTCTATACCTACAGTGTTTCATTTATAATAAACATGCCAAAATATGGTCTATTAGGTGCTTGTAAGATCTGTACTCCTTGGGCTATACCTGATGCCTTAAACAATTTGAACCCTTGCAATCTTCCAGGCCTCAAAACTCAGTCTATGGATTTCTTCTTTTATGACTCTTAATCTTTAGGTGGCCCCATCTGTTCTCAAGACTTTAAATAATTTTTGCATTCTGATTGACTCCCAGTTTCATCTCTGGTCAAGGCCCTGACCAGAGATGCATTTTTGCATTCTGATCGACTTCCAGTTGCCTGCTTGGCCTCTGCACTTGCAGATCTAATAGGCGTCTCATGGTGACAGAACCCAAACTATCCCCTTGAGTCACCTCAATTTTAACTTGTCATCTTCCCCATCTCAGTGACTGGCACATTAAAATTAGCAGTTGCTCAGGCCAAACATTTTGGAGTTATGTTTGGTTCTTCTTTCCACTTCTATACCAGTAGCAGACCCAATGACATGGCGCACAAGGTGTGTTGAAAACACGACCACTTCTCTTCTCCTCCTGTAGTTCCTGCCACCCTGGTGACCACCGTCCCCATTACCTAGTTACTGCAATAACCACCAAACTTGTGCTCTTTAGTCCAATTTAACCTGCACATAATCTGTGATCACATAGAGCGATCAGCCGAAATGCAGGCGAGATCATGTCACATCTCTGCTCAAAACCTTTAATTGGCCCCATTTCAATCCCAATGCAGCCCTGAGTCTTTCCCAAGGCCTGTGTGGTATGGCCTGACCTGGTCCCACTATCTCCCTGATGTCACCTTCTACCACTGTCCACCACCTTCACTCTGCTCCAGCTGTACTTGCTCTTTAGTTACTCTTCAAAACTCCAGGCCACCTGAATTAGGGTTTCATACTTGCTGTAGTATCTATCTGGGAATCTTTTGTTCCAAATGTTCAGAGGACTTTCCCTTACTTCCTTCCCTTCTCTGCTCAGATACCTCCTCTGAGAGTCCTTCCCTGGCCACCTTCTCTAAAATCTCTCCTTCCCACCGACCCCACTCCCATCTCTCTCTGTCTCTTGGCCTGCTTGTTTCCTTGGCATTATCACCACCTGATATGTTAAATATTCATTTATTTAGTGTTATTCTCCTTCCATTGGACTAAGACCCATGCAGCATGAACTCTTTTTGCTTCTTCATGCTTAAAAGATTACCTGGCATGTAGTAGGAGTTCAATAAATATTTGTCAAAGGTGCAAAAGCTTTGTTGCTACAGTGAATATGAAAAGAATTTTGCATGATGTTCTTTCCTCTCTCTTGAATGGAATGCCTGCCTTTCTCCCTGGAGGCTGCATGTTTATACTGCAAGGCCTACCTCATGGCATCTCCTCTCCCGTGTCCTTGTGATCTGTGTCTAGACGTGGCATTGTCTCCCTCTCCCATCATTTCAATCGGGATTCTCCAGTATTATGTAATGACATGTCTAATGAACCCTTCAAGGCAAAGAGCATTGTTGGTGTTCATGCATTCCTAATGGCCAGTACAGACCCCAGCACCTCGAGAGTGCTCAAAGTTCCTTTGGAAATGAGTTAGTGCTGTAGAATTTCCAAGGAGAGGCAGACTCTTGACACCTAGATCAAAAGTGAGGGCCTCAGAAGAGAGATATTTTTGTTTCCTAGGCTGCTCAAGCAAACACTGTGTAATGGGTCAGTTTAAACAATGGAAATTTATTAGCCCATCATTTTGAGGCTAAAAGAAAGTCCAAATCAAGGTATCATCAAGGCAATGGTTTCTCCCCAAAGTCTGTGGCACTGGGGGGCTGGCTGCAGGGAAGTCTCGGCCCTTAGCTTGGGACATGGCGGCATCTCCTGGCCTCTCCCTTTTCTTCTGGGTTCCAATGATGTTCAGTTTCTGGCAGCTCCCTGCAAGGCTTTCTGTCTGAATTTCACTCCATTGTAAAGGACTCCATTAGTAGGGTTAAGACCCATACTGATTGGAGGAAGTTTGCACATTAACTGAAGTAACCCCATCAAAAGATCCTACTTACAATGGGTTCACACCCACTGGAATGGATTCAGTTTAAGAATGTGTCTTTCTGGGTTACATACAGCTCCAAGCCATCCCAGAAGTTCAAGACAAGAACCATAAAATGAAATCAAGTTTAAAAAGACACAGAAAATGAGAAAAAAAGTCTCATTTGTCAACTATCTGATGTATACTAATCATCCATGTAAAATAATAATAATGTGTAATATAGAGCAGAAGCTGAAAAAAACTTATGGGATCTCCTATTAGGTCTATGTTCCTGGAACCTAGAACCATTCCTGCAACCTAAATATGTGTTCAATAATTGTATATGGGATTAATGAATTAGTTAATAAGCTAACGGATGATTGCACTGAATTTGCTGTCTTGTCAGTCCCAAGAAGCTGGTCTATCCAAATATCTTGTCTCCAAATAAATGTTAACTTTCTTAAGAATAATATCTTTGTATAATAAAAACTTTCCAGTTCCATGAGGTCCTTTGCTTATTTCTCATTTGGTGACTTGGAGACATGCAGCCTTAATAGCTAATTTTCATTGATAATGAGCCTATTTGCCAGTATGTCATTGAGCATGGTTATAATGTCTGCTAAGTCCATTTCCTTGGCCATCTCGGGTCCCCTCTGATTGCCTTTTAATAACAGGACATTTTGATATTTGTTTTCATGGTGATCAGCTTTGGACTATGTCCTGGATATGGTCAGTGTTGTGTTGTAGAAATTCTTGATTCCATAATATTCCTCCTGAGAGTGTTTGTGTGGTGATTATTGTGCCTGGCAGTTTGTTGTGGTGGGCAATTAACTTGGTTGGACTCAAAGTGCAAACTCTGGGCAGCAGCTCATATTTCAGTTCACTTTTTTCATCTTTCATCAAGTTGTTTGGAGTCCACCAGAGATTTGGACACAATTTATATGCAGAATGTGTGGCTCCCCTCTCTGGCTCTTTCCTTTCTAGTTTCTCCATCACTTTGGGATAGGTTGAAGGTCCCAGAATTCTGGGAAACACTGTAGGTCTTGTATTAGACCACAGAGCTCCCTCTGGGTGTGTTTAAACTGTGACCTGTCCTCAGGCCACCTCTAGACTCATGTCAAAAGGAGACATGCCATGTTCTTTCCCTCCCTCCCACCCACCATTGTTTCTCCCCCAGAGCCTTCTGCTTTGATTCATGCCGCCTTAACTTTGGGAAATTGTGTATTATATTGTCCAGAGTTTGCAAGCACTGTCTGTGGGAGGATTGGTTTGGTGGGGGCTCACTCAGCTATGCAGGAATCATCAATACAGGGATGGCTGCATTGTATCATCTGGCCCTTCACTGCCTATGGGCACTGCTGCCTCCACCCACTTTTTTTTTTTTTTAATTTTTTCATTAATCAAAAAAAGAAAAGAAATTAACACAACATTTAGAAATCATTCCATTCTACAAATGCACTCAGTAATTCTTAGTATCATCACATAGATGTATGATCATCATTTCTTAGTACATTTGCATCGATTTAGGAAAAGAACTAGCAAAACAGCAGAAAAAGATATAGAATGTTAATATAGAGAAGAGAATTAAAATAATAATACTAATAATATATATATATAAAAAGGAAAAAGAAAAAAACAAAAACAAAAGATACAAACACACAAACAAACAAACAAAAAACCATATTTCAGGTGCAGCTTCATTCAGTGTTCCAACCTAGTTACATTACACTTAGGTATTATTGTGCTGTCCATTTTTGAGTTTTTGTATCTAGTCCTGTTGCACAGTCTGTATCCCTTCAGCTCCAATTACCCATTATCTTACCCTGTTTCTAACTCCTGCTGGTCTCTGTTACCAATGATATATTCCAAGCTGATTCTCGAATGTCGGTTCACATCAGTGGGACCTTACAGTATTTGTCCTTTAGTTTTGGGCTAGATTCACTCAGCATAATGTTCTCTAGGTCCATCCATGTTATTACATGCTTCATAAGTTTAGTCTGTCTTAAAGCTGCATAATATTCCATCGTAGGTATATGCCACAGTTTGTTTAGCCACTCGTCTGTTGATGAACATTTTGGCTGTTTCCATCTCTTTGCAATTGTAGATAATGCTGCTATAAACACTGGTGTGCAAATGTCCGTCTGTGTCTTTGCCCTTAAGTCCCTTGAGTAGATACCTAGCAGTGGTATTGCTGGGTCATAATCCATTCTGCCATTCTATGTCTTTTGATTGGGAAATTCAGTCCATTAACTTTTAGTATTATTACTGTTTGGATAATATTTTCCTCTACCATTTTGGCTTTTGTATTATATATATCATATCTGATTTTCCTTCTTTCTACACTTTACTCCATACCTCTCTCTTCTGTCTTTTCGTATCTGACTCTAGTGCTCCCTTTAGTATTTCTTGCAGAGCTGGTCTCTTGGTCACAAATTCTCTCAGTGACTTTTTGTCTATAAATGTTTTAATTTCTCCTTCATTTTTGAAGGACAATTTTGCTGTATATAGGAGTCTTGGTTGGCAGTTTTTCTCTTTTAGTAATTTAAATATATCATCCCACTGTCTTCTAGCTTCCATGGTTTCTGCTGAGAAATATACACATAGTCTTATTGGGTTTCCCTTGTATGTGACAGATTGTTTTTCTCTTGCTGCTTTCAAGATCCTCTCTTTCTCTTTGACCTCTGACATTCTAACTAGTAAGTGTCTTGGAGAATGCCTGTTTGGGTCTATTCTCTTTGGGGTGCGCTGCACTTCTTGGATCTGCAAATTTAGGTCTTTCATAAGAGTTGGGAAATTTTCAGTGATAATTTCTTCCATTAGTTTTTCTCCTCCTTTTCCCTTCTCTTCTCCTTCTGGGACACCCACAACACGTATATTTGTGCACTTCATATTGTCATTCAGTTCCCTGATCCCCAGCTCAAGTTTTTCCATTCTTTTCCCTATAGTTTCTGTTTCTTTTTGGAATTCAGATGTTCCATCCTCCAGATCGCTAATTGTAGCTTCTGTCTCTTTAGATCTAACATTGTAGGTATCCATTGTTTTTTCCATTTTTTCTTCTTTGTCCTTCACTCCCATAAGTTCTGTGATTTGTTTTTTCAGATTTTCTATTTCTTCTTTTTGTTCAGCCCATGTCTTCTTCATGTCCTCCCTCAATTTATTGATTTGGTTTTTGAAGAGGTTTTCCATTTCTGTTCGTATATTCAGCATTAGTTGTCTCAGCTCCTGTATCTCATTTGAACTATTGGTTTGTTCCTTTGACTGGGCCATATCTTCGATTTTCCGAGTGTCATCCATTATTTTCTGCTGGTGTCTGGGCATTTGATCAGATTTCCCTGGGTGTGGGACCCAGCTGGTTGAAAGCTTTTTCTGTGAAATCTCTGGGCTCTGTCTTTCTTTTCCTGCCCAGTAGGTGGCGCTCGTGGCGCTCATCTGTCTGCACGGCAGTCAGCCCGGGAAACCGCGCGTGGAGGCGGGGGTCGCTGGCCACCGCGGCTTGGGAGAGTGCCGGTCCTAATTGCCCAGCTGGCCCGAAACGCCAAGCGTGACGGGAGGGCCCCGCTATCCAACGTTCCCAGTCAGACCGGGGAGCCACGTGCGTGGAGGGGACCCCAGTCGCCAGCCGCCCCGGCCGGGAAAACGCGCGCCCCTCGGGTATCTCACCGCAGCAGATTCTCCCTGCCCGTCCAGCTGTTCCAGAATGGGGTATGCTGTCTTTTTGGTCTCTGTCGTGACTCCGGGAGCTGTTTCGTATTGTTTCTGTTTCTTTAGTTGCTTTTCTGGAGGAGGAACTAAGACCCGCACGTCTTACTAAGCTGCCATCTTCTCCGGAAGTCTCCACCCACTTTTAAAACACTCTGGATTCCGTGATACAATCATAAAAATGTACACTGGTAACAGCATCATAATTTAACAAAATTACCATTCAACCATGGGGCCAATAAGAATGAATAGTGCTAATACTAATAGTTTTTATTTACTGAGAACCTATTTGATACCAAGGAAAAGGTGTGCATGTGTCTCATAAGCTTATTTTATAGCTGAAGAGTCTGAAGTGTGGAGACATCTGTGAGTGGCAGTATTGGCACCTCGGTCATGTCATCTGTCTCCAGGGCCTGCATTACCTTCACCAGACACAGAAGCTGTACTGGCTTGGAAGGGTTGTGTGCCTGGAAAAGCCATACTGGATCCTAATCCAGTCTCATGGAGGTGGCCATTTCCTTTAAGCCTTCTATCCAGCACTGTAGGTTGGAAATTTTGTTAGATTATCTCTACAGAGATGTGACACAACCAATTGTGAGTATGAACATTTGATTAGAGGCAGCTGTAACTCCACCATTCCAGGTGGGTCTTGATTACTTTACTGGAATCCTTTAAAAGAGGAAACATTTTAGAGAGAGAGGCTTAGAATGACAAGAGTAGAGAGCCACGAGAGCCCATGCAGCAGTGCCCTTTGGAGATGAAGAAGGAAAACACCCCCAGGGTAACTTCATGAAACAGGAAGCCTGGAGAGAAAGCTAGCATATGTTGCCATGTTCACCATGTGCCTTTCCAGTTGAGAGAGAAACCCTGAACTTCATTGGCCTTCTTGAACCAAGGTATCTTTCCCTGGATCCCTGGATGCCTTTGATTGAACATTTCCTTACTTTAATTTGAACATTTTTATGCCTTTAGAACTGTAAGCTTGCAACTTCTTAAATTCCCCTTTATAAAAGCTGTTCCACTTCTGGTATGTTGCATCCTGGCAGCTAGCAAACTAGGAAGAAGGGGAGGGCTTTTCATGTGGGGAGAAGGTGGGTGCAGAGGTTGGAAGAGGAGACCAAGTGTCACTTAAACAGAGAGAAGGAGGGGAGCTGGCCAGTGACAGTGTTGACAGTAGCAGGGATCAAAGAAGATTTTCCACATATGACTTCATTTTCTATCTAGTGAGTTTGAACTGCCTGTGAAATAACTAAATCATTGTGTCTAGTAGACAGCGATTGTTCAGATCTGAGGTTAGAAGCCCAATTTGAACTTAATTTGTAGATTTAGGAGGAACTGGCTTATAGCTGGTATTTGAAAGCACTGAAATCCTATCTCCTTTTACTGTCTTTTATTACATTTTCAGATCTCTACTGAGATAGTGGAGTTCCACGACCTCTCAGGGAGTTTGTGGTCTCCTGGCCCTCCAGTGGACAATGCAATACCTTCTCCTCGAAGAAGTGTGGAATTGTAGGAATGCCTTCTTGCTTGGGAGCCCCTTGAGTAACATCCATTAAAAGTCTTAGAATAGAACTTTGCATCTCAATTGCTTCTTATTCTTAGAATGTCAAAGTGCTTCATAAACATGAATTGCTAGAAACCTTTTAGATTAATTAAGAAGAACAGGTTTCCCAGACAAAGAAGTTGACTGTTTTTGTACTTTCTGGTGTTTTTATAGATGGGTGAATTGAGGCACAAATAATTCTTTAATTAGTTAGACAATGATGTTCTGAGCACAAATGAATTCAGCATGAGTACACCAGTGTCACGGCCACATTTTGTTGCTTTTCAGACTAATCATGATCAAATCAGTGGTTCACGAATACTGAAACTCATGATGAGAGTATTTGCGCTGCGAAGTTTCAGTGGTTACAATAAGCCAGGTGTTATGAGGTCCATTGGTTGTGATTGTGCCCTCACAGAGCTGCTGTGAGGTGGGTCTATCTTCCCCGTATAGCCCAGGAAGCAGTAGAACTGGGTTTTACCCAGCCTTGTCTGACTCCCATGTCTGTGTTCTTTGCCCTACTGATATCATCATCACACTTCTGCACTCTTCTCCCTGAGCTCCTGAGAGACAGTCCCATTCCCACAAGCCATGGAAGGTCCCCCCACCATGGGGTGGGCTCCAGGCCAGTGCTGAGTGCAGCCAAATGGGATCCTCCATGGTGCTCAGAAGACAGGAGCTTTGCAGAACCAGTCAAGGCCTTGGGGCTTCCTTCTGCCTCACAGGACACCCTGTTTGCCAGCACTAATCTACAGTGCCCCAGGAAGGAGAATCCCATTCCGTGGGCAGACACTGTTGTAAATGTGTGCCCGACTTTATCCTCACAGCACCCCTGGGAGGTAAGCGTCCACCCCTGTTCTGCAGAGCAATAAACCAAGGCTTAGAAACAGCCTGTAAAACATACTACCCACTCATTCAACTCCAGGCCCATTCCTGCCATGGTCATGCTCTTCAAGAAGTCACGTTCTTATCAGATCTGGTGGATAAATTGTTCCGAATCACATATGCCCACATTTGCGCAAATGTGCTACAAATTCCCCACCCCAGGTGGACACATGCTCACAGAGTTTACCTGTGAAGTCTAATGCAATTTTCCAACCTGGTTACACCAGAAAAACATGAGCACTCCTTTCACATCACGTCCATACTAGCAGCAGGCATGCTTGTGTTTCCAGACAATTTAGTGCAGAGTTGAGGCAAATGGTGCTCCTTGGCCATCCTAATTTCCATTTTGTCTGTAGAATTGTTTGTTTTCCCAGGATCACCTCCTGTGCTGTGGAGGCTGTGATTTCCATCAGTAGTAGGATAGCATGATGGCAATGCACCCCAGCCCACCCCCCGGAAGCACCCCAGCCCCCCCAGCAACACCCCAGCCCACACCCATGACAGAATGAGTACCATTTGGAACCCTGACATCTGACTCGAGTACATTTGACAGATATTTCTACAGGATTAGCTGCTTTCCCACATTGTGTACTGACCACACAGTAAAATACACACATTTTATAGGACAGTGCAGGGTTTTTTGTTCCAGAACAATATTAGTGAACTTGGGAGTTATTCCTAGAGAACTTTTCTTCATGAAGAAATCCAGGTTCTCACACCATGTTATCACCAAGGATATTGGGTAGGTCCTTAGGTTCCCTCCCCAATGTCCAATTATCATGTGGAAAGTAAGCAATAAAATTAGCAGCACTCTGCATATCACCAGGTAGAAGGGAGGTGCTGACCCCAGCACTGACTGCACATGGCTGTTGTGAAGTGCAGCTCCACGGGCCCTCCTGGGGCCATCGGGCACAGGGGCTGCCCATCCCTCCTGGGACCATCGGGCATAGGGGGTGCCATGAGTGCTAGAGCCCACCAGGATGGGGGACGTGAGAGGGTGGGAAGTGCACTGCATCACCAGGCTTGTGAGAGACCTGCCTGAGCTAGACCCCAGAGCCTGGTTTTCCTCCTCTGTGATAGAAGGATGGAATCTAAGCTCCCCATGTGGTGAGGAGGCATCAGTGAGATGACGCATGTTGGGCCTCCAAGCTGGGAGCCCAGCACATGGCTCAGTCAAACTTGGGCCATAAGAAGTTTCATATTAGTTTGAGTGGATCAGACCTGGTGCTGATGAATTTGTGTTCGTTGGCAAGCCCGTGGGACTGTCAGGGCAGGCCCTGGAGCCGAGGGGTCTCCCTCCTCACTCACACCGATGTTCAGTCATTATACACTTCTTAAATTGTGTAATTCATATCAACTCCAAGATCCAAACTTGTTGTCTCCCCTTCCATATACAGCTAACGGGTTCGTGGACGAGAAGTTCTCAACCTGCAATCCATTGTTCTGAGTTGATGGGACCTAACAGATGGTGAACACATGCTGGGAGAGCCTCGAGCATGGTGGCCTGAGAGGATGGGAGCATGGAGACTGTCTGTATCTTTTCTTGTGCAGTAACAAGGCAGGGCAGGGCAGGGACATCAGAAGAACAGGATTTGGAGTCTAACTTGCCTCAATTTGAATTCTACCTTCTTTTGTTTTCTAACTTTATGATTCTGGGCCAAAAAAATTGTCTGCCTACAGGAATCTAAGGCTCCTTTTGTATAAAATGGGAATACTTGCACCTACTTCCACTTTGAAAAACGTGGAGTCATGGACAGAGGAAGGACCCATTAAATTCCACCTTCTTCATTAGCTTTCTTGATCATTTTAATTTCCAAAGTTCCAAAGAACTATGAGGGTTCAGGATCAACTAAATCAAAGAACTTCAGAAGTAACATTAGATTCATATTTAGACAACAATTCTTTTTTTTTGTTAGGTAAAAAAAATTATACATTTGCTTCTAAAATATGAAGAAAAATGATTATGGTTCATGCACTCATGATTCACAGAGAAAGGTGAGCTAACTCTCAGTTAAGCTAATGCTGTTTCGTCCTTGTGCCCGGACCTCACCGAAGCCTAGAATGAGGGCCCAGAGTTAGGGCCAGAGAAGCCCTAGGGCAGTTTTGGAGCTGCTTTGCTTTGGTAATGCTGGCACAAGCAGAAAAGATTGTTGCACCCCAGAGCCCCCTCCAAAGGGGAAAGTGTTTGTGTCATCCGCAGCTGGTCTCTTCACCCTCCTGGATTCCAACCAGGATTGATTTCTTCTAAAAATGCCCAGTGCCAGGCCTCATCCTCTTGTTCCTAGACTATTCCAGTAGCTTATATCTGACGTCCCACCCTCTAATATCTACCCTTCCAGTAAATTCATTCTCTCTCTTGCTACTGCAGTGAAGTTCTCAAGTCATTAGTCAGAAGTCAGATTTGTGGCTGGGAAAAAAAGCCATCAAGGAGATTTGGGTGGAATCATGGCTCTGCCATCTTCTCTCCATGTAACCTTCAGCCACCTTTGCTGGACATGGATTTCATCATCTGTGAAATAGAGGTTATATCTTTTTATGAGGAGTAAATGAAACAGTACATAAAGAATGGCTTACAAAGTGCCTGATTTACAATGGATAATCAATACATTTTGTTAGCTCTTAGGTGGTTCTTCACTGATAGAAAAATTGGAGCCAGTTTATGATGGCACTCCAGACATCTGTGTGTGTCCCCTGCCTTCCCTGTCTGTGCAGGGTGAACTCTCCTGTACCACAGTCCTGGCCTCACACTTGACATCCCCCTAGGAGGCCCCTGGGACTGACACCCGGTCAGACTCCCTTCCATTGGCTCTCTTTCCTCTGGGACTTGGGTTGGGTGTCTGGGCAGAGTAACCCAGGTCTTCTGGAGGCCCTCAGCCCTCGGCCCAGTTCTGTGGGTGTGCACCGAGGGGCTGTGTGAGACACGCATTAGCTCCTGTGAAGGCAGAAGTGCCTCTGGGTCAGAAATTACAGTTGACACCCTCATAAGGCAAAGTGACTGCATGCATGATTATAGACCACGCAGGATGAGAAACACACCTATCCTGGTAAGAGGTTCGAGAAGGAAGAGCACCTATCTGGTTTGGAGAGGCTGATTAAAAGCTTTAAAGAAGATCATGGCATTTGAGACTGTTCTTGAAGAATAAATGCAGTTTCAGCAGTTGACTTGGGGTAGTGGAGACCCTGGGGTCTTTGGATCCAGAGAGAAGGAATTTGAATACTGGCCTTATCCCTTACAGCAGCTCTCTCTACTAGGAAGCTTTCCCCAAGACCTTCCCAAGGCCCCTCACTCAGGATCATGCTCTTATTTCACGTCATGTAAAATCTCTCTCCAGACACTCTGTCTAAAGGAGCTTTCTGCCCTGTGCCCACGGCCGTCACTGTCAGGCACTGTTATTGTCTCTCCTGCCCTGACTCCCACCCATGGTGGGGGCTTCCCCCAGCTCCAGAGAGTCTTCTGGCCGGACTTGGCTGAGGCAGCTGGGCGCCATCTCCTCCAGGGGTGGCTTAGGGTGGCTCATGGTGTGGTGCGGGCCCAGGGGATGTGACGGGATGCCCAATGGGGACGCCAGGGGGGGATGCGTGGTGAGGACTTCTGGTGAGGACGCCCGGTGGGGACTTCTGGTGAGGGTTGTTTTCCCCTGAGGAGGGGGCTTGTAGGGGTGGTCTCGGATGGAGGACGGCCTCTTCTCCTTCCAGATGTGCATCACTGTGTGCCTTGAATACCTGAAGCCACCTTGCAAACTGGAAAGGAGCTGGGATCAGGTTAAGGTCATAGGCCAAAGGTCACAGAATGGAGAGCTGAGGTCCTCTTCCTTCTCACCTTCATTTGCGCTGCCCTAATCCATTCCTCATTACTTAAGCCCAAGATGGGAAAACCTTCTCGGTAAAAGGCTGGGCAGCAAATATTTTGGGCTTTGCCGGCTATGTGATCTCTGTCTCAAGGATTCAGGGATGCAATTCTAGCCCAGGAAGCCTTAGGGAACATGTGGCTGTGTGCCAATAAAACCTGTTTATGGGGCAGGCCACAGTGGCTCAGCAGGCAGAGTTCTCGCCTGCCATGCCGGAGACCCAGGTTCAATTTCTGGTGCCAGCCCATGGAAAACAAAACAAGACAAACAAAACACTCTGTTTATGGAAATAGGTACGTGGTTGGTCCTGTGGGCCACAGTTTGGCCATTTGATTCAGAATTATCTGTTTCTTTCAAAGGTCTTCTCTCTTCCTTTCTCATGCTTCATTTACCTAAGAGCCCATTCAAAGAAATGACTCACTCGTTTGCTGATTTAGCCTCTCTGCTACTTGAGTGGATGTCCCAGGTGACAGGGACTTGTCATCTCCCTCATCCTCACTGTCTTTGCCTGATATGGGGGAGGCATTTCAGGAAAGTGTGAGTGTGTGGTGAGTGTGTGTGTGGTGAGTGTGTGAGTGAGTGTGTGAGTGCATGGTGAGTGTGTGAGTGTGTGGTGAGTGAGTGAGTGTGTGTAACTGGACAAGCTTGGTACGCTGTGAGTTCCAGTTGGTGTTTGGTTTCCTCATCTTCCCAGGTTAATACTTTCAGCTAGAGGGAATGCAGTTCTGGGTATGTACCCATCACTGCTGTGTAATTATATGCAGCAGCTTCCTTTCACTCTCCAGAGGATGCCTGTGTGGATAACAAATTGTATGGTCTCTACAGTCATGGCAACTGTTTATAGAGCCTTACTCTGTGATATTAAGCTCATTTTATACATTAGTTATTACTCCCTTAAGAAAACTTTCAGGGCAGCTGCTATTCCCTCCATCCTGGAGGAATCAGAATCTCAGATGTGTGTGCAATATGCAGTGGAGGGCAGAGTGGGAACGCCTGACTTCAAAGAACCTGGTCTGAGTCATTAAAATGTGGTTAAAGTCTTGTGCCCTCATTTCAAAGGCAGCTGAAATAGTGTCACCATCTATCTCAGTTGCTCCTTTGCAAGGTGAGGCAGTGTTTCTTCCCCCCACCCTGAATCTGGACAGAGCTCATCACTGGGTTTGACAAAGCCAGTGTGGCCCCTGAGGTGCCATCCACCTTCCTTGGGGGTCTGTGGAGGCCCACAGCAGCTGCCCTCACATGACAGGACTCTCAGGCTGGGAACCCAGCTCTTTGCATGTACCCCAGTGGTCAGGTGAGAGGCCCTTAGACAGAGGTCAGAGGCCATTTGCACATTTCAGCCACAACCCAGAGCTCCCGGGCTGGACGTGGAGTAACCCAGCTGAGTTATCACATTCCTGATCCATGAAATTGGAGCAAATAAAATAGTCATTGCTTTAAGCCTCTGAGTTTTAGGTTATTTTGATATACAGTAACAGATACCTGAAACACATACTAAATTTCCTTGCGGTGTTCTGAGCTTGGAGAGGTGAGCTCCAGGCATCTGGTGCTGGTGGCTCACAGTAGGTGATCAATACTTAGTGGGTTTTGTATCAGTTGGATGAAAATGGAAGCAGCAGGAGCAAAAAGCAAAGCATTTATTAAAGGGCCAGTGGTTGATTTCAGAGGGTGAGTTGCCTCAGTGGCCAGTGGGCAGAACAGCGTTGGAAAAGCAGGGAAGGGATCAAATGTTGGAGTACAACATTTACCCTAAATTTGCGATCTGAATAACCCTTCCTTTCTAGCAAGTGCCACTTTGGCTGGAATTTCATACTTCTGGTGTGTTATTAAAAGAACCGGGCATTGTGGGAGGACTTGCATAAACCCCCCCCACAAAACTAGGGCCTATGGCTGGGCTTCTGAGCTTGCTGTAAGATCTGGGATTTATCTTCTCAGGCCTCAGTCAGCTTCCTTGTACGCTACAGTGGTTGGAAAAGATTTCTGAAAGGAGCCTTCTGGATCTAAAAAGCCCACTCACCATTTTTACAGTAGCTGAGATCAAGATCCACTGGCTGAGAAGATGCCTTTGCTCTCTGCTGTGGGCTGGATGAGAAACCCCAGTCTCTGCTGTCCTAGTTGTAAGCTGGTGTTTAAACCAGGTTTAACACAAAATGCAGTCATTGTACTTGATATGAAAACATCACTAAGTGAAAGCTGCCCCTGCAACAAACTTGTAAATAGCAATTAAAGAAGTAGAGAAGAGTATGTGAAAGCAAATTAGCATTTCAGAGAAGTGTTTTGGTTCCACAACTTTCTCACTCCTTAGATCATAGGCAAACTGTTGTTTTATTCTATTAGGCCCTAAAAAGGTGAATTAAAATAGAGTTCCTAGCATACCTGTCTTGTCCTGCAATAATGGTGACAGCCACCAAGACATAGAAATAATGGTGAGAGTAAAATTCAGTTGAAGAGAAATGTATTGACCACCTGTAATAGGCCATGGAACTTTCTAGGACATGGAGATCAGGTGTGAATAAGACATGGCCGTTTCCTTATGTTGCTCAGAGAATACGGTGAAAACAGACAGGAAAACAAGTGACAGCGCAGTGAAATGGGGTGGGGAGGTGGAAGGTACAAATAGGACCAGGTTAACAATACTGCTTGGGGAATAGGACGCCTTCCCTGAACCCCACGACAAGATTTGATGCACCATTGCAGTATTTTAAAACTCCCTGTACTTTTCATTCAAGCATTTACTATGCTGGGAAATTGCATTTGAGAATGTTGTAGGTGAGCCCTTCTACTAAACACGTAGGCTCCAGAATTAAAAGCCATGGAGTAAGGCTTTATTCACCACTGAGTCCCCAGCACCTTGGCCACAACCCACTACAAAGTAGGTGCTCAGGAGTGTTTGTCGACTGAAATAAAGGATCAAAAGATCAGAGAAAGCTTCCCAGAGAGTGTGATGTTTGATTTTGGTTTTGATGGATGGCTAGAAATCTGTGTCCCAAACTGCAGGAACAGAAGTTAAATCCAGAGATAATGACTGTTTAAAAGGAACATGGGACCTCATTCATCTTTTGTTGTGGACTTGGCAGGGACTTCTCCTAAGGCTCATGGACCTATGGATCTTTAGAGAGCTGGGGTTTTGTGGTGAAGAGAGTCTGGCATAAAAGTCTAATGTCCAATGGTTTCTAATCCCAGTTTCCTTGGCTACTAGCTGTGTGACCTTGAGTACGTGGCTGAACCTCTCTGAGCCACAGTGTGTATGTCTGCTGGTTGACAATACTCTTTGTCCTTTCAAGTAACACAAGTAGGTGCTTTGGTGCTACAGCTGATGTGCTGCAGACTTTGGACTCTTTTTGTGATCCTCTGTTGCCCAGGGTGTGACACAATGACCTTGGCATTGAAAAAAATTTCTGTCTTATTTTTCCTGACTGTAAATGAACAAATCACAATTGTAATACCAGAAGAGACAGCTTTATGTTCTGATCTACCGTGCTGAAAGTCCATAATTTCAGTAGTCAGTGACAAGCAGAGGAGGTTGGTGTAGAGCCGTCATCACTGCAGGTTTTAAATCCCAGTGCCTCTAGCTCCCAAATGTAAGATGCTTAAAATTCAGTGCTTCTGTTGCCACATTTTAAAAATGGGCATAAGGATGCTGAACTTCAATCATTCCTGTTCATTCATTTCATTAATTATTTTTTAATCACTTTCAATCGTGCATCTGTATCATTCAGGGTTGAACTGGCTAGCCAGTGCACACATGCAAAGCATTAGCCAGGGGTGTGGTGCACAGGTGATAATTGGTAGGTGGAAGCAACTGTGATGGCAGAGCTGTTAGTGTTGCTGGAGGAGCCACGAGCAGGGGGAGGCCTACGGGGAGGTGGTGTGTCATGAAGAGGTGGTGGGTCACATGATTTGAGAAAACAGCATGCTTGGGGAAGGTGGGTGGGGTGGGAATTCTAAACAGGCTGAACTGCCAAGATCGAGGGCAGGTGTGGACATGCACAGAATGCAGCTGTGGTAAGTTCGTGTCTTGCTGTGGTGGGTGGAAGCATGCCTCTGAGGGGTGAGCGTGGTGGTAGTATTCAGAACATGGGGAGTATCCGGGACGTACTGCCTCTGCTTCAACCTTGCATGCTTTAGACCAGGCTCAGTGGAGTAGGTTCTGCTCCATAGTGACAGCACTGCTTAAGGTAATAGCATCGCTGAGGCTCCCTCATCCATTCATTGCAAGCATTTATTGGGCTTGTACTAGATGCTGTAAGTTGTAGTGCAAATTTTTCAGTTTGATTCTCACATGCACTTTGTGAAAGTAGATATTATAATTATTGTTGCATGGGCCTTGGCTCAGAAAATTTAACTGATATCTTTAAAATGTAATTTGGGGCAATAAAATGCATGGTTTGGGAGAAAATAAAATTAAGAGACATATCTAAAAATATCAGAGCTAGGGAATAAATGCTTTCATATTTTGATTTAAATATAACATACATTCATAAAGTAAATATGTAAAAAGAATGAAATACTAACATGCAGCAATGCAGATGAAATGTATTCTTCATTCTCTTTATCATATAATATTCCAAGAATGAACTTATCCTAAGTTATTAAACCATTCTACTGATATTCAAGTAATTTTCAGTGTTGAAAGTGTTACAAAAATGACAGTATTATTGCATGTCTTTTTATGTAGCTGGCATCGCAGTGTTATGGGATGTGTGTACGTTTAGTTTTAGTAGATAAGGCTCATTTTCCAGAGTGGTCACACCAGCATATGCTATTTTACAGCCTCTCCCACACTTGCTATTGTCTGCTTTTTTCCATTTCAGCCTCTCTGCCAGTGTGAAATGGTTTCATATTTTGATTTTAATTTGCATTTACCAGATTAACAAAGGAAATTGAATACCATTGTTTTATGCTTGTGGGTCTTTTGGTACAATATTTTGGTGTATTGTTTGAGGCTCAGGTGATTGCTTTTGTTAATGCCTTTCTCGCTGTCCTTACCACATTGAACTAAATTCCTCTCATTCCTGGAAACCCCTTGGTGGCATAAATTGAGCCTCGTTCTGGAGGGTATCTTCAGCACCTTGGACAGTCCCCAGCAACCAATTTTTTGACTAAAGCTCAGGTGAAAATCCAGGTCTCCGCTGAGTTACATACAAGGGAAAGCAGGATGGAAAGCTGAACTGTCACCTGCTGAGCCTGCATTCTGTCCATTCTGAAGAGAATGAGCAGGCTTTTCTCACTCCTCCCTCTCCGTTGTGCTGAGCCATGCCAAATCAGGTGCCTGATGATGCCCATGCATGGAGTCCTTATGCCCAGTAGGCACAGGGGGAGCATGGCCTCAAGGGGTAAATGGGCTCTGCCTGCAGCCCCTCCCCAACCATATCCTGCTGATGAAGGGCCCTGCTCAGAGTGATGCCTATTTTCTAACTGATGCTACATGATGTTTCCTAGTAAGTACTTCCTTATATTGTAGTTAAAAAGGATGTGCTTTGGGATCTAGGCCCAAGCCCATTTACTCTCTTTGCACTTAGTTCAGTTGTTTGATGTCTTTTAATCTCTGCTTTTTCATCAGTAAAATCGGAGTAGTTTCACCTACCTCAAAGGACATTTTAAGGTCAAATGTGTGTATGCTGTTAAAAAAGTCAGAAGAGTTCCTGGCACCCAATGAGCATTCATTCAATGCTAGCCCATATTATTGGGGTGACAATTGGGGTACATCATTCTGAGCTTGTTTAAGAAAATAGGGATGATTGTGTTGTTGGCCCAGCATGACTTTGGGATGCATTTGTGCTCTAATTTTGAAGTGGGAAACAAAGCAATGGAGTAGAATATGGATAATTGAGCACTGTAATGATGACAAGGTAGCAATGCATTTTAATTATATTTTGAAATGCCACCTGAGAAATAATATTCATAAAATTCAATTCAGTATATGGTTCAGAAAGTGTCATGGGTTCTGAATATAGAAGGCATGGCTTGGAAGGGACCCAGGAGGTTTTGATTTTTTCTTTTTAATATTCTGTCCCTATCAGTTTATTTTTTGAGCCAATGTCCAACTATCAATTAAATAGGGCTCTGATGCCTCATGGCAAAAAGAGGATTTTTTGAGTCAGATTGACCTCAGTTTGGGTCCTAGTGCTATCATTTCCTAACTGTGGAGTCTTAAGCAAGTCACTTAATCCAACAGAGCTATCATTTTCTAATCTGAAGGCAGGGAGAGCAGAGGTAAGCTGTGCATATTCACTGAAATAATGCATAGAAAAAATTTAGGCCAGTGCTTGACACAGAAAAAGTACTTCACCAAGAGTTTTCATAAAAAGATAACTGCTTTGTACAATCATTATGCTAGAGTCTAAGAAGGAATTAAAGATGAGCATGTGCATGTGCCTTTCTACCCCAGGAGACGGTGCAGTCTTTGGAAGCAGGGACCATGTTTTTGGGGATTTGGTTTCAACTCAGGATCTCCAGCACTTAGTTGGCTGTCTGCCATCCAGCATGGAGCAGACTCCCCCCATCCCCCGGAACCACATCATGCAAAGAAAGAGAGAAGATATAGGTTTAATGATGGTGATTCGAGATGTAAAGTGATGCATTAAAACATAATTATGTCTAGGTGAGCTGTCAACTGTATTTCAGTAGATGGAATAAAATAAGTACCAGACATTTTCCTAAACATGTGGCAGGTATTTTGTCTCCTCTCAGTCACTCTTTCCTAGAAGGTGATGACATTAATACCTCTTTTCAAACTGAAGTTTCAGGAAGTTTAGGAAACTTGTCCAGAATCAACTACCTATTTTGTGGCAGGTCTGTTAGACTTAAACTCCCATGCCTTTTCATTGTGTACTTCAGGAGTTGAGAGAACAGATGTTCATTTTGTCCTGGGTGATCAAGGAAAGTGCTATCTACACAGGATCTTTGAAGCTGAATCAAATTTTTATGGTTGGAGGAGGGTGAAGGGAGGGAGCTTTATAGATTGAGGAAACAACTGAAGCTTTACGTGGCTGGGCCAGAAAAGGAGGCGAAGGTAGCCTAGGAAGCTGGAGTGAGAGCTGAGGCTGGGAATGTGCACTGAAGCCGGATGAGAGAGGGCCATGAGTGTTATGCCAAAAAGGTTGGACTTTAGTTTCTAGATTTCGGGGAGCCAAGGGAGACATTTGATAAAGGAGTGAGTAGATGAGGGTCATGTTTCAGGTGATGGGCCCAGGGACCTGAAAGATTAGCGCTAGTTAAGACTCTGTCACTGCCATTCATTCTCAGACATGAGATTCATGTACCTCTGGGTATGTCTTCTTGCTTAGCTCTTCACACTGATTAGCTGCCATGTGTCCTTCTGTCCCTAGTGAGTAGATTGCTGGTGATCTCCTCCCAAATCATCTTCAGATTTGCTCCTGTGAAGCTGTGTGGACATTGAAGGAATGGCCATGATTTAAGACACCCAGGCTCCAAGGCTGTCGGTGCTGCTGTGGGGCTGAGTCCCGGTGTGTCTCCTTCCCTCCCTGGGTCTGTTTTCAAACTCTAAATTGAGGGAACTGTCTTGGAAAGTTTCCTACTGGTAAAATATTCTATAATTAAATCCTTTGTCATTGTCACCACAGTTAGCTAACCGGTAATGGTGAGAGCATTGCCGGGAGATTCAGTGACATGTCAGTACAGTGACACGGGAAGGCAACTGCTACCTACTGGTCTCTGCTCTGGGCCACATGCCATGTATGGCCCCTTGCCCATTGTGACATCACTCACCAACTCAGATATTTCGGAAATGGAGCTGCTTTTCTGCAGTTGACCTTCCTTTCTGTTCTAAGCCCCTTGCTATAAATGACAGCACACTGAAGACCTTGGATCTCGCCTCACTTTTCTGTGAGGTGGAAGCCAAGTTCTCAGGTTAAAGCCACAGCTTGGGCATGGAGTCTGGGGGTGGGTGCCAGATTTCTGGCTTTGGATCCTTTTCTGTCCTCAAGGTATCTTTAGCTTTGTATCTTCCCATCGGCTTCCCCGTCATCATCCTCCACCCTTCACTACACCCCTGGCTCCTCAATGCCCCTCTGAAGGCCTGTCAGTGCTTGGGGAACTCTGGGGACCTGTGGGCTCCCCAGGCTTGGCCTGAAGACAGGGAGACAGGTACCCCCTGTGCACAGAGTCTTCACATTTTCTGGGGGTTCTCTAATTCTGTCTTTAGAATAAGGCTGTTCCTCTCAGATTTGAGGGCAGGGAAGCTTGTGGGCCTCTTAGCAAGGATACACAAGTAGCATAGCTATCTCTGCTCATATTGTCTACTTCAGTCCTTCTTTATTGAGTTTCTTGTTTGGGAGGAGAAGGACTGCTTACACTATAATTTCCTAAATCCATGCTCAAAGTCCTAGATTTTTAAAAGTCCAAATTCTTTTTATCAAATTAGAATCTTTCCAGTTAAATTGAAAAGTCTGAAACTTAGGGCCAAGGACCACCTTATCTCTTTTCATGCTTGTAATTCTGATGTGCCATCTCTCTTCTGGGGGCTGCAGAATGCACAGGGGCCCCAGATGGGAAATAGAGTAAAGGTGACTGTCAACCCTGTGAGGAAACATCTGTTCATGTGTCACACGGTCATGACCATGACCCTTTCTTTGAACAGAGCCAGCCCATTATGATTTGATTTTACAGATGAGGAACTAAGGCTTGGTGGGTCAGAGAACTTGTCAAAGGTCACGTTCTAGGGAAAGAACATATATTAAACTTCTCTTTTCATTCTTAGGTGAAAACTGAATGATGTGTCCCAGGCAGCAATGAGCTTCCCACTTTGGTTTGTGTGTGTGTGTGTGTGTGTGTGTGTGTGCACAAGTGTGAGGAGAGGGTTAAGGAGATGCAGATTGATGTTAAATTGTCACAGGAGTTGCTCAGTCTTTTAAAGTCACACTTCTAGGTTTTGAGCTTTGGACACTTCATGTTTGCCCTCTTGAAAATTAAAGCCACTGCTGGGGGCAGGGCAGGAGTTGAGGGCCCTTGGCTCAGTGGAGGTGAGAGAAGAGGTGAGAAGTGACCGTCTCCTTCCCCCAGGTTTGTTCCTGTCATCTCACAGCCTCACACATGCCTCACAAGCGGGGCCAGGTCCCAGGCCCTGCTGAACTGCACCAGAGCTTCAGACCATCAGTACTGTACCCTGCAGGAAATTGGGTCTCCCACTCTTCTGCCTTCATTTGCTTCCTCCATTAATTTCATGAAGAGTGTTAAACACTGAAGGCACAAGGGGGAACGGGCTCTGGTCACTGTCCCCCACCCCTGAGGGCTTATATGATTTGTGGAGAAAGGTCACTCACAGTCAGGTGGAAGCATGTGAGAGCTCCGAGAGGCACACTTAGCTGGATGCCATCTTCTGCCTAGTCTGCCAGAGAGGGTGACACTTAGGTGCAGGGTTAAAGAGGGTGATGCTTAGGTGCAGGGTTAAGAATATGTGGGAGTTTACCACAAGGCAGAGGCCGGTCCAGGCAGAGGGCATGGACGAGTGGGCTTGGAAGTTTGAAGAAGTCAGTGTAACTGGGAAACTTGATGCCAGAGAGGGTGGGCGGGTCATGAGGGTAACTGAGGAAGCCATGGGAGAAGTTAAAGAATCAAGAAGTCAGAAACGAAAACTCTTGGTCAATGTGACTCATGACCTGTTCTCTGAACAGCTGGTTTGCATCTTCCCCTTCAGTATGCACTTTGCTGAGGGATGGTGGGCTAAGAAGACAGAACTAAGAAGGAAAATAAGGGAATTGCAGAGGTCTCCCCGCCATAGAGAGTGAAGGGTTCACTAGCTCCCATAGGCTGAGCTCCTCTGCAGTGCTGGACACTGTCTGTCTGTCCTGGCCTGGGTTGCCCAGAAAGTGGATCTTGAGACCTAGGTGTGCTTCTGGGACAAGAGAGGTGGTCAGGGGCTAAAGCCTGCTTGAGAGAGTCAGGACGGGCCATGGGCTCAGACACCCACCATCGCCGTGGAGCAGCATTAAGTGACAGCTCAAGATCCCGATGGGGGAGGTTGGGAAGGAGAATGCATTCATCCATTGTGCTCAAAGCGTGGTCTACAGGATGTTAGAGCCCTGCCCTCCGAGGCCGGACAGCTCTGGGTGCTGAAACGGGCTGGGTGCAGGCTGGCCTGACCAGGTGGCGAGCTCCGGGTGGGCTGAAACTTCCCCTGGACCCTGAGCAGACCTGGCCATTCCAGGATGGCTGGAGTTGCAGCTTGGTGCAGACAAGAGGTCTGCAACAGTGTGCAAGGGGCATCTGATGAGCGGACTGGACTCGTTACCCATGCTGTGCAGCAAATGACCTCCCCAGGCGGGAGCTTGAAGCAGACACTGGCTACCTTCTGGGACCTTGCTGGGGTGGCTGTCCCCCCACAGAAGACCCACTGGGCAAGTTCGGTCTGCGCTGGCCATGGGACTCAGTTCCTAGCCCTGCCTGGCCATGTCTGGAAGCTGCCCCCCGCCCGCACCTCAGCACACTTTCTCAGGGACCCGCAGGAGGTGGGACTCTTAGACCTGAATCAGGGCGGACAGACTGGAGGCGCTGGGGGGGCAGTTCTGCAGCTGCTTCACCCTCCCGGCCACTCTGCTAGATGTGCACCCACAGCCTTGGCCCAGTGATACCGGTGTCCGCCCCACTTCCCCTGAGCTGCAGGACTTCTCACTCCCACTGTCTGTATACCGTGCTCCTGCCATCTGGAGGCCACTCTTCTTTGCCTCATCCCCTCTGCTGTCCAGGGCAAAGCGTAAGCCCCGCGCTTGCACCGTGTCGAAACTTCAGTGCTCTGAGCAACTGATGCACCTTGCAGATCCCCACTTCCCCCCAGATGGAATAATAACATCGTAGTCATGAAGAGCTGTTTTCAAAATTGGTAAATTTAGTACATGAGAACTCTCAAAACACTGCAAACTTCGTTTTTTCTCTAGGGATCTTGTGCTGGAACTGCTCGACTGTTCCTTTTGTGGTGGGGCTGCCGCATGCAGGGCAGGCTGCTTCGCTGCTCCCTGCCTCCATACTTTGATGCCAGAGGCATTGCCAAGTCGGGGCACCCAGAAACATCCTGCAGAGCAGAGTCATCCAGAGCCAGGACCCCCACCGGCCACCCCACACCTCAGGCTGCTTGGTTACATGGAAGAGTGGGTGGTCGCCCAGGGTGTGTGACTTTGGGGTGGTGGGTGGGCAGGAGGGTTTGTAGAATGTGCTGACGGGACCCAAACTTTCAGAACAACTGACCTGGGCCCTTGACCGTGATCCACCCCAGCTGTCCACATCACCTTTTCTCATGTTTGCCGTCATTTCAATCTGCATTCTTCCCTGCTGCTTTGGGAGCGAAATCTCGGGTGTGTGGCTTCGCAGTCAAGAGCAGTTGCTCTCGATGAGTCCCAGCCCCTCCCTGCCGTCAGACCTTGGGTATGACCTTCGCTGCTTCGGTTTACCCATCTGTGAACAGGCCTAGTGAGTGCATCCCCCCCATGTGTGGAGAGTTGTAATGTGGGGACTCTCTGGGCATGGGGCCCAGCCTGCGCTGAGCACTCTGTGCATGTCCTTGTCCCCACCACTGGGGGTGGTGACGTGACTTGGCACTGAGGTCTGCCCGAGGCTGATGGGGAGCAGAGCCCCCCACTCCTCCTCCTCCTGGGCAGAGAGGTCAGATGGCTGAGCCCAGACCCAGACACGGGAGCTCTTCTCTGCTCCCTCTGGAACGTGCAGTCTGTGTCCCGGCACAGGGAGAAAGCACTTGGCGGTGAGGGCCCTGGCTTCCTGGGATTGGTGCCACACTGGAAATGTCCAGTGCACTTCGCACCCATGGAATGGGTCGTGTCCATCTGGGAGGCAGCATTCTGGATACTTCTGAGGTCCCAGGAAATTAGGAGTTCACCAGGCTGGGCTCTTTTTTCTTTTTTTAACTTTCTTTATTGTTAGTATAACATATATACAGAGAATATAAATAAAAAAACAACAGTTTTCA
Organism: Tamandua tetradactyla; assembly: GCF_023851605.1. Lineage (NCBI taxonomy): Eukaryota > Metazoa > Chordata > Mammalia > Pilosa > Myrmecophagidae > Tamandua > Tamandua tetradactyla. The sequence goes on from NC_135336.1 coordinate 109,598,413, forward strand.
AAGCACTCTTCAACAAGCAGTTACAGGACAAATCCCAGAGTTTGTCATGGGCTACCATATAATCCTCTCGTATTTTTCCTTCTAGCTGCTCCAGAATATGGGGCTAGAGAGGGCTTAAATATTTTTTATCATCAATGTCAACTTTTTTTCCTTATTTTATTATGAAAAATAACATGTATACAAAAGTATAAATTCCAAAGCACAGCACCACAATTAGTTGTAGAACATATTTCAGACTTTGACATGGGTTACAAGTCTATAATTTTAGGTTTTTACTTCTATCTGCTCTAAGATACTGGAGACTAAAAGAAATACCAATTTAATCATTCAGCATTCATATTCATTTGTTAAATCCTTTCTTCTCTGTATAACTCCACCATCACCTTTGATCTCTCCATCCTTCTTTTTAGGGTGTTTGGCTATAGCCATTTTAACTTTTTGATATTGGAAGGGTCTGTCACTAATATGGGGTAGGGAAATGGAACTATCTGATGTTCTGGAGAGGCTGTACCCTCTAGATTTCAGGATTTTTGTGGAGCAGGGACCCATCTGGAGGTTGTAAGTTTCTGGAAATTTATTCTAGTTCCGTTGTGGAATCTTATATATTGCTCTAGGTGTTCTTTAGGATTGGCTGGAATGGTCCTGGTTGGGGTTGGCAGGTTATGATAGATAGCAAGGTCTACCTGAAGCTTGTATAAGAGCAACCTCCAGAGTAGCCTCTCGGTTCTATTTGAACTCTCCCTGCCACTGATACTTTATTAATTGCACTTCTTTTCCCCCATTTGGTCAGGATGGAATAGTTGACCCCACAGTGCCAGGTCTGGATTCATCCCTGGGAGTCCTCTCCCACGTCGCCAGGGAGATTTTCACCACTGGATGTCACATCCCATGTAGGGGGGAGGGCAATGATTTCACTTGCAGAGTTGGGCTTAGAGAGACTGAGGCCACATCTGAACCACATCAGAGGTCCTTCAGAAGTAACTCTTAGGTATGCCTATAGGTAGTCCAACCTTCTCCACTACCTACATAAGCTTCACAAGAGTGAGCCTCATGATCGAGGGCATGGCCTGTTGATTTGGGTGTCCCTAAAGTTTGACACAGTATCAGGGGATTCCCTGTTGGTGAAGTTTAATAGGTCCATAGTCTTTCTTCCCTCCCTCAGGGGACTTTCAGTCTATGCTCTTGTCTTCTCTGCCCAAGAACCCACTGCTTGGAGATCTTCAGCACCTCTCTTTCGCCCTCCTGCTGTCTCTCTCCATCTCTCGCACACACCAGGGCAAATGCCAAGTGCCCTTCAGTAATGACCTGTACACAGACTGGTTGGCATGGACAGTGAGTAAATATACACAGAGAGCAAGGCTTACCCTAGCACACCATGCCCGAATTCCCAGAGTGCTGATACTTTTGGTGACAGTTCATTTAAGGCAGATGGTTCTCAGAAGTGATGAGGCAAGTTTGCTGTCATAGCTTTACCCTAAAATGTATTACCCATGAGAGCTGTTTCTTGCTCATCCATCACATTCATCTTCCAGCTCTGGAGAAAGGAGTGCGACTGGTCATTTTCTCGGCAGGGAAATAGTACATTAAATAGAAGTTCTCATCCTTTGCTCACCCAGTCCTGTGACTGTGCCAGTGAAGCCAAAAGGCCATTTTTCTTTCTTTTTGCTGAAGGCCAAGAAAATAAATGTGAAAAATTCCCTGGGACTAACACTTGGCTTAGGGCCTGGGCTATAAACAGATGGATTCCTCTGAACCTCAGGCTGTCCCTCCCCCGGGAAGGGAGGCAGCACAAGTGCATGCCTCCTGGGTGCTTGCTGATGATTTGTACCGTTGGGCCACTTCTGTCATTGCTGCAGCATGTGAGCTGCAGAGCAGGCACAGCCAGGGTCGCAGGTTCCCCTGGTTTGCTCAGTGTCCCAGGACAGGCAAATGTAAGTCTCCTCATCCTATACAGGAGGGCATTTGATTAGGTCAGTTTTTCTCAAAGACTGAGCCATAGACTCCCAGGCTAGGAAACATCCCGTACCATAGGAAATCCAAAGTTTCTAAGTGTCCATTAGCACATTGCCCTGTGCAGTCTCCTACGTAGTATCAAAATGGGTGATGGTTTAGTTTCCGCAAAGTCACCAAACTTTAGGGAATAAAGTGTGAAAAATCTGCCATTGTTTCAACCCTTCATCTAAGGCAGTGTTTCTCTTAAACCCATTTCTAAGTACAGACTCATGTCCAGAGCAGATTAGAGTCTTGGATTTGGAATTGTCCAAAACTAGGGAATGGGCCACTTCCCGCAAGCAGAGAGGGGGCTCTGTGAAACCCAAGGACTGAAAGGTCACGGCAGCCATGGGAGGTGAGAAGCTCCTTACCTGGGATGGATTGAAATGAAGGCTGAGGGGTGCTGTGCAAGGCCATGCAGGGGATTCCACAGCTTGCACCAGGCAGCACCTCCCCACGTGGGAGTCTGACCTGCTTTCCCTGCTCATCTCTTCCCGTCCTCCTCCTCTCACTCTTCCCTTCCTCCTGGGGGATGGAGGGGGGATTGGGTCAAGCCTGGGGAGACATGGGACACTGACCTCAGATCAGTGAGCAGGCCCCAAGCCGTTGCCCAGCTGGCCCTGGAGGTGCGGCACCGTGAGTGCCCATCCCTGCCGGCCTTGGGCATTGAAGGGGTGTCCCCATCTGAGTGGGCTGGGGGCTAGCTGAGAGGGGGCCCTGGCTTCAGCTGCACCAGGCTGCCTTTAGATCTCAAGTTGACCTTGCTTACTCCAAGTTTCCCAGCCAAGAATTGCCGTGTTCCCAAACTAAAGCCCGGGTTACAGCAAGACCCAGCATAGGGGATCCCTGCACCCCAAACGTCCTTTTAGACCTCTGATGTTTCCTTAGGCTTGGGGAGTAGAAGAACAGATGTGGATAAAACCCTGGGGCTTCTGGTGTGAAAGGACAGACAGACAGGTGAGTGTGGGGTGTCCACACGGGTGGGCTCTAGTGGCTGCACCCACAGGCTTTGGGGCAGGGGTGGTGCCGGCTTTCAGGGGCACATGGGAAAGTGTGTGGGTCACTGGTAGTTTCAGAGGATTCTTATATATGGTCATGACTCCTCTTTGAGCCTTACCAAGGCTGTACCTCATCTACAAGACAAGGTGAGCTCCAGGGTTTCTTCTGTAATGTTGGCTTTTGGTTGTGTTTCCGCATTATATCCTTCGCAGTTGTGGATAGGTGGTTCTGGTGCAATTCTGATGTGCATATAATCGGTCCTCAGGAAGTCTGGTGGGTCTTCAAAACGTTCCTCAGCCCCGGGGGTGTTAGGTGAAATGCCTTGCCTCTACATCCATTCATTCATTCCTGTGTTCATTCAGTCAGTAATTCCTGGAGATTCCTGGGGATGGCCTGGGCACTCACACTCATCTGAACACTGGCTAAGTGGAAGTTAGTCATTTTGTTTGGTGAGTCAAAACTTTTATTTCTAGTCTGAGCCTTTTTCCCTAAAGAACTCTTTCAGAGGACGCTGTCTGTGAAATCAGTCCAAGTGGGGTTGGTCTGTAAGGGGGCTGTGGAGTTGGCGAGACCCCGTGGGCCGTGGGATGTGGCCTCTCGCTTCCCCATGGGACATGGTCCATGACCTCTCAGCTTCCCCGTGGGCCATGGGCTGTGACCTCTCACTTCCCCGTGGGCCATGGGCTGTGACCTCTCACTTCCCCGTGGGCCATGGGCCGTGGCCTCTCACTTCCCCGTGGGATGTGGGACGTGGCCTATCAGCTTCCCCGGCCGTGCATGGACCTGATGGAAACTGGCCCTGCCCTGGGCTCTCAGGGACTCTCTCTGAATCACTGGTGATTGGGACTCAGTGTCCATTCTTGGATTAGGTTTGCTCCCTGCTCTGAGATTAGTTTTGCTCTCCTTGCTGAGATTTAATCTGTCCACCCTGGGTCGCCCTGTTGGTTACGGGGGCACTGATGCGCTTTATTGTGGGACAGTGGTGAGGAGGGTGGTCACGTAGTGTGTCCAGAATGGGGGGGGCTCCTACTCCTTAACCCCCCCAGACACGACTCTACCTGGGCTGGCCCAGGGAGCCTAGGGCTGATGCTGGACAAGGAGAGTTCTGGTTCTTTTTTGTCTCATTATTTTTTATTTTATTTATTTTTATTCTCATTATTGTCATTCAAGAGAAACTGAGGCTCAGTTTACATGGTGAGGTGCTGCATGGAACCAGCCATGCACTAGGCTCCTGGGGTCTGGGTCCAGTGCTGAGGCAGCTTCTCCCTGCCTGGTGACCGCCCAGCGTCTGCGCATCTGTGTTGGGGACTGACATCTGGGAATGCTGGGATGGGTGGGCCGTGGGATGGGTGGGGCCTCCCGTGGCCTCCTCAGGCCCACACCACAAGCCAATGCCTGTCCGCCAACATTCTTCCTTAGAAATTAAGGGAGAGCACCCAGGGCAGTGCCACACAGCCCGCTGCCCAGGCCCCGGGGTGCTCCCATGCCTGCTGCATCCCTGAGCCCCCCCCGGGGCCTGCTTATGCTATGGATGCCTAACCTTGGTGACCTGAAGCAGGGAGAAGAAACAGGGAGATTTTGACATGCAAATTCAGCAGATTTCATGGGACTCGGCCCTGAAGGGACAGCTGTCCGCACCCCTTCCTTTGGCTGCAGATGGACCATCCGCCGTGCTGACTGCACCCTGGGCCATCTCGTCTGCGAGGAAGAAGCCCCCACTGGTGTTGGACGCCACACAGGGACTGTCCCCTGCGGCCCCCAGGGAAGGGGGTGGGGGCATCACCCCCAGGCTCAGGAGGCCCAACACAGCCGCCCAAGGTCCTAGCACCCTTGGCTCAGGAGCTAGGAGCCAAAGCCATGGCCTGCGCTCAGTCTGCCTTTGGGCCCCACCTGTCCCGAGCTGGGGGGCAGCAGCCCAAGGTGGCTGTTTGATCAAGGACCTGCCAGCAGTCCAGGCACTGAATGAAACCAAGTCTGCAGGCACTCCCTCAGGCTGCAAGGACAGACAGCATGTCCAGAAGCAGAAGTGACCACACGACTGGCCAGTCCAGTCCCGGGGGCAGGAGGCCTTCCCTCTGGGGTCACCAGTGCTAGTTGGACAAGGGCAGCAGCTGGAAGACAGGGCACAGGAGGGCCACAAGGAGGAAGAGCTCAGGTACCTTTCCCTAGAGTCCATCCCCTGGGGGGACACTTGGCAGAGTCTGAATGAAGAAATGGGACCCATGGAGTGGTGGACAGCTCTGAAAGCAGAACTGAACCCTACAGTAAAGTACTAACAGTGAAGTTCTAAGTGACAGCTGAGGGGGCATGGGGTCAAGTCCTCACCTGGTTACAGATTATGTGGCAGGTGCTGGTGCTGTTTCTATTTCATGGAGGAGGTTGCTCGCCTGAGTCATGGACCAGAGAGTGTGTGTGTCTGTGTGTTATTTTTAAATTGGGTAAAATTCACATGACATAAACATTAACTGTTTTAAAGTGTACAGCTATGTGGCATTTAATACATTCATGGTGGTGTTCACCCATCACCTTTATCCAGTTTCTTCCCCATGGAGGATTTCCCATTCCGCGAAGGCGCTCACTCCCGTCAACCAATGACCTGCTTTCTGTCTCCGTGGCTTTGCCAATTCCAGACATTTCATATAAATGGAGCCCCACAATAGGTGATTGTATTAGTTTTTTAAAGTTGGTGGAATGCAATATACCAGAAATTGAATGGCTTTTATAAAAAAATTTTAGTATGTTACAAGTGCACAGTTCTAAGGCTATAAATATGTCCTATCTAGCCCCAGAGAAAGATGCCTTGTCTCAAGGAAGGGTGTGCTGGGAGGGTGCAGGGCTGGCATCTGCTTGCCCTTGTTCCTGGTTCCATTGCTTCCAGCTTCTGATGCCAGTGGTTTCCTCTCTAAGCCTCTGTGGACCTTCACTTAGCTTCTCCGGGACACAGCTCTGGGTTCTGGGTTGTTTAGCATCTCATGGGAAATCTCATTGTGGTGTCTGCTGGGCTCTGCATCTCCAAACATCCGTGTCTAGGCATCTGCGCTCTCCACTGGCACTTCAAGCATCTCCAAACATCCATGTCTCTGTCAGCTCTGAAGTAACTGTTCTCCAGGTATCTGCATCTGAGGTTTCTGCAAATTGTTTCTCTTTTCCAGGACTCCAGTAAATGAATCAACACCCACCTTGAATGGGTGGAGTCATGTCTCTGTCTAATCAAAAGGCCACACCCACAGCAGGGCATGTTATCACATCTCTGTGGAGATAATCTAATCCAAGGTTTCTGCCCTGGGGTGTTGAGTCAGGATCAACAAAACGGCTGCCCCCATAAGATTGGATTAGGATTAAGGCTCTTTTGGGGTACGGAATGATAGATTCAGACCAGCACAGTGGCCTTGGGTGTGCCAGGCTCCTTTCCCTGCACCTGAAGTTTTCAAAGTTCATTCACGCTGTTGGCCAGGGGAGGGACCCTGCTGAGTGGTGCTGGAGTCTCTGCCCTGAAGTGAACCATGCCATGCAGCATCCCAAGGGTCACATACCCCTTGGGCATAGGTCAGCCATGACCTGGGGCACGTTCATCAGGGAAACCTCTCTCTGTGTGCCTTAGCTTGTGTCCTTGGGGCCTGATGTTGTGGGGCTAAATGCGCTGCACCCTCTCATTTATCAGTGCTTAGGGACACACATGTCCATCAGAGCAGGGGCGGTGCTCTCTGGGTCAAGTCCATGAGGGTCTCGTGTGCTGTGAAGCTGTGGTCTGCCTCTGGGTGGAGAGGATGGGGCACATGGAAGAGGTTTCCCGTGCATGGTAAGATGGGTGACTTGGAGGCTTACTGGGAAGATCTGCGTTCTCGGCTGCACTTTCTCTTGGACAGATTCCATAATTGCAACTGGCTGCAGTTTCCCATCTTTTGTCATGATTGTTAAGCACAGCATTCCTGAGAGGTTGAAATAAATAATTGAATGCTTCCCCAACCCAATATTTATTGTGCATCCACTAGCAGTGCAGGAGGACATGTGCTGGACGCTGGGGAGGAAGGTGCTCTTGTCCCCTCAACATCCCGTGTCCTGGGTCTATAGATCAGGTGGAGCTTGTCAATGCATTCAAGTCTTCTGTTTGCAGCAGCTCCCCATGCATGTCCAGCTGCACCCCGTCTCTTCCTGCCTCTGCTCACTGTAGATGCTTATGAAGCCTGCTGGCCTCTGTGCTTTGCTCTGGACATGTGTGGGAGCCAGAAGGGCAGGCTGTGGACCTCCTTTCCCAGGGCTTGTGTTCCGTGTAAAGACAAGAGTCAAAGGTCCATACCCACGGCCACCCAGCTTGTGAGGATCAGCTGCTTCTGGTCCAGCTAGGACCCCAGAGCCCCTGCTCTTCCAGGAAACTGAACTGCCCTTTCATTGCACAGATGGGTCAGCTGCGGTCCAGAAGCAGAGGGATGTATGATGTTAAAACCCCACCAGAGAAGCCAGTACAGCACCCTTGATGCTGAGTTGTGTTTGTAAGATGTCAGTTGAATAACGGCATCAATTTGTTGGATGCTGTGACCCAAAGACTGTGTGAGGGAGGTTGCATACGTTATTTCAGCCATCACAGCCATATGAGGGCAGCAGCTATTGGTCTCATTTTTACATAAGGGAAACAAGCCTCCACAGAGTTAAATAATCTGCTTTAAGTTATACTTTGGGAAAGGGTTAAAATGCAGGTCTGTGTGAGTTCAGTAGAGATCTGCACTCTTCCTTCACCACCGGGCACCCAGTGCCAAGTGTATTATCTGACATCGAACATCTGCTCAATAAAGGTCTGCTGTATAAATGAGACCTGTGACTCATGTGGAACATGCGCCTGGGACCCAGAAAGCTCAGATGCATCCTCAGGTCTGCTCAGAGCTAAACTGTAGGCTAACAGGGCTAACTTGCAGAAAGGGTGGGTGAAAGCGAGGCCCCTGATGAGGGAAGGAAAGCCCAGCTGTGGAGGCCCCAGGGTCCCCTTCCCCCTGCAGGCCCTGGCAGATGGAAGCAGGGGCTGTCCCTGCAGGAGGCTCTTTCCATCCCGGGGCTGGTGGCTGCCCTGAGACTGTGAGGGCAGCTGGAGAACACAGGGTTATGCACACAGATTTACTGCCTAAGTGGAGACATTTAAATATAATTAATGAATGCTTTGGGTTCTGGGCACACTTCCCTTAGAGGCACCAAGAGCAGAGGGGAAGACATTAAGTCTCTGCCTTGGGAACATCCATGGGGCCAGTTGGGGGAGTGGTTAAAAAGGGCAGGGTGCACAAGGGAAGAGAAATGGAGGTCGCAAGAGAGACACCAGTGACTTACTTCTACCTGTGAAAAGATTTGCCTCAAAAGGCACCATGTGCTCTATTCCTTATTTTCCCCTGAATCTTTCAGGAGACTACATCGAAAGCTTACTTCCTTCCATGTGTCCACCTGGCAGCTTAACTCAAGCACCATCGTCTTCATAGACCGTTCGGCTGTATAGCTCTGAGTTGGAGTCTGTCTCCAGCAGTCTGCGGTAGTGGGACCTGGGACATCAGAACCACTGTGAACTTCAGTGTTCTCTTCTGCAAAATGGGAATACTAACCCTGCATGGGCTTCTGCAGGGTTGAGTGGAAGAGCCCATGCCAAGAACTAGGGTCAGAGCCTTGGTGGATCCATACCGCAATGTCCAAGTCATCTGCCCCCACCAAACAAGACGCCCACTGAGACAATACCTGACGTTAATTTTTTGGGGGGGCATGGTGGGAGTGCCAGAAGGGAACCCAGAAGGATGAATCTTGGTTTTCCATAGACATAAATCCAAAGCCATCTGTAGTTGTGTTTCCCTAATGTTCCTCTAACTAACTTTCATTGACTAGTTAGTAAATCCTGCTGTTGTAAGTACTATTTGTGTCATTTCTTCTACTACCCTGTAGAAACTGCTGTACAGAAAACCCACGCAGTGGGAGAAAGCTCTTCTTTTTCCCTCATGGGCTGGCTTGGGTTCACAGCCATCCAGCTGGTCTGTTGCTTACATTTCTCTGCCACCACACAGGGTCTGAGTGAGGGTGTGCTGGATATTCTTGGCCTGAATAGGTCTGGGTGACCAAAGCTCATCATGACACTGAAGCATGACTTCCTAGCCAGGCATTCCACAGTGCCCATTTTCTGGGTGATGACATGACCAGCTCTATTCTCAGGCTCTAGCTGTAAATGCTTTAGTGTTTTGGAAATGTCTTGTGCTTCCTTTGAGGTAAGAGTCGTCATGCATCACTCCCCCTTGTATGTAGTAAGGTATAAAGTTATGCTATAAACTTTTTCTTAAAGAAGTTCTCTCATCTACCACTTATGTCCCTTGTATTTCCGCTTATTCCAGGTCAGAGGTCCAGGGAATCCTAGAAATGACATGCTGTTTTCTTCTGAAATGCCACCAAAATGATCTCTTTCACTACTCCTTATATTCTGTATTATCTTATATCTATTGTCTTCATACCTCTCCTGAAAATAAATAAAGAGCTGCATTTTGTGGTGATACATATACATTAAATAAACCTCATCGTTAAAAATATTATTGAGAAATTTGCAAAACATATGACACTCTGCACCCACTGAGCAACAACACCCCTTTCTCCCACCTCCCAGACCCCACAAATCTCTGATCTACTTTCTGTCTCTATTAATCTGCTATTTCTAGATATTTCACATAAGCAGAAGTGTACAGCATCTGTTCTATGTCCCTTACTTACTTCACTGACTTAATGTTTCCAGGTTCACCCAGGGTAGCATGCCTGAGAGTTGCATTCCTTTTCACAGCTGAGTATATTCCATGGTCAGTTTGCCCCATGGTTCATTCATCTGTTACTGACATCTGACCCTCAGGGCATCTCCAGACTCATACAAGGCAGCACAGAATACTGGGGAAGACTGGATGTGAGGGTCAGACGAGCTGGGTCCAAGCCCCAGGGCAACTCTGTTCTCTGGGGGTGGGTAGGTTTTCTCACCTCCTCTGCTGGAAATGGGGATAATGATGTGAGGTGGTGAAAGGAAAGACCCTTTAACTGCTCAGGATAATCTGTTCCAGAGCTCACATTCTTGTGCCCTGGACTCACATGCCCTGTGGATTTCCATTGGACTGCAGAAGGTTTAGAAAATTATTTAACTGTTTCCAGCAGTTTACACCAAGCCACCCCCACTGCTGGCCTCATTCACACTTTAGTGTGAATTACTCTAACTGACTAATGTCTTAACAGATAGCAAAGTGCTCCTGGGCCTTCCATCTAGCAGTGTCCCTGGAGTAGGCCTGGAGGCAGCAGTAACCTGGAGGATTTTGAATTGGATGTGTCTTCCTTTGAAAAACAGTCCTGGCAGCTCCAGACCTACTTTGCTAAACAGCCCTGGGTGGTTGGTGCTGAGGAGTGCTGCCCTCTGAGACAAGGGCAGGTTGTGGATGCCCACTCCTGCTCCCATCTCATGCAGAGTTCCATCTCATGAAGTGACCAAAGCACAAAGGATATGAGGTTGGCTCACGGACATACACTGTGCTCATGAGGCCTGGTTCTGCAGCATGGTGGGGGGGAGGGGAGGAGTACATCCTTGGTCAGAGCTTTTGTTCTCAGATCATTCCATCTGTCTGTTCATCCATCCATCCATCCATCTGTTCATCCAACCATCCATCCATCCATTTGTCCACTTGTCCATCTATCCATCCATCCATCCACCCACCCATTCATTCATCTGTCCATCCATCCATCTGTACATCCATCCACGATCCATCCATCCATCCATTCATCCATCCATCCATCCATTTGTCCATCCATCTCCAAATCACTATGTGGATGCTTATTTTGCTCACACTGCCCTGCCCCAAGGACGTCAGTGCCTGGTGGGGAGAGGGCTGAGCAGGTACACGGTATGAGCGGGGAAGGAATCTGCCTGGCAGTCCAGCCTAGGACTGCTCGGTTCTTCTGCCTGGCAGACCCCCATGTGGAAGTTCAGCAGTTGTTTCTGGAAGAAGGAACCTTCTGATAGTGCATTTGCCCCACTAGCTCCTGTAATCTGAAACCTAGGAAGTAAGTTCACATGCGTTGATGGGACCCAGCCCTGTTCAGGCACATTTACACTCAGTTTATGTGCAGACGTACCCCACCCTACATCACAGCACCCCTTTATTATCCTTCAATGTCAATGGCATCAGTAGTGCATTATTCAGAGGCTGGGTTCTGCAGAGAAAGAGCTTCTAGGACACACGGAGGATGTATATACATTATCCTGTAGGAATTGGTTCGCATGACTATGGGATTGCAAAGAACATGGGGCAGGCCACTGGAGACTATGAAAAAGGTGATTCTGAAATCCGGCACATCTTGCTCTGTAGGACAGGGCTCAAACAGGAAACTCTGGTAAAGGCAGAGTTGAATTCCCTAGGAGATGCTGGCTGGCTGGAGAAGAGGCAGAAATTCCTTTTTCTCACTCCTGGAATCCTCAGGTCTGCTTTTAGCTCCAGCTGTTTGGATAAGAACCCCCCACCCCATTGTGCTCAAGAGCGCTGCTTTCCTGCCTCTCACACATTTTCAGTTGTGTTTTTATTTTCACTTCATTTAGAATAATGTTAACTTTCCCTTGAAATGTCTGCCTTAATTTATGTGTTTTTTTAGGAGTGTGTTGTTTAATTCCCAGATATTTGGGGATTTTCTAGCTGTCTCTCTGCTGTTGATTTCTGCTTTGATTTCCTTGTGGTCTGACAGCATGCTTTTATGTTTTCTATGCTTCAAAAACTTGTTGAGGTGTATTTTTTGACCCAGCGTGTGTTCTTAGTGACTGTTCTAAGTGAGCCAGAGAAGATCTGCTGTTGAGCAAACCAACCTGTGCATGTTCCTTAGAGCTGCTTAATTGAAGGTGAAGATTCACACCAAAAGCTACAGTTTTAAAGCCCCTGAGACGTCCTGCAGGATCAAAGATTGACCTTGTGTATCTTGGTGATTCTCAAACTTACTTGACCAAGAGGTTCTTTTGGGAAGAAACCTCTACTAACAGATGTTCTCAGAACACAGTCTGGGAGGTGGGTGTCTTATTTCTCCCCAGAGCCCTGAAGGGAGAAGTGATGCCAGAGAGAAGGTGGCGCAGAAGGCAGACCAGTGCCCAGCACATGGGCCTGCTCTGGACCACCTCTGGGCTCCATCCCAGGACCCATTTGACTGAGGAGAGCTTAGAAACTCAAATGATGCCACGGGATCCACCCAATGTCCCAGACCCAGAGAGCAGAGGGGTTTAAACCGAGGTGTCATTCCAGAATATTGTTCTTAAGGCATGTTGGCTCAGGAGACTCCGATGCCAGTGGCTCAAAGTGGCTGGACTCTGAGGCTTGGAAGAGATAGGGAGAAAGTGGGGAGGAATGGAAGAGCTCTTCATGGCCCCAGTCCCCTTGGGGCTTTTAGGGAACTACTCAACTCTTGCTTTTAAAATGCCTTCTCCCCACCCTCTTCCCAGGCTTCATTCACACTTTAGTGTGAATTACCATAATTAGCTAATGTCTTCACACACTGCAAAGTGTTACTTAGGGCTTCTGAAGCCAGCCGGGAGTAGAAGGGGGAGCCGGGTGGGAGGGAAAATGAGAACAGCAACTTTTATCCAACAGGATGGTTCTGTTCCAGCCATGTTTGAATTTGCATCATGTTTTCCATTTACCATTCTGTTCCATTTAAGCCATGGATGAACATCCAGAACTCCTCACCCCTATGCTGGGCTCACCTGAGCTGGGGCCTGGGCAGCGCTTCCCTGCAGGCATGATGGCCTGGGGCAGGGTGTGGCTCTCGGGCAGGTGTGTACCTGCATGTCCCACCTGCAAGAGGATTCGCCCTCACATGGGGTCTGCGTGTCGGGTGCTCAGCAGCTAGTAAGGAGTGCCCCGCGATTGATCATAAGTGGTGGTGTGATGCTAGTGGGGAAGAGGAGGCTGAGGCCTGCCCCTGTACGTGAGTCCCTCTGGGAAGACAGTGGGCAGCTGTGCGGCTTGGGAGGTTAGGGCAAGGTGGAGGAACCGCCTGTGTGGACAGAGTATTCTGGAAGGAGTGGGATCTCGTGGTGCTGGTGTGTGCAGAGGCCCCCAGTGAGGCTTCCCAGCTGGTGGGAACCCCAGACCTGAGCTCAGTGAGGTGGGTGCAGGGCTGGGGCCCATGGGGAAGGGCCCATGGCTCAGCATACTCCATTGGGAGTGGTTCCTGCTGCCTGGTGTGTGCCCCTGGCTGTCCCTTCCCTGAGCCTTGGGTACGTCCCGGCCCTTGGAGCGCCGCTCAGAGTGTGAGTGTCTGGAGGTCCCACCTTCCCGAGGGCAACACCTGGACATGGTTCACCATTTCTGACTTTCGGCTCAAATTCCAAGGTTGTTAGATGCAGAGGGTCCAGGTCACTCTGTGAATGGCCTTGGTGTTGGTGCTCCCACGCTGCTGCGGGGTCTGCAAGAGAAGCGACATGAGGGCAGGTCCCCAGGGCATGCCCTTCCCCCATTGCTCTGCTGTGCCCCACCCCCTCCCCAGGCCTCTGTGTGTGCGTGTGTGCATGTGTGTGCGTGTGCATGTGTGTGCATATGTGTGTGCAAACGCGTGTGTGTGAGGTGTTCACAAATGACCAAGTTCTTCACTATTGAGCATGAGGGCTTTGGATTTGGAATTATTTGTGGGATCTTCCTCCATGTCTCTTCTGTGCTTACTCAGTGCCCGTGTGATAAGTGGTGTGAGGAAATGCAGGAGGCCTGCTTTAATCTGAATTTCAGATGAACAAGTGACTTTTTTAGTGAAGCATGTCTCCTGTCATACCAGGGTCTGTTATAAGTTTGTTAAATCTTCAGTCTTAGATGGTCAACAGGGTAAACAAGTTTCGTTCATTCCAGTGGGCACAGACTAGTGGCACAGAACACAAGAATCAAGGAGGTGTGGCCAGGGTGATGAGCACGGCACAGAGAACTAAAGTAGGGGGTCCTTATCCGGGAGAGTCACTCCCCACACCACCCCACTGGCCTTCAGCTGAATTGTTTGGGATGGGAAATGTGGAAGGGAAAGAAGGATTTGATTTGTTATCTGTTTTTTTTTTTTAAGTTGTAAAATACACACAGCATGAAGACTGCTGTTAGCCATTTTAAACTGTGGACTTCAGTGGCATGCGATGCTGTGCAGCTGTCATCCCTGTCCAGTTCCAGAATGTTCCCATCACCCAGAAGGAAATCCTCAGGGTTCAGCAGCCACCTCTCCCCACCCCGGGCTTCCTGTGTGCACGCTGGCCGTGTGTGCATCTCCCTAGCACTGCCATTTTACGCGAGGTGGCCTGTGCCTTTGGCTCATCCCCTTGGCCGATGGTCTCAGGATTTGTCCGGGCAGCTGGATGAACCAGCCCCTTTCCTCCTTCTGGCTCACTGCTGTTCTGCTACCTATGGCCTCGTTTTGTTTAACCTTTCAGCTGTGGGCATTTGCTTGGGTTCTTGTACCCTGAGCCGCTGTGGTGAACGCAGCTGTGACACTGGGGACCAAGTATCTGATGGGACCAGCTCTCAGTTCCGGGGCATGCATACTGCGGGTGGAATAGCGGAGTCCGATGGTGCTTCTGTACCGGATGTGCTGAGGAGGCCACACCGTTTGCCCAGCGGCTCAGCCGTCTCCCGTTCTGACCGGCGGCATGTGGTGCTCCAGTTTCTCTGCATCCTCACCCTCCCTGTTGTTTCCTGTTTCTTTCAGCCATTCTAGTGGGTGTGAGGTGCGTCGCTGTGGTTTCATTTGCATTTCCCTGGCAACGCCTCACGTTGAGCATCTTACCTCGTGTGGTTGGCATTGGGATGTCTTCTTTGGAGGGATTTGATTGGATTTAAAGGGTGATGGGAAACCAACAAAGGTTTGTAACCAGGGAATTCTGTTATTCTGGCGTATATGAACAGTTCCTCTGGCTGCTGGTAGAGAATGGAGGAGGCAGGGGCACCCACTGGAGCCCGGGAAGAGGTGATGGGGCTGAAGCGTTCATCACTCCCTCTCTCTCCCTGACCTGGTCAGTTATGTGAGCGCCTCTGTGGCGTGGGGCGGCACAGTGCCTTGTCCTCAGGCCATGCTGAGCATGAAGGGGCAGCCTGGGCTGGGAGGGCCTAACCCAGGTGGAGCATGTGCCCCCTGCAGGAAGGCCTCGCCTGTGACCCACAAGGGCCCCAAGGGGCCAGGACATGAGCTTAGCAGGGACCCCAAGGGGCGGGTTCAAGGCTGCTTCATGCTCCTCCTGGGCAAGGAAGAAAGAAGAGGAGGATGACTCAGACAAGAGGGAAAGGCCATCCTCGGGGTCTGTGCGGTGCTGGAAGGGGGCCGGGGGCGAGGCTGGGAGGGGCCAGGCGGGGCTGGGGAGGCCAGGGGGGCCAGGGGAGCTGGGGAGGGGCCAGGGGTGCCGGAGGTACCAGGAGGGGAGGTTGGGAGGGGCCAGGAGGGGCTGTGGGGGCTGAGGTGGTCCAAAAGGGGCTGGGGGTCCAGAGGGGGCTGGAAGGGGCTGGGGTGGCCAGTGGGGGGGCAGGAGGTATTGGGGGGGGGCGAAGGATCCAAGCATGGCCAGGGAGGCCAGGGGGTTCCAGGGGGGCTGGAAGAGGCCGGGCTGGCCAGGATGCAGGTGGGAGGTGCCAGAAGGGGCTGAGGGGCAGACCCTGAGGCTTGGACCCTGGACCTCAGCTTGGGCCTTCACAGCAGACCCAGGCATCTGCTCTGCCCTCAGCCCTGCCCTCCTGCGCAGCAGCCCATCACTCGCCTCGTCCTCGCAGCACCGTGTTAAGTGTAGTTGTGATGTGAACTGTTCACGGTTTCTCCTAAGTTCCCAGCATCGAGGAACAGGCTGCTTGTGGCCAGGTCTATGGGTTAAGGGGTGCAGAGCTTGCCTTGGGGTGGCCTCTTGTGTGCGTTGGCCTTCCCATGCTGCGGGTCCTTTGTGGGCATCTCGCCTCCTCCCACCTAAACAAACTAATGCCTGACCAGGCACCCGGGCTCTGGACGCACCTCTAGAGCACTCACCCTGTTCATTCCTGTCCCCCAGCACTCACTTCGGTCCCCAGCGAGACCTGGCCTTTCGCTCATATTACATCTGTGGACGAGTGTGGGGGGCACCGTCCCAGCCTCACCCGGAAGCCCAGCCATGCAGCCTCTGCTGAGGCTGTTTAAAAAGGGAGGTTTGTAAAAACTAAAAGGCAGATGTTCCTGATCAGTTTATGCCAGGAAAAGAACAGCTGGGTTACAGTCACTGTGCAGGGACTCGCGGTCAGTCCAGCATGGACGTCCTTATGCGGGTGGTTTCCTCCCCCAGGCCGCCTGCATGTGTCCAGTGAAGCTTGGCTCCCCCTGGACACCAGTCCTTCCTCCTGCCTACCCCTGGATGCCATCCTCCTTCCAGCACTGGCCAGGGCTGCCCAGCTCAAGGCATGGGATGGCAGGGCAAGCAGGGCCTTGGGCCTGGGTGATGTGGCTGTGCGTTTGTGGTTCCGGGACCTGAGGGGCTGCCCCTGTCCCCATCTCCAACACTGGGGAGGACATCGCCATGGCCCCTTAGGCTGGGTTTTGAACGGTACCTGGGATGAGATGCTGAAGTGTCTGGTGTCTCAGTTGTTGCATAGTCCTGTCCCTGAGCTGCCCCTGTGCTTTCACCTGACTCCTGACCCCGCCCTTTCCTCAGGACCAGGTGAGTGCTCCCCTCAGCCCAGTGCTCCCCTCAGCCAAGAGCTCCCCTTAGCCTGGTGCTCCCCTCAGCTCAGTGCTTACAGCGCATTCATTGCACATGCACGCAGACTTTGTCCTGGGCCAAGCCTGGGCATGCACTCAGGACACTGGGAGAGAACATGGAGGGGCCCATCCTGGAGGTGGTCCCCAGCTGGGAGCAGGGCAGCATGAGGAGTATCTGGGCAGTGCTGATGCCTGGGAGTAATGGCGGGCACCATGGAGAGGAGTGGAAGAGAGAAGAGGATCTTGAGGAAAGGATGTATGAGCTGCATCAAGAGGAAAGGAAGGGATAGCACTGCTTCTGAGGCCCAGAGAAAGCCCCAAAGCCTGGGAAGATCTGCCTTGGCAGGCCCAAAGAAGAGGCTAGGGATGTCCCTTGTGGCTGGGCTGGGCTGGGCCCCTTGGGTGTCACATGTTAGGCCGACCAATCCTGCCCTCTCCCTCCAGCCTCACTGCTGCCTCTGCTGTGCACCCCTCCCCTGGGGATCCCTCCCCTGGGGGTCCTTCCATGAGGCCTTTCCCCTCTGGACCCCTCTTCTGTGGACCTCTCCCCTAGAGGCACCTCCTATGGGGACCCTTCCCCTAGAGACACCTCCTATGGGGGCCCTGCCTGTGGATCCCTCCCCACGATAGCCTGTCTCCCTGCAGGCTTTGGGGAAGCACCTGTGCCATGGCCCCTCCATTCGGTGTACAGGAGACACTCCTGGCCCGGAGTGAAGGGGCTGCGGCTTCCAGCTCAGGGTTGACTGCGCACCCGATGCACTGGCTGAGTGGATGGTGCATTTTGGGCTCCCATGAAAATGCCTAGATGCATCATAGCCCTGCATGGAGGCTGTCTGGGCCACGTTCCCTGGGAGTGCCCAGATTAAGATGGCACTTGTCCATGGCTGAAGCGGCTGGGGGGGGACCAATGGCTGTGATGTCTGACCACCAACCCTGTGTCTTCCCTGTGCTGAACCACCTCTTGGGATGTGCCCGGGTATCAGCTTTCTCAAAAGAAGCTAGATTTACTCATGTCAAAGACCCTGCAGCTGAGTGAAGCCTGGAGCTCGAGAGACCCCTCCAACATGGGGGTTGCACCCCTGGATCCCTGTGGTGCTGCCGAAGGGGGACTGCAGCTGGGAGTTCACGTGGAGCTGAGCAGAGAGTGGCTGAGTCTCCAGCTCCACATTGCTTTCAGGAGGCTCCAGAAAACATCCCTTAGCTTTGTTTGGAAGCCCCCTGTTTTTGTTTGCTAGCTGCCAGAATGCAATATACCAGAAATGGAATGGCTTTTAACAAGGGGAATTTAATAAGTTGCTAGTTTACAGTTCTAAGGCTGAAAAAATGTCCTAATCAAAACAAGTCTATAGAAATGTCCAGTTTAAGGCATCCAGGGAAAGATACCTTGGTTCAAGAAGGCTGATGATGTTTAACATTTCTCTCTCAGCTGGAAGGGCACATGGTGAACATGGCAGCATCTGCTGGCTTTCACGTGGCTCTACCAAAAAGGGACTCTCCAAAATGTTTCTTCTTTTAAAGGATTCCAGCAAGCAACTCCACCTTCAGTGGGTGGAGACACACCTCCATGGAAATCATCTAATCAAAAGTTACCACCCACAATTGGGTGGGTCACATCTTCATGGAAACAATCAAAATGCTCCCAACCAGCAATATTTAATGAGGATCAAAGAGCATAGCTTTTCTGGGGTCCACCACAGATTCAGACCACCACAGCCCCCAACTCACCATTCTGTCCGCTCTGGGGTGGGGGAACAGCCTTGGAGCTTGAGTGGTGAGGATTGAGGCTTATAGCACATAGGAGGTCAGAGTGGGCACCCCATGCAGGCTGAGTCACTCTGCCCTTGTGAAGCTGATGGCCAAGGCTGGACAAAGCTGGATCTGAAAACACCAGTGCCAGGGTACAACCAGCAGGTTTAAAATGCCAGCCTTGGCTCCTGTGGTGGATTCACGTCTGCTTTCACCTCTTCACTTGTTGATGTCTTGGCATCAAGTGGATAAAGAGCGGGCTTCTCTGCAGTCAAGATGCCCATCAGTTACCGCATCCATTCTCCAATGCCAGCTCCTCTGGGCAATTCTCTTTGGCATGCTGGATTAGAGCTGCCTTCCCTTTCCGCTCGGCAGATTTATGTAGAGGACAAAAGGAGCTCAGGGCACCATTAAAAATAAGAAGTGTGTAGCTATTTCAGTCTGCAAAGTTTTAAGAAGGGGCTATTTCCAAATGCCCAAGGAAAGTTTGTAATAGTTTGGAAAGATGAGTAATTAGTTAATTTATTTACTCATGTTTCCTTTTTCCCTTGCATTCGGTTATTCTTTCATTCTTTCTCTTGTCCATCCCACAAATGTCGTTGCATGCCTGTTTGCTGCCATCTTCCTTGCCAAGCTCGGTCCCCTCCTTTAAGGAGTTCATGCTCTAACCCTAAAGATGGATATGCATCCAGAACCCAACACTATAAGGGCTGTTTTGGCATGCACACGGTGTTGTGGTAACCTTACATTGGCATGGTTGAAGCCCTTGAAGGGCTTCTTGGAAAGGCTGTGTTATATTTGTGGGAGAAGAGCTGTGCTTGTCAGGTAGAGAGGTGAAAGTGGATAGAGACAGTTGCCTGAGCTAAGGTGGAACATATTCGAAGAAGGTCGAGCACATTGATGAGGCCATTTGGAGAGGTCTGAGTGGTGGCAATGGTGATATAAAGAGGAATGGGCTGACAGGTGGGAAGACTCGTCCATGGGCCACACCTGCAGCACAGGTGGGTCTGCTCATGCAGTCACATGGTCTCTCACTACAGGGACACAGGTACCCAAGGTCCAGGTGTGGCTTTTCTCACAGGTGGCTGTGTGAGCCTGCAACAGTCCCAGAGCTGCTGGAGTGCCGCCTCCTGGGCCCCAAGTGAGCCTCCTTTCTGATCTGCAGTTTCACACATAGGTCTTGGGGCCATTACTTCCAGCTCTGTTCCCCTCAGGATTCTTTCAGGGTTCAAATGAGGCCGTAGGTGTTAAAGCCTGAATGCTAAGATTTCAGAGGTCACTGGACTGGGTTCCGGGAGTTGGGGGTCCTCACGATGCTCACGCTGACCTTGAGGGACCCACCATCCGCCTGGCCTCAGATACCACACTGTGCTGTGAGGGGAGGTGACCTCGCATGCTTGGTTTCCCCTCTGGGCTGAGGACCTCAACAGCATTCAGCGGAGAACAGATGAGGCCAAACCCACAGACGCCTCCCCATGATTCAGCTTGAGTTGGTGCTCTGCCGTTCTGCTAATGAAATGCTCTTGAAATATTTATATCCATTAATGACTGCAGAGCCTTAAAATAACCTGGTGTGATATTCATAGAAGCCCCAAACTGTCAGGAAGCTTGGAGAACATTTGCCGAGCTTTGTCACGAAGCAGGAGTCTCCGCACTGGGTGCCTGCAGGCCTCCTTGCCAGGCCAGGGCTCTCCAGTTACATCCGCCACGGTGTGGAAACCACGGCACCGTCCTCAAAGGGAAGTGCTTTTATCACCTCCCTGCATTCTGTGTGTCTAGGCGGAGAGACTCGACTTCTCTTTCCTCTGGATTCCAGAGGTGATGGGAGCTGAAATCTGAACCTGACACTGTATGGGGCCTGGGCCCAGATGCCTCCCCCATTGCCCCCCACCCGCACCTGGTCGGGGCCTGCCTGGCCCTTCCCTGAGGCCAGGCGCTGCCATCCACCCACCCCAGCCACGGGCTCCTTCCTGTTCATGCTCCAGGACAGGCCGTTCTGAGCTGGGAGAGAATGAGTTGCTGACCCCAGTTTAGACCTGTTCAGAATCTGTACCTGGTGAGGAGGATATTTTTGGTTGAGGTGTGCCCTATGGGGTAGATCCTGGAGGGTTTATAACAGGGACATCACTGTGAAGGGTTCCAGCAAGGTGGGAGTCAGAGAGAACCTTAGGAGAAGGGCAAGGGCCGTGCCCGCATGGGGAATCCAAGGCCCCCAGGGGTGTATGAAGGTGGCCAGCGGGGCACCAAGTCTGTCGGCATCTTAGACTTCCAGCCTCAATGCGTGAGCTCTGAAGTCTGTGGCTTCACCTAGCCCACTGTGTGGTCTTCATGGCAGCAGCCCAGGCTGGCTACAGCAGTTCCTTAAGCTTGTCTTTGCATTATTTGTGCCCTTTCTAAATTTTATTCTGGTTATTAGTTGTTCAATGTGAGCGTTGTCCACTGTTGATTGAGCACTCCTAATGTTGTTTAAACATATTAATTTGTGCCAATCTCCAAAAAAGCCAGTGCCATACTGATATACTGCTGGAGGGTTACAGATGTGGGACTGGGTGATCGGGATGCCAGCCAGGTCTGGGATGAGGGCGCTGCACACCCGTATGCACAGCATGTGTTTTGTTGCGTGTGTGTATGTGTAAGTGCACACTCAGGGTTCAGCGGCTGTGCGCCCTCCGTAGGTGGAAGGAGAGGTGTGAGTGCACACTCAGTGTCTGGCAGCTGTGCACCCTCTGTAGGTGGAAGGAGAGGTGTGAGTGCACACTCAGTGTCCGGCAGCTGTGCACCCTCTGTAGGTGGAAGGAGAGGTGTGAGTGCACACTCAGGGTTCAGCGGCTGTGCGCCCTCCATAGGTGGAGGGAGAGGTGAAATGCCATGCCATGCAGTGCAGGCACCTCCTGTGGGGGGCACAGAGCAGGGAGGAGGCACTGCCTGCGCTTCCTGAACGGGGCATCCTTGTCGTTGTGCTTCCAGGTCTCTGCCTGAGGCCGTGAACCCCTTATTCTTTTAGCTTGTGAAACCTTAGTGCCTTCATGCCTGAATTTGAGAATGCTGCCTCACATAATGGGCACAGAGCCCCCAAGAAAAACAGAAACTTGGCATTCTGTGGGATGCTTGTTTGCTTTGTCTTCAGAAGTGAAAAAACCAAATAAATATATCCAGCCCATTCTGATTTCTACTCTGAGGGAAAATTAATCCCTAAACCCCAGAGGCTGAATGGCTGGGCTGCTTTCCTGAGATGCATGGAAGTTGCTCGAGTTTTCAGTGAGAGTCAGGTGTGAGCTCTGGCTGTCTCAGCAGAGTGCCTGCCGCTCCGCATTGTGGGGGTGATGCTGCTGTGGGGAGCTTGGCACCTCCCTCCTGCTCTATGGGATGGAGTCAGGTTCCCAAGAAAGATGAGTTCAAGTCCAGCCCTCTGTCCTGCATCTGTGAGCGGATTTGTGAGGAGGCTCTTGAAGATCCTCTCAGCTGAGGAAAGGCTGGATGGAATTGGAGTTGACATTAATGCAGTGTGGTGGGAGTCCTCAGGAGCAGGGAAATTGGGCACAGGGGTAGGGGACAGAGGGACCCCAGCAGTAAAGGGGTTATGCAGGCAGGTCAGCACCAAACCCCACAGATTTCAGAGACAAATCGCCTACCAGCACCTTGATTTCACACTTTTAGGGCCCAAAACGGCATTACCTAAGACACTCACCACCTCCCTAATACAGTTTCTAGGTTTCTAGCTTATCATAAAGGCACTGATTGTACATTCCTCACATGCCAGGCTGCAAAGCGATTTGCAGCTGAGGAAACTGAGGCATAGACAACTTCAGGTCTTGCCAAGGTTACGCAGCTGGAGTGTGGCAGAGCTCTGGGTCCTCGGGCTGGCCCAGTCCAGAAGCACTGACCCCGAGGGTGACAGCCCTCAGCACTGGGCTTTACTGCCTCCTTCCAGCAGCTTTATCCCCACGGACATGCTGGAGACGTCACTTTCCCAGTCTGACAACCTGGGAGGGGAGGCCATTGGCCTTGGGGAAGGGGCTCCACTGCTTGTGCCCACAGGTGACTTGAGAATGACCCTGGGGGCAGCTGGCCGATGGAGCACCCTTCTGTGGACTGGCCTTTCTGGGTTCAAGGCTGGGTTGCTGTCACCTGCCCGAGATGCTGGGGCTTCCCTGCTCTGTCCTCTCTGTACCAGGGGAGGATCACTTCAGGAACCCCCACCCCCACCGTGTCCCAGTTCTGCACTTTGCAGCCTTTGAGCATCTTAACTTTGCATGATTCCCCACTTTTTTGGGGGGCTGTGAGTTGGGGTCACATTTCATTCCTTTTCCACATGAATCCTCCGTTATCACAGCACCATTTGTTGAGTTCTTTTTTTCTCAAGTGCATGGGCCTGGAATTGAACCTGGGTCTCCACATGCTGGTGAGAACTCTACCACTGAAGCTCCTGGGCACCCCACATGCCCCTTCTGTGAAGTGGGGGCCACCATGGGTCAGATCAGTGCATTCCTTTTCATTAAAGCTCTTGAAGGCCACACACTTTGAACTTTGACTTTCTAAAAGAAATTACATTTTAAAGGAAAATATGTTTGTAAAAAGAATTTTTCCCCAAGCAATAGCAAATAAATTATTAGAATCATGATCTTTCTCTAAAATATCTGCAGTGTTTTTTGGCATCTTTCTTCAGAGGCTATGGGGAATGTCCTAGAAATTTTAGAAAATGTAAAGAAATAATTCAACGGTTTGGAAATATCATGATGGAAGCCAAGTATTGACTTGCTATTAACTGACATCAAGAACCCAGAACCTTTGGAATCAAGGAGGGAGGCCTTGCTCTTTTGGTCTGGATTGCATAAATTTCTGCCAACTACCATAGAGGTATAAATGAAAATAGTGATTGCTATGAGTGATGCCAGATCACGTTTGCCAGGTCTTTGATGACGCAGCACCCTTTATCCTCAGTGCAGCCCTAATGCTCGACTGTTCTCCCCTTGTGCCTGTGGAGAGATGGGGTCTGTACTAGCTAAAACAGAATCAGCAGGAGATAGCCGTAGATGTAAAATTCATGAAAGTGTCTCACATAACCATGGGGAAGTAGAGTCCAAGGTCTGTAGGGCAGGCCACGAGCTGGCAGCTCCAATGAAGGGTCTGGGCAAACTCCACAGGAGAGGCTCACCACCCAAAGCAGGAGGAGAACCTGTCTCTTCTGAATTCTCCTTAAAAGACTTCCAGTGATTAGATTAAGCATTACTCATTGCAGAAGACATGCCCCTTGGCTGATTACAAATGGAAAAAGCTGTGGATGCAGCTGTTGTGACCATAATTTAATTCTATGAAATGTTCTCATTGAAACAGACAGGCCAGCACTTGCCCAACCAGACAAATGGGTACCAAGACCTGGCCAAGTTGACACATAAAGCTGACCATGACCAGGCCCTTGGAAGAGTGCATGCTGTCAGACCTGAAGGGAATGGATTAGGGCTCAGACATCACACTGGAAAGGAACAACGTGGTGTGCATGGAGAGATGAGAAAGCAATGGGCTCAAAGTGCCTTGCAAATGTAGTGAAGGCCAGGCAGGGACTGTGGAGGGGTGCCTGGCCGACACGGGACCTCTGCGGTGGGAGTGTGCAGGATGTACACGGGGCTAAAGTCCGTGCCTGCAGTCAGCGTGCAGGACATGGCCAGTCACGGCCTCTGGGGTGCTGGCTTTGGAGATGGAGAGGAGGAGGAGGGTCAGAGGAGCTGAAAAGCTGAGAATTGGTAACTAATTGTGGGATGGAAGGTGTGGGGGCCTGGCAGCAGACGCCCAAATGCGTGGGTAGACGGTGGCATGCTTCTTCAGCTTTGTGCTCACCCCAGAAGCCCTGTGCAGGAGTAGGGGGGGGTCATGTCCTGCCCCCACCCAGGGAGAGCTGCCGGCCATGACTGGGAACAGAGAGCAGGCTTCTCCCTTCCCTTTGCCTCACTTCCTTCCTGGCTTCATATGCTTTGCGTCCTCATTTTGGATATTGTGCCATGGTGGTGTGAAGGCATCACATACCCCGGGAAAATTATGCTTTAACCCTGATCCAGTCTTGTGGGAGCAGCTGGTTCTTTGTATCCTAACTCAAAACTGCAGGATGGAAACTATTGATTAGATTATCTCCACAGAGACATGACACGCCTGCTTGTGGGTGTGACTTTTGATTAGATGGAGATGTGACTCCACCCACTCCAGGTGGCCCTGATTAGATTTTTATGGTCTTTAAAGGAAAAACGTTTTGGAGGAACCTCAGCAACAGACCTGATAGAAAGAGCAGACAGGCAAAGAACCGAGACATGGATGTTTGGAGACGCCTGGAGCCCAGCAGACATCACCGTGAGATATTAAGCAAGCCAGAACCAGGAGAGCACCAAGGGAAGCCAAGAGATGAAAGCCAGTCCTGGAGAAACAAAGTGAGGAACCACAGAAACAGAGACTGAAAGCAATGGAGCCCAGGAGCAAGGGGCCATCAGATGCAGCCACGTGACTGCCCAGCAGACAGAGGGTTCTGACCCATCGGCCTTCCTAGAATTAAGGTGTCTTTCCATGGATGCTTTAGTTATGATTCTTTTGTAGTCTTGGAACTATGAACTTGTAACTTATTCAACTCCTTTTTAAAAAGCTGTTCCATTCCTGGTATATTGCATTGTGGCAGCCTGTGTCCTGACAGGGCAGGTGCTGACATCTGTGGGTAACATTTAACATTGGCCATAGGTGGTAAACATCTACTCTCCTCATTGAGCAGGTACAGAAACTGAGGCTTGGGGTGTTGTGTCTGGGCCTTGGCTTGGTCAGGTTCCCTCCCACATACAGCCAAGGTGGCCCCAGACTTGTTGCATGTCACACAATAGTTTGCAAATTCAGAACCGTTTATATATCGCATGAAGGACAGGAATTTGATTCTTGAATGAGAAGCATCAGTATTTCTACACAAAGGCATTTTCTTGCCTCCTTAGGCCCCACAGAAGGGAAGTGAATGCCTTCCTTTGGCCCTGGGCAGCCGATAGCTCAGGGCAGCGTTCCCTGTGGGAGCTGCTGGCACCAGCATTTGCTGTTTCCTGGGTTGGCTGTGCCCAGATAGGGCCTGACAGGCACTCACAGGCTAGCTCTCCCAGCAGCCTGATGCAGATGGCATCGGTATTGCCCCATTATAGAGGAGAAGACCAGGGCTCAGGATTCCCTGGTGAGGGCACAGCAGGGGGTAGGGGGGGACAGAGCCAGGGGTCCTGGATGTGCACCGGCCTGGGTGGGTGCTGCGGACCCCCGGGGACTCAAAATCCGGCCCCTTTGCTGTGGGCTCACCTCCCCCTGAGCCTGACACATGTGGCAAAGTGAGTGGTGGGCTGGGGAGGCAAAGTAGCTGGCCCTGGGTCCCTTCCCAGACTGCTGGGCACCCTCCTCTGTGAGCTCAGGGACCTTGGAGGGAAGAAGCTCCCAGGGGCCCCATGTGCACCTCCATCTGCTCTGACATCAGAAAGTAGGTACTTGGCACTGGCAGCCACACTGGGAGTCCCAAGGTGTGTGCAGTTGGGCTGGCAGTGGCATCTCATGTCCTGAGATGAGTTTCCCTACTGGACACCCATGGGAGCTGGGATGTGGGCCAAAGCCTCCTGTCCTGGGGAGTCCCCATGACCCCTTAGCACAGGGAAGGGGCTCTGGACCCTGAGAATAGAAGGTCTGCCCCTGAGCTGTCCTGGTGGCAGTGCAAAAATGGGCACTGGAATGAGCAGAGCCAGGACCCCTGCCCCCCCCACCCCCTCCCCCACAGTCTCCTGCCCTCCGAGAGCATGCTAGGGCCAGCGTGCTGCAGGAAGCTGCACCTGACCTGACAGGGGTCCTCTTGGTGGCTCGGCTCGTCCCACCTCACAGGGTGGTTAACTGAGGCAGGCAGAAGTGATGAGATGCACCAGGGGACCACAGTGACATTCTGGGGTTGGAAACAGCTCCTGGTCAGAACAGCCTGGCCCACTTTTCCTGTCTGCCAAGTGGGCAGCCTTTTCATCACAAAGTTGCTGATGGATAAAGCTCAGGCAGCTTGCAGAGAATGCTTTGGGTGGTGCTGGGCACGTTCAGCGACCAGAGAGTCGGCTCCCTCCATCTGGGTCCCTGGGTCTGCCTGGCCTCATGAAGGCCGCCTGCCTGAGCCCCTCCTGCTGGCCTCTCTCCATGCGCTGACCATCTGGTGTCATCCTCTCTGGTCCACCTTCGGCCATGGGAGTCCACTGTCTGCCCACAGCTGCCTCCCCACAGCTGCCTCCCCACTGGGATCAGAGGAAGATGCTTTTCCTGGGCCTCTGGGCGGCCATGGTCCTTCAGAGCCTGTGTGGTGAGGGTTTCAGCATTGAGCTGCCATTCCCGAGAACATCCGCCACTCCTGGTTCTCCTGTGCAGGAGATGAGCAGACTGCTCTGTGTGGAAGCTCATTAACTGTTCCATCCCCTTCCTGAACAGTATGCCACCTTAGTGCCCAGACGAAAGGTGAAGAAACTGAGGAGGGGGCGCTCGCTCCTTGGGCTGGCAGTGGCTGGGCGCAGCCTGGAGGAGCTGATGGGTGGGGCAGGGTCTTCTGGGGCTGGGACCCTCCCCCAGCTGCAAACTGCACAGCATGAAACAACCCCTCACCTCCAAGGCTTCTGCAAGAGGAAGCCCTGAGGGGGGCCCCCGGTGGGCCTGCTGTGCTCCCTTTGGCCTGAAGCTCTTGTCCATATAAGCACAGTTTGGGCATGTGGTGTAGACGCCTGGCTCCCCATGACCACCTGTGGGCATGTGGTGTAGACACCTGGCTCACTGTGACGGGCTCTGGGTGTGCAGTGTAGACACTGGGCTCCCCATGACCACCTCTGGGCATGCGGTGTAGATGCCCAGCTCTCTGTGGCTGCCTCCAGGTGCGGGTGTAGATGCCGGGCTCCCCATGACCACCTCTAGGTGAACTGTGTAAATGGCTGGCCCTCTGTGGCCACCTCTGGGATCTCAAGCTGATGATTTCACTCTTGTTTTTCAGGGAATGAACTGCAAAGATCATGTCTGAAGTACAAGGAATTGTGGAGTTTTCTGTAGAGCTGCATAAATTTTACAATGTGGATCTCTTTCAGAGAGGGTAAGTTTGCTTTGCTGTGTGTATGTGTTTTTCTGGTAGTGGTGATGAGGCAGGATTTTGCCTACTAAGGAAATAAGTTTGTTTTTCCTGCTAAGTGGAAAATCTAAGTCCTTAGTGCATCTGAAAACAAATCATAACTTGAAGGAGAGAGTGCTAATTTCTCTCCTCTGCTGGGCTTAGCTCCTTCTCTCTCCTCAGTTGCTTTTTCCATTAATACTGTCAGTTTAAAGAAAAGTAAATTTATTGGAGATGAAGCTGAGACAAGGGTGTTTGTGAGCCCCACACTGATTGCTGCCATCTTCCCAATCCACATATAAACTTTTTGCCTTGAAAAACTGAGGTTATTTGTATTCACCAGTGCCCTCTGCAGAGACATAAATACAGTACTGCTGCTTCAGGGCATCCTCTGCACTTGGTCTTTTATGCCCACCACCTCCAAAGAGCCTAATGATTGTGTTTGCATGTGTGACAGTGTGGCATGGCTGCATGCATCGGCCATGCCCAGCCTGGGACTTTGCACTCACGCTGGCTGCCACCACTCTCCTCCTGTTCTGGAAGAGTACACTGAAGTCTGGAGAAATTGAATTTGTGATGCACCCGAGTTAAGAGAGCAAACAAGTATCCAAAACAAGGCCTAACGATCGGTCTACTCTTGCTGGGGCCCTGGGCTGGGTGGGCTCTGGTCTTCAGGTCCCCACAGGCTAGCCCGGGCTTGTCTGCATGACCGCTAGGCTGCAGAGCAAGTGTGGAAACACCTAAGTCTCGATGCCCAGCTTCAGAACTTGCAAAGTGTTGTTTTTCCAGCATTCTATTGACCAAACAAATACACAGGCTGGCTTCAAATCAAAGGGCAGAGAGCAGATGCCATCTTTTTTCTGGAAAGGAAGAATCTGTGTGCACTTTTGAAATCTGTCACCCAAGGCTAGACTCCAGGTTCAAAAAGGAAAGTTCTGACATTAATGCTGCAAGTAACCATGGAGCCCTGTGGTTAGGGTTAGGCCCCTTGTTATGTGAGGGTGAAATTCAGTGGCCTGAGCTGTCTGGGGAAGTGAGCTGCATTAGGCAGTGAAAGGAATGGTCAAGGTTCCAGGGCCATCTCTGTGGGGAAGGCACCACCCCACATGAGGTCAGGAGCTGGAGCTGGGTTTTGAGGCAGAAACCCCAGCACCGTTGTGTGGTTTACCGTTCCTCATTTCATCAGAAATTGCCTGCGATAATGAGGTGAACTCTGGGTTTGAGGTCAGAACTGCTGAATCCTGGCTTGACCACTGCTTCTTGAGGGTCCAGTGGCAAGGCAATCCACTGTCTGCTCTGCAATTGGGGGGAAAGAAATAATATCAATAATATCATGTGCTGGTCATGGGTTTAGACACGTTTCCACTCCTTATCCCTGATCCTCAGAACCAACCTAGAAGTAAGTGGTCTTATCGTCCTTTTCCTGGACAGGTCACTTGGGATCAGGGAGGTTAAGGATTACACAGCTTGAACATAACAAAGTAAGATCCGAGGCCACGGCTTGTCCCTCAGCATCTTCTAGTGCTCCTGTGTGGGGGTGGGCTGCTGTCCATAGAGGTGTGTGCCCTCAGGAGTGCGCTGGGCATGTCTGGGTGTGGAGAATGTGTCAGAGCTTCTACTTGTGATTGTCTCAATACAGAATGAGAAGAACTTCACGTTCACTAGTAACCAGAATGCAGAGGACCCTGGCCACCTTGTGCACACTGGGCCGTCATGGTCCTGCCCAGTGCCTGGGGTCTCGGGAGAGAAGAGGATGCTACATGGCGTGGTCAGGCCCAGGGGTGCTGTGTATCACAGGATGCTGGTTTGGGACAGGTGGTCATGCACGGCTACAAGCTGTTTTCTGGGGCTGACTACTTTAACCCTCATCAAATGCAGGTGGCTTCACAGGGATGCTTTAAAGAAATCATGAATCAAAGGAAATAATAACTCAAGGATGGCAAGCACTGGGAGGGGACAGGACCACCTCTCCTGCTCCTTCTGTGTGCCTGTCCCATGATGCTGGGAATCTGGTGGTAGGCAGACTGCTGTGTTGTGCTCACCTAGGAAACTATTTGGTATGGGGATCACACCCACACAGCTCATAGCACAACTCACCCCACCCATGCTGGGCCTTGAGCTGTGGACTAAGACGTCCCTGTGGAGACACATCAAGGGGACAGGCCCAAGCATGACGAGGCTCCTTTGCACTGGCAGAGGGTGGGAACATGAAGTGGAATCATAACTTTAGCAAGGCAAGACTCTGCTTCTCGTCTGTTCCTTCGAGAGCTCAGGGAGCACGTGGTTCACCCAAGCTGGCCCTAGGACCCAGCAACTGGGACATTGCGATAGATTCTTAGTAGGAACCAAAAGGAAATGTGGTCCATTGATAGCTAAAACAACTGTTTTTAAACATGGCTTAATTCATCTTTATCTCCTTACTTAAAAGAACTGTTGTTTCCTTTTATTTGTGTTAAAATAGACATACCTTAAAATCTACCATTTTAACCATTTTTAAGTATACAGTTCAATGGCGTTAATTGCATTTACAATGTCGTGCTATCATCACCACCATCCAATACCAAAACCATTTCAGCATCTCAAGCAGAAATACTGTCCCTATTAAGCATCAACTGCTCATTTCCCTTCCGCCTGACCTTGTCACATCTATTCTATTTTGTGTCTCTATGAACTTGCCTGTTCCAGATTTTTCATATAATTGGAATCACGCTGAATGTGTCCTTTTGTGTCTGGCTTATTTCCTGTAGCATGTTTTCAAGGTTCGTCCATATTATGATTCATATTAGAGCCTCATTCTTCTTTCTGGATGAATAGTATTTATTCTGTGTATGTACCACATTTCGTTTATCCAGTCATCTGCTGATGATACTTGGGTTGTCCCTACCTTTCGGCTATTGTGAATAATTCTGTTAATATTGGCAAGCAGGTGTCTTTTTGAGTCCTTACTTTCAATTCTTTCAGGTTTATAGTAGTGGTATAGCCAGGTCATATGGCATTTTTGTGTCTAACACTATATTTATAATATATGTTATATATAAGTAGAATGGTATATGCTTATGATTTATGAATAAATATGTGCATATTGGAGTTGCATGCTCAAAAATGCATTTACAGATACAGAGACCTGCAGCCAATTGACATTGGAGACCATTGGTTGGGTAGAATGAGGGTGGTGCTATCCTCTTCCAACTCATCCCATTAGGATTTTTTTAATTTTATTTTTTATTATTTTTTTTCTGTGTGCATGTGGGATGACAGGAGTCAGATTTCATGATTTTCCATTTGAGTATCCTGTTATTGCAGTGCCATTTGTTGAATTTTTGTTTGTGTGTTTTTCATTTATTTTTTTTGTTGGTTTGTTTGTTTGGGACATGTGTGGATCCAATCAAACCCAGGTCTCCTGTGTGGCAGGCAAGAATTCTACCACTGAGCACCCTCATGCCCCATTAGGGCTTTTCGTTTTGAGGCATGAGGGTGTTGCGGCACACACTGCAGACATGCCAGAAGACATAATCTTAGGACTGAACTTGTTGGGTGTAGCCTCATGGAAGCTGCTTCTCTGAAAATGCCTGGCTGGTTTGAGCAAAGGCAGCACCCACTGCTTATTGTGAAAACAGTCAACTTGCATTTCTCCAAAGTCTCCAGTGACTGAAGCAAATTCTTAAAGGGAACACACACCTCAAACATGTCAACAACCGTCATCCATAACCGCATGGGACTCAGATGCTGCTGCTGGGAGAGAGGCGAGGAGGCACTGGCAGGGAGCTGGCCAATCCCCAACCAAATCCCACTGAGGAGCCCTCAGCTCTCTGCAACCCCCTTAAAAGCACTTGGAGTCATCGTTTTATCACCTGTAAAGAGTGATGACGAATATTTCTTCTGGGGCATCAGGAAGTGTTACAAAACAATTAATATACACAGAGCAGCTAGCCTGGTCCTGCCATCTATTTGGTGTTATCTGAATTTTAGCTAAGACTAGTAAATTCTTGCCTCCAGTCTGTCAACACAATTAATGGAGTTATTATTCAAAAGGGTTGATCTGACTAACTTAATTCTTTGTTTTAAAACCCTCAAGCTTCCTTTTACTTTTGCTTCTCAGTGTAGTGTCCAAAATCTGCATGGTTTGACCTTAAAACTTCTTTCACCTTATCATCTGGGCTCAGACATTTTTTTTTCTGTAATTTTTAAAAAATATTTTTATTGGTAAAACAACATAGAAGCACAAACATTCTTAACCTACAAATATTCTGTAAATAGTGTACAATCAATGGCTCACAGTCTCATCACATAGTTGTATATTTTTCAGCATCATAAGTTTTTAGAACATTTGTAGCACTCCAGTAAAAGAAATAAAAAAGGAAACATTCATACATACATACCCCTTAGCTCTCCCTCTCATTGACCACTAGTATTTTCATCTATCCAATTTATTTTAACCTTTGTTCCCCCTATTATTTATTTATTTTTATCCATTTTTTTACTCACTTGTCCATACCCTGAATAAAAGGAGCACTAGACACAAGGTTCTCACAATCGCACAGTCACATTGTAAATGTTATATCATTATACAATCATCTTCGAGAATCAAGGCTGCTGGAACATGGCTTAACAGTTGCAGGTACTTCCCTCCAGCCTCTCTAATACACCATAAACTAAAAAGGGATATCTATATAATGCATAAGAATAACCTCCAGGATAACCTCTTGACTCTGTAATCTCTCAGCCACTGACACTATTTTGTCTCATTTCTCTCTTCCACCTTTTGGTCAAGATGGTTTACTCAACCCCTTGATGCCAGGTCCCAGCTTATGCCAGGACTTCTGTCCCATGTTGTCAGGGAGGTTTACACTCCTGGGAGTCATGTCATCTGTAGGGGATGGGCAGCGGGTTCCCCTACTGTGACGGCTGAGAGAGGCCACATTACTCAAACCTATCTTGACCATCCTTCTGCCAGTATTGGCTTGGAAAATTCTACCCTTTTACCAGTTCCCACTTAAATGTCGCCTCTGTCCCAAAGCATTCCTATGGTTTGATTTCTGCCAAGTCTGTCCAGCCCAAGTGTTATGATCCCTATGTGGGTCACGTTTGTACAGGGCACCTCTTACTCATATTGTTCAGTCATCATTTGTCCATTCATTCTCTAAGCTAGTGTAATTGACGTGGGAGCTGGAGACAGTAGATGGGAGGCAGGGCCCTGCCTCAAGCCGTGGTCCAGCATTGCAGGGGATGGACACACGCGTAGAAGACCCTGGTGTGTGACAGGTTCTGTAACCAACACAGACCTGGGCACCATGGAGAAATGCAGAAGGGGTGTCCATCCATGGGCAGTCAGAGCGGCTTCCTGGAGGAAGCAACCTCAGGGCCAGACATTGAAGGGTGGATGGCACTCAGTCAAGTGCAGAAACTGGTGAGGCAGGGACAGAGTGGCTCAGGGACATCAGGAAGCAACCAAAGTCAACAAGAGAAGCCGTGAGTGGCTGTGCATGGGGAGTGTAAGGTGTGATGTGTGAGGAATTGCTTTCTCTTTGAGTGGATCTAAGGTCCATAAGGGAGAGTCTGTTTAGATTTCTGGTGTGCAGCATGAGCAGGTACCTGCTATGAGATACATACAGCCTATTCTGATGTACTGAGCAGGACCCTCAGGAAGGTTGCATGGTTCTTCATTAAATGATATTAAAGGAAAGGCAAAGATTCTTTTTTTTCATTAATTTTTTTAATACCAAAAAACACCATACAAACGCGAACATTCATAACTTGATCATTCCATTCTACATATATAATCAGTAGTTCACAATATCATCACATAGTTGCATAATCATCATCATGATCATTTCTTGGAACATTTGCATCTATTCAGAAAAAGAAATAAAAAGAAAACAGAAAAAAATGTGTACATACCATACCCCCACCGCTCCCTCCCACCGATCACCAGCATTTCACTCTAAATTTATTTTAACATTTGTTCCCATTATTCATCTTTATTCTATATGTTTTACTCATCTGTTGATAAGATAGATAAAAGGAGCATCAGACACAAGGTTTTCACAATCACACAGTCACATTGTGAAAGCTATATCATTATTCAATCAACTTCAAGAAACATGGCTACTGAATCACAGCCCAACATTTTCAGCCAGTTCCCTCCAGCCTCTCCACTACCTCTTGACTAACAAGGTGATATCTATTTAATGTGTAAGAAAACCTCCAGGATAACTTCTCAACTCTGTTTTGGATCTCTCAGCCATGGACACTTTATTTTGTCTCATTTCTCTCTTCCCCCTTTTGGTCAAGAAGATTTTCTCAATCCCTTGATGCTGAGTCTCAGCTCATTCTAGGATTTCTGTCCCACATTGCCAGGAAGGTCCAAACCCCTGCGAGTCATGTCCCACATAGACAGAGGAAGGGTGGTGAGTTTGCTTGTTGTGTTGGCTGGAGAGAGAGGCCACATCTGAGCAACAAAAGAGGTTCTCTTGGGGTTGACTCTTAGGCCTAATTTTAAGTAGGCTTAGCCTATCCTTTGTGGGGTTTTTCATATGAACAAACCCCAAGATTGGGGGCTCAGAGAGGTGAAGATTCTTGATTCCTAATGGACTCTTTAAACCTGTGCTCTCATGTGGCCCATGGATCAGCAGCATCGCAGCCATGTGGGAGCTTGTTGGAAATGCAGATTCTCAGGCTTGCCTCTGCTCTCCACCGGGGAGTGTCTAGTCACAGGGCTTAGGTGATTGAGATGGCATGTGCTTTCCAGGTGATTTGGGTTGAGAAGCATCGGGGGCATTGCCAAAAGTGTATCTGTGAAAATCTCAGCCCTGGTCCCTATGTGCTGTTCAGAGAAACAGAATCTATAGGGTGTGAATTTGCTTTGGAGAATTGACTCAAGGAATTGCACAGTTGGTGAGTTTGGAATCCACAGGGCAGCCAAGCAGACCAGAAACTCAGGCAATGCTGTTATAGTCTTGAGTCTAAATTGCATAGAGCAGGCTGACAGGCTGCAAACAGGCAGAATTTTAAGCTGCAGTCTTGAGATGCAGTTTCTTCTTTCCCAGGAAACCTCAGTTTTTTACTGTGAAGGCCTTCAACTAATGTTTGAGGACCACTCACCCACGTTATTGAGGATGAGCTCCCTTACTTAGAGTCAGCTGATATGGATGTTAACAGAATACCTTTCTGGTAATACCTAGAATGGTGCTGGATTAAGGAACTGGGCACTAGGGCACAGCCAAGTTGGTCCATTAGATTGACCACAGTAACCCCCTGGAATCACCTGGGGAACTGAAAAATCCATCCTCCATGCCAATTAAATCCAGAATGCTCAGTTGGAGCCTGGGCATCAGCACTTTTTAAAGCTCTCCCGGTAATTCCAAGTTTGAGAATAATTGGGCCAGGTCTACATGATGTTTCCAGAAGCCATGTAACCACACCTTTCCTTGTTAACCTCCTCAGCTTAATGGAATGGGGACCTCACAGCTCTCATGGCATGAAAGATTGGCACGTCTCCTCTTGCCCATTAGGAGATACCTCTTGACTTCTTTGCACTTGGCTTCTGCTCAAGAAATTGCAGGGATTCTGTGCCAGCTTTCCAGCACAGGAGCTGGGGGTAAGAAAGTTATGGGGAGATCTTACTTCATATACAGTAACATTCGATAAGGAATTATTGTGACATGAACAATCAATAGGAAAAACCCATTACATGGTTATTCACTGTCATCAATATATTAAATAGCTCATTTGTGTTTATGAGACCGTGCATTGCTGCTTCTAAGATTGTTAGCTGTTAGCTGAGTTGAAGCTCACATTTGCCCTTGAAAATAGATTCAGATTTCACTTTAAATCTTAACTCTATGACTCAGATGAGACTCTTTATTAAACTGCTTGTACTTCTGAGTGAAATTTGTTGTGTTTGGTGTTCAAATTCATCTCCTTTCTTCCACCCCTTTCCCACATATAAACCCACCAGGAGACCCCCCTGCCCCCAGAGGTTTGGGGCAGCATTCTCAGCAGTGCTGAGAATGCTGGTCCCACTGCACAAAGGACCTGCCATCACCATTGTCAGAGCTGATGGGAAAGGTGGCATTTCACAGCAGCATTGGCACTGAAATCCCCTCTGCACAGAAATACCTGACCTTGCTCAAGCAGAGCAAAAGTGGTTGCATCATTGGCAAGTAATTAAGAAATGGGCCTTGTGCTGCTGCTGTGGGTCCCTCACTGCCGGTGCCCATCACAGTGGTTCCCAGTGAGGTAAGCACCCAGCCCCGACGCCCCTAATGGACTTGGAAATGCAATTATCTGGGCTTGCCAGAGAGCAGTGAATTGATTTGTCTGGTTCTGTCACACACGATGCTTTTTTCTCTTTTCTGATTGAAATTCAACGATGTCCTTTTCCCTCATCCCACCAGGAATGAAGTGGGTGTGTGGACATTTGAGGACTGATTGGATGCCCAGCTCTGTGGGGAAGGGGGTCTCTGGTAGAGCTGGGGTTGGCGGGAGGTGAACCTGCCAGGCACATGTTGCTGGAGATTCGACAGGGTGCAGTGTCCCCTGTGGTCAGTGGTCAGTGGCTGAGCTTTGGACATCATGTAGCCCAGAGGCTAACAGGCCATTTCAGGTGTGTGACTTTCCAATTGTGCAAAGCAGTGCACTCCTGTTATTTTTGTATAGACTAGTTTGACAAGAATTTTATCACTTGCCATCAAGATCCCCTTCTATTACAGAGTGATTTCTAACAATCTTTCATCTCTAAATTCTCACTATTATTTTAATATATAATATATTAAACATATTAAATTGTTACATAAAAGCATTTGTGACTATTTCTGTGAAATCTGACCTTGGCTTCAGATGGGGAGTGTTTGTATAGATATGCATTCTAGATTACTTTTCCAGCAAATCCTCATCCATGTAAATGAATGCACTGCCCCAGTTTTTCTTCTTTTAGCATTTAATCTGTGACTTCATAATCCTGCTGTGCTGAGCCTTTTATCCTTTTAACCCCTGGTTGAGAACATGCTCAGCAGGTCTGCAAGGGAAAGACCCCTCCGGGGTTGAGTGTTGCCCTGCAGAGGACATAAAATGCTCCCTGAGCTCAGAGCGGCCCACAGGGTCGTGTTTCCTCCCTGGGGGCTCAGGCCCAGCAGCGATGCCTTGGGCCTGCGGCCTGCCCTGGCTGCTAGCTGAGGGCACAGACGCCCCCAGAGGCGAAGGGCAAGTGGTGGCATGTGTACTGCAACAGGAGCCTCAGAGATCTCAGAGACATGAATCTCAGCTCTAATTCCATTTCTGCTGTCACAGCGACACCGCATGCAGCTGACTAAACTTCCTTGACCACACTTTCCCTCCTCTCGCAGAATCTTTATCCAAGGTCAGTGAGCTAGTACTTGTGAAGCCCTAGCTGAGTGGCAGCAGGTTGGTGAGCGCTGGGCGGGGCCAGGCTGGACTCCCAGTCAGGTGCTCCCTCCTGGACTCTTACGAGGCCCTTGGTGCCTGCTGCCATCAGCCCCGTGGAAAGGGCCCTCTGGGGAACCGTTGTGGCCTCGAGGCGAGAAGCCCCATTTCCTGGTCTTTATAGCATTTCTGGGATAAGTGACTAAGGCCCCATTTTAAACTGAATAGTAGCTTTAGGGCATTGGTAAAGCACCACCAGAGCCATGAACAACCTCTTTCCTACAGTCTCTGAGTGCGCCAGGGGCCACAGTGCAGGATGAGAGTGAGGGCTCCATCACTCCTTGCTATTTTCATCGTTTCCATTGTGTGAACAGTGTTGAGAAGCAGTTTTAAGCACTTAAATTTCTTCATTTCAGTTGAATATACACATGCATATAGTCCTGACTGCAGAAATAATACGTGTATTATGGAAAATAAGGAAAAGGACAAAGATGAAGGTGTTAACTGTAATTATTCCACTTGGGAAAACTGTTCTAAGTGTGTGTGTGAGAGACTGTTTTGTCTGTACATATGTGCGTGTGCATTCCGTTACAAAAATGTAACCTTCATTCTCTATTTTTTCACTTATTCTGTGGTGGGCATTTTCCATAATGCTACATTTCTTTCAACATGTTTAGTAGCCCAGATGGGGTGTTCAGGTGAAGAGAGGTTTATTTCCTCAAACACAACACATGACTGCAAACTGCATCACTACAGAGCACTGTGTCTGTGCATCTCAGGCTTCCCTTATTCCTTCACTTCTTCAGCATCTGGAAGAAGGAAGTTAAGGAATGTGCAGGAGTCTGAGCTAGGGCTACTGGGAGATACAAGGAGCATCAATGAGGGAGAAGAAATCACAGAGGCCGAGAGAAGTGACAGCTGAGCAAGAGATGTTCCTGAGCCCAGACATTACAGAGAGATTGAAGGCACCAGGGTGAAAAGGGTGGCCTCTGTGAGATGTGAGTGATGAGCCAGAGGCCACATCCCGGGAAGTGAGTGTGGAGTGATCCAGCCTCAGAGGCAGATCTCAGCGTGTGCAGAGGAGAGCTGGCATTTAAAATGCATGCACTGTGCAGGGAAGCTGCCAGAGCTAAAGGGCACTGCATGCCCACAGAGCTGATGCTGCCAGGAGCGGGGGTGGGCATGGCGTCCTGGGGAAGGTGGAAGAGTGTACGGAGCACCAAGGCCCTAGACTTCTCCTTTTAGGGATGGGCTGGAGGTTGGAGGGTGGCATTGGTGGGTTAGGCAGCAGAGCAATGCGTAAATCAGATTTGGGGTCAAGCAGCATTTGAGCTGTGGACAAGGGATTGCAGAAGGGAGAGACAGTGCCTGGGCTGTAGTTGGCACACATTCAACTCACATTTGTAGAGTGGGATTCCTTACACCTGAGCTGGTGATGAGGGCTAAGGAGACATTTCCTGAGCACTGTGGCTTCTTGCTGCATCGAGGACACACTGTTGAATGCCTTATGGAAGATGGGAGTTAGGACTGTGTGCAGATCAGACCCAAAATTGATCTCTCCCTTCCCATGACTTGAGGAGCTATAGAACAGTGAAGGAATGAAACAATGCCTGTTACTAACAGCTGGGAAACTGGCTGATCCTCTCCTAGTTCAGGGTATTGAGAAGACAAATTCAGCAATAAGGTGTAGACATGGGCATGGAGCTGAACTGGGGTTTCTTCCTGCCCTCCCCAAGATGCCTCTTTAGACTCAAGTGTGTACAGCCAGAAGAAGGAGACAGGGAGGGGAAGACAGATGGGTACCTGTCCCTTCTCTCCACCTGACCTTGCTGAGCACACCGGGAAAACTGCCTGTCAGAGGACTGTGTGTGATTCTCAATATTTAAGGCAAAGTGACCCTGTCTGTTGTTGTTATTTTTTTTATTTTTAATGCACTTTTGTTGAAATATATATTCACATACCATATAATCATCTGAATTGTAGAATCAGTGGTCCAGTTTCATCATATAGCTGTGCATTTGTCATCACAATAGATATTTGAACATTTTCATTACTCCAAAAAATAAAAACAAGAACAAAGTAAAAGTGAAAAAGAACACCCAAAATCCCATCCCCTCCATCCCCTCACTGTTTATTTAAGTTTTGTCTTTTTATTTCTTGCACATCTGTCCATGCACTGGATAAAGGAAGCATCAGCCACAAGGTTTTCACAATCACAGGATCACACCTTAAAAACTCTGTAGTGGTTCAGTCATCTTCAAGCATCAAGGCTATTGGATTACAGTTCAGGTGTTGTCCCCTATCCAGTCCAACTCACCAAGAACTGAAGGAGATATCTACATATGGCATAAGACTAACCTCCAGAATGACCTCTCAGCTCTGTTTGAAATCTGTCAGCCACTGACACCTTATTTTGTCTCATTTCTCTTTCCCCTTCGGCGGAGAAGACTTCCTCACTCACACGATGCCAGGGCCAGGCTTGTCTCCTTGTGACTTTAAGACTTAGTGTAAATCTACAAAATCTTGGCAAGAGGCCACAGCTTTTGAGGGTAATTCCAGTGTTTGTGTCTTGACTGTGGTGAGGATTTCATGGATGTATACTTATGTCAAAACTTACCAGCTTACAGCTTCCCCGGGGACATTTTCCTTACACATCTCCAAACCTCAGGGTCTCATGTTGGCCCTGTCACTTCTGTCTGCTCTTCCCAAGTGGTTTCCCAGTAAGAGCTCCAGGAGGCAACCCTCCCTTGGATGGATGGATACACATCTCCATGGAAACCCCCTAATCAAGGGTCCCACACAACAGCATTGAATGAAGATTAAAGAACATGGCTTTCCTGGGTGCACAACAGATTCACACTGGCACAGGGTTGATTGGCCAACCTGTGCTAAGTTGGATTTGACTAGAGGGTAGACTGCTTTGTGTCCGTGTTTGCCAGCAGCCTTCCCTTGTGTAAAAAGGAAATATGTGTTGACTTGGGCGAAGGGAGGGGAATGACGTTTTTTGGTATCGATTGAGACTAAGCACTTTTTATGGGGTGTTTTAGTTCATGATACAGGACATTCAGAGAGGTTTGTGCAGGGCTGGCATTTGGGCTGTGAAGCCAGAGTGCTCAAGCTTGAATCCTGGTCCCAAGGCCTTGGAGCAGAGTGGTCATGGACTGATTACTTCACCTCTCTGTGCCTCAGTTTCCTCATCTGAAAAGCACAGTTAATGATCACCCCCTTGTAAGGTTGTGTGAAGGATAAGTGAATGTGTGTATGTGTGTAAGCGCACAAACTGCTGTTGGTACATTTTGGCTGTCTGGTTATGTTTCTTCATTGCCATCATCATGGCCATGTTCTGTCAAGGGAAGTACCACTGTTGGTGAATGGCTGAGCCAGAGTTCAGGCCTGTGTGTGTCTCACTGCAGAGCTTAGAGTCTAGTACATGCTTTAAATTGCTCCTCTACTTTGCTTAGCCTGCAAAAAGGGATGTCTGCAGGAGCACAAAGCTACTAATTTCTCCATCCCTCCATCCATGTGTGCACACATTCTCCCATTCATGCATTCATGTATTCACTCATTCATTCATTCTTCTTCCCATCATGGTGTATCTAATAGGTAATATGCGGTCAGACCTATGACAAATGTTGCAGAATAAAAATTAGAAAAGAAAAAAAATAAAGAAAAAGAAAGAAGGAATTGGCTTGCCCTTAGTCCCTGCTGTATCCTGGAGATTATGCGCATAATTTTATCTACTTCATTTTATTTGATAATCCTGGTGATGAAGTTGTTATCTTTCCCGTTTTGCACTTGAGCAAATAGTCTTCAACACAGAGAAAAAGAATTTACTCCCCAGCAGCCCCACGGGCTAGTCTTGAAGGAGTGAGGCTTCTGTTCCAGCTCTGCCCCCTTCCCAGCCCAACCCCCTTTCCCGGAAGCCCTGCTTCCTCCCTTCAACCTCACCCGGGTCCCCACCCCTCACAACTTGAGTCTTCCTGGGGAGTCAAGAAGTGAGGAAGCTCAGAGACCCCATTTCACATTCCTTTTCCCCCTTTCCTTTGATTTCTTTCATTTCACAAGGAACATTAGTCCAGAGTGGGCTTGTGAGTGGCAGAGCAGCTTGAGCACCTCAGCTGGCACCCTGCCTTCTGGCCGTCTGCAGTCCCTTCAGTGTGTCAGCCCAGGACACCTGATGTGCATTGACACACCTGAGTGTGCTGCACACCTTTACCCCAGCATCCTCCTGGAACAGGAAGTTGAATGAATTGGAAATGGTTGATCCCCATTTTGCGATCAATAATAGCTCCCAGGAAAACCAATTAATCATGTTCATAATTTCTCTGAAGGCCAGAGCCAAGCCCTGGAGTGGAAGGAAGGTAGAGGTGAAGCACTTCACTTCTGCAGGATGCTGGAGAGTGGAGTTGGGTTCAAGGACAGTGCCTCCCTAGGCATCATGAGCCCCTGACACCAGAGGATATGGCAGGGAGTCAGGACCTGTCTGCTGGTATCCAGAAGATCAGTGGTCTTCACACATCCTTCTTCTTAAAGCTTTAACTCCTGTCCTCAGACTGACTGTTAGGGAGGAGAAGACTGACACGTTGGGCTGGCCAGTCACTGGTGCAGTGGGGTGACCTCTGAGGCTGTGTGGGGAGCACCAAAGTGTCAGTGCAGATGGGAAAACCACGAGCAGCCACAGAGGGTCTTATTCCTCCACCCGACACGTGCTGGGAGATCCACACCCAGCTCAGCCTTTATTCTCTCAGTTAAGCCTTGAAACAGTGCCACGAAGTCTGGGTGTGGCTGCCCCACTGTTTGGTGGGAAGGGTGAGCACTCACCATGGGCAGGGGGAGTGCTCACCGTAGGCAGGGGGAGTGTTCACCGTGGGCAGGGGGAGCAGTCACTATGGGCAGTGGGGGCATTCACCATGGCTGGGGTGTTACCTGTGGTGATGCAGCTGACCCGGCAGGGCTGGGCCCGTTGTGAGGGGGAATTGGAGGCCAGCTCCACTCATGACAACTCCAGGCTCCTTCTTGGGGTCTGTGCTTCCCCCAACATGTGCGCCTGGGGTGAGTGTGTGGTGGTCCTGAGGACCCACTATCAACCTGGAAACTCATCTCCTCAGGGACTGCAAAAGGGCTACTAATGGTGAGAGCAGCGGCTCTCTGTGTGCAGGGAGAGTCCCTGCCTGGGCTCGCTCTTACCTGCTCTCTTCCACCATCTTCCAGGGCACTAAACTCATGCAGAGATGACGTGGCCTCTTCTGGTGGTGCCCCTGCATGAGCTGCCGTCTCGTGTTCTCTCTCTTTGAAACAATGCAATTAGGGCTTATGGCTCGTCGGTGCCACAGGAAGAGATGGTTTGTGACCTGAGACCCTGAGCTCTGAGCTCCTCTTTGTTCAGCCCACTCTGTGGCTCATGAGGACCCAGTGATGGTGAGACTCCAGTGGGGAGTCATTTGTGTGTTAACGCATAAGCGGTGGACAGTAATGAGGAGTCAGGTTGTGGAATGTGAGAGAGCTAGGGTGGCCAAGATGAGACCTTCCCTTGAACTGCTACCAGCTCGTGCTGGAAACAGTCATATTTTTGGACCCGTGACTGCAGTGAGCACCTGTGAGCTCTTGCTGTGCACCACTGTGGGCCACTGGGAGCTGCTTGGGTGCCTCATTTAATCTTCACTGAAACCGAGGCCAGTCCTATCCACACCGCTTTCCAGGATGGGGAAAGCAAGGCTGCCAAGGCAACTGAGGGCGGTGTGGAAGCTCTCTGAGGCAGTCTCGCTCTTTTCCCAGATGGATAAATATGGAGCCCTTCTGGGTTCTTGGTCACAGCAACATGATGACTGGTGATGCTAAATGGACCTTCCACTGCAGAGGTTCTGGTGGAAGGTGGGAGAGGCTCGGGCCATCGGCTTCTCCAGGACTCAGCTCCACGTGCTCTTTTACCAGGTGGGTGGGGCATGGGGAGACCTAGCAAGGGACTCAGCCTTACATCCAGCCCATCGTCGCCCCCCTTGTGGCAGGTGCAGGGCCGACCAGTCAGCAGGTGGGTGGCCAGCGTCGGCTGGAGGCTGGCTGTGCGCAAGTGGGAAACGTCAGCTCGCCGGTGTCCTACCGAGGAGGGAAACGCACTCTGGGTGGAAAGGGTGAGAGTGAGCATCAGTCTCAGGCAGGGTGGGGAGGGGTTCAGCCTTGGGGCCACAGGAGCAGTGTGGCGTGGGGGAGGGGCACCCAGGACATGGCCGCTTCTGGGCAGAGGCCACTGGGCTTCACAGCAGGGCACACACGGAGGGAGGCTCAAAGCTTGCAGCCAACTGGGTGGTTTGGGTTGGGGTGTTTTAACCCTCCTCAGCCCCTTACTCAACTTCAGAAGTGTTTAGGAGCATCTCTGGAGCCAAGCTCAGTGCTGCGTTCACACTGGGACCCAAGCAGAACAGCCTCTGCTCACGTGTAATATTGTTGAGTGGGAGAGATGCTCATCAGAGCAAACCCTGTCCCTAATTAGACAGCTCCACTTGAAATAAGTGTTAGTATGTCACAGGTGGCCACGGAATGTGTGACCGGAGACACCTAATTTAAACTGTGGGCTTGAGAAGTGACATTCAAGAGGATGCCAAAGGTTAATCAAAAGGTCACCCAGTCAAATGGGGGGAGAGAGGCAGAAGGGCAGATGTGAGGCCCCGGGACTGCAGTGGTTTCTCCCAGGAAAGAAGATAAGGCTGGTGAGTCTCTGCCAGCAGGGTGAGCTGGTGCCAGATGAGGCCTGGCCTTTAAGCTGAGATGCATTAGGCAACCTGCCACTGAGAATTCAGGCAGCCACACAGGCTGGACCTCAGAATCATTCTTAGCACTTCTCCTGCTTCCAGATCCAGCTTCTTATCCTTCAGTGATGCTCTTGGCATGTGTTCCCAAGGTGTCACAACTCCAGCCATCATCTTCACTGCCATCCCAGCTGCCTGCCTGTCTGTCCCTGCCCCTTGCTGGACTTGCTGCTTCCATCCCTGCTTCCTCTGCTTCTGTCTGTTAGCAATACAGCACCTGAGGGTCCTTTAAGAACCTGAGCCGGGCAGTGTCACTTCTCTGCTCAA
Source organism: Tamandua tetradactyla (assembly GCF_023851605.1). Classification (NCBI taxonomy): domain Eukaryota; kingdom Metazoa; phylum Chordata; class Mammalia; order Pilosa; family Myrmecophagidae; genus Tamandua; species Tamandua tetradactyla. Next base: position 109,642,414 of record NC_135336.1, read on the forward strand.
ATCCTTCCCCACTGCACTCCAGCAGAAGCCCACGTCCTCGGGGTAGCTGGCAAGGCCAGCTCCACTGACCTCGTCCCCCATTACCTTCCTCAGCCACAGCTGGACACCTGCTTGTGCCTGCAATGTGGCCCCTCAGGGCCTGAGAGCCCACCCCTTCCCCTGAGCACTCCCCCCCCGGAGTATGTGCATGGCACGCCTCTCCCTCCTTTAGACTCACATCCCCTTCCAGAACCATCTGGAACCATACTTCACAAGCACAACTTTCCGATTCAGAATCTCCTTCACTCATCACTTTCCAGCGTAATATTTAATTGGCTCACTGTCCTGTTTTTATTAGTCTGTTCCCTCCATGAGAGTATATGTGGCACAAGGGCAGGAATTGTGTTTTTTCTGTTCTTTTCACTGATGAATCTCAGCACTAGGATGGAAAGAGAACCTGATAGGGATATGATGAATAAATTGAGAGAATGAAGTGGGAAGACCTGGTTCAGTTGGCTTTGCTGGACCCTGACTGTCAGCGGGAAACACCCCCTTTCTGCCCAAAGTGAAGCAAACAGGCCACCTTCCTCTCCCTGCCCTCATTCAGGGGGCAGGGGCGTCTTGTGGATAGAGACTGTGATGATGGCAAAGGGTGGCTGATTGGACAAGCCCCCGAAGGGTGAGGGGGCCATGGGGGGGGGAGTGGAAGTGAGAAGATGTGATTCAGGGTTGCAGGTGGTTGTGGCCCATGTGTGACATCACAGAGATTCAGGAGATGCAGAGGGGAGAGGAGCCCAGAGTCGGTGACTCCGAGATCTGGTCGCATCTGGATGGGTTGCACGAGTAGATAATGGCGATGTCTGGGCCAGAGGGGCAGATGGGGACGAGCCTGCTGGGGAGGGGTCAGTGGGCAGTGGTGAAAGGATGGCATGGGGGAGCTAAATGGCCCAAGCCCCAGAGACCAACTGTCTGGAAGTGGGAGTGGGGGAGCAAGGGACATTACCCCACCTTTAGCCCCATGGTGTTGTGGCTAAGAGAGGGCAGCAAGGCAGCCCTGCTGCCAAGGGCTTCAAGAGCCAGGACCTTGGGAGGGCAGGGCTTCTCTCCTCTGACATGCAGGGGTCTGGGGGACTGGCCGTTTGAAGAACAACAGCTCTGGAGAACACCTGGAGTGGTTTGGGATGGAGGGCAGCAGTTTGGGCTCTGTCATGAGCCAGAGGTGCGGCAAAGGTGACAGTTCTTACTCTCTGGACACAGGATGAGATGTGACAGTCTGTTGGGGGAGGCTGCCCCAGCCCAGTCCTGGAATGTGTACCGCAGGGTGGAAGCTGGACATTCCTACAGCACCTGGTATTTCCTCCATGGCTGCAGACAGAGCACAGCTGGGCCGGGGTTAGCTAGGGAGACCTAGAGTTGGGGAACCTCAAGGCCCCTCTGATGTCTGCTTGTGGGTGAGAAGCTGTGACAAGGAGCGTCTTTTACCTTGGCTCGCTGCCTGGCAGCAGCTGTAAAGAATGTAGAGTGGCTGGGAAAAGGCCACATGCCATTTCATGCTGCGTGTTTCCTCCTGCCCTCATGCCTCTAGAGATGGAGAGCCCATGGCTTTCGAGGGGCCGGCTCCACCATCGGCCAGGTCTGGTGGTAGGTTCTGCATTAGGTGAGTCTAGTTCCCAGCTCTTAGTCCTGGATTTTCTCTGGGTCCGCCGCCCTGTCTCCATGCTGTCCACCAGCATGGGTCAGTTCCCTTGTGACTATGCTATGCAGCAGGGTTATGTAGGGTGTGGCGCAGACTTTGTAATGGCTTTTTCCACTTTATGTTTCTGGTGCATTTTTTCAGGTTTGTGCTCTTTGTACCCCTGAAGGGGTACACTGTACCCTGTTACACTTCAACTGGTGTGTGAGGTCACCCCAATTCTAGAGAGATTTTTCCATGCTTGGAGTTTCCTAGCCATGACCTTGCATCCCAGTTCTACTTATGAGTGGTAATTCTGTGAGAAAGATACTTTTTCTCCTGAACTTCAGGTCCCTCATAGGAAGACTGAGACCATAACTGTCACCTTTTAGGACTTCACCCAGGGAGAGTGTGCCATGGCCACTTCATGCCCGTTCTCAAGAGCCATGAAGGGGCCAGTGGTTTCCTTTATTTTACCATAATACTGTGGTTATTATTGCTGGCATTTACAGAGAATCAGAAAGCAGCCATGAGGTGGTGTATCCACCTATTTGTAGAAGGCCTATTCTGATTACTTAATATCAAGATATGTCTGAAAATTAAATTATGATGTAATGATTTAGACAATGGGCCAAAATTAGCAATCCTGGGTTCTAGCCTGGACTCTGCAATTTAGTCCTGTGGCCTTGGGGAGTACCCTCCCCTCATTATATCTCTTACCACCAGGAAAATCTTTGTGTCGTAACTACAAGTATTACAATTATGTTTTAATAGTAATTGGGACTTACAGTGTCTTGTGCACTATGCCAACTGCTTTACATGTGTTGCTTCATTTTCTCCTATAATAACCCCACTTTTCACTTTTAAGAAAAGGAAGCTGAGGCTCAGAGAGGCAGAACGGATTGCTCAAGGCACACACGGCCAGTCGGGAGCTAACCCAGTACCAAACACCTTGTCTGTCTGCAGGGAAAGCCAGAGCCCTAAGGCTATTTCTTTGCTTCATCCTTAATTCCCTGTGCTCAAGAACTGTGAGCTGTGTACCTCCCTAACCCCATCCCACCCTCTGACTGCTCAAAACTGGTTGCTGACTCTTGTCCTGCCAATTACCAGGATTGTCCCCGCAGAAGCCCCTGTCACAGTGTGGTATTGCATGCCAGATTTTCTGGTCTGGGACTTTAAATTACTCATGTCATCTCAAGCTGTGCAGGTCACTGGAAGGCCTACTTTTCACCAACCTCATTTAATCAAGCTGCAGAGATGCAAAGAAAATCAGATGTGACCTCATACCAAAGGGCGAGAATAGTCACCTGTCGGCCTCCATGTGAGCCAGGCATGCTGCAGACACCCTGTTCCCACTGGCTCTCTGGAAGGGCTGTCTTTTCATCGGCTCCCCTGGGATGGCAGCAGGATGTGAGAGCAGCATGGACAGATGGCCACTCCCGGGCATGTGGCCCCGGCCTGGGAAAGCCCTCAGGCAGGAGCTGGGGTCTGGCACAGGGGGTGTGCAGGGCTGGGGGAGGCACTAGCAGTTCTCCAGCTGTGCGGCCAGCTCACGGGCTTCATAACAGTGAGTTGAGTTGCTGGTTCACCATCCTGCTCACACGCCTGGAGAAGCTCGCTTGGGAGCAGACTGGGGTCCACATGCAAGGAAAGCAACAGCGTGATCAATGTCCATCATTTACTGAGGCCCAGTTTCCCTCTATTCTGACCATTGATTTTGATTTCCATGTCAACCTCGGAAGGTAACTGGAATCATCTCATTTGCAGTTGACAAAAGGGAAGTTCCACAAATTCCAGTACTCTGAAGTTTCCACAGAAAGCATCTTTGTTGCTGCTGCTGTGGTTTTGTTTTGTTTTTAATGTGACGAGTAGAGGGGAAGGTGGGTGACAGCCTTGTAGCAGGCTTGTTCACACCTCAAATCTGTGGTACAAGGGACATGCAGTTGTCTGAAGTTCAGTCTTCCTTCTAGCTCATGGTCAAATTACCCCAATAGCCTAATGAGTGTAGCTTATTCAGTGAGGTATCTCTGAGCATTAAAATACATTATTCCTGAAGGCTTCACCGTGTAATTCTAGGCCCACCCAGCTGTGATTTTTCCTAGAACCATTTCGGTCTGCCCGTGTATTTACTTGGCTGGATTTCAGATTTCCTTTGGATAAAATAATGGAGTGTTGGACATAATTGGGAGGAGAGGGATCAGTGGAATGCTGGGAGACATTTAAAAATTGGCTTTCCCCAAAAAACAAAGCACAAAAAGATTTGTAGCATTTGCCAATTTCTTTGGTATGAAAACTACCATCCTGGCCCATTTTAAACTGCCATCTTAAAGTTGAAGAACAGGAGGTAGCCACAATCGACACACGATGGCAGGAGATGCACCACTTAGCAGTGAAGTAACTTGATTTTGGGTTTCTGTAGATACTCAATTTAAAAGCAATTTCATTGGTCGAATATTTATTAAGCACCTAGGACTCAGCCTGCCATCGCTAGTCCTGGCCATGTGCCTTCACCTTGCTGGGATGCATTTCCTCATGACTGAAGGGGTTAATAATCTCAGGGGTGCATCCAGCCCCAGATGGCCAGTGAGGGACAAGGTGCCTGGTAGTCCAGGCCCTGACCTGGAGGCCTACAGCCTATGCAAGGAGCCACACAAAGTCCCAGCTAAGGAAGAAACAAGCATTCGGGTTGGACATTGGACTCTCTGGGCTTGAATTCTGCTCTTCACCTTAACCAGGAAAGTTATCTACTTCATGCCTCAAATGCTCTCGTTTGTAAAATGATGTCATAGTAATGCTCATCAGGGGTCACTGAAAGCCTTAAACCAGTCATTGCGCAGTCATGGCACCCCAGCCCTGGTATGCAGTGAGTCCAACACTGACACAGACAAGGGTGGGGGTAGGTGGGGCTAGTTGGGGTAGAGGGAGAGGGCAGCTTAAATGTTGGATGGGAAAAAAGGTGGAAAGGTTCTGGGAGCAGGAGAGGTTTCCAGTTCACATATGGTATCTCATACCAGCAGTGGCAGTGGAGAGATCTGGATATTTGGATATGGAATATATTGTGGGATAATTGGCATTTAAACTGAGTTTTGCTGTATGGCTGAGGCACCAGGGACCCACGGAAGACTGTACATCCTCAATTTTTTACTGCAGCTGTGACTTCATGTTTAAAGTCAGCTCCCCCCACCCCCACCTCTGGTGGCATATACTTGGGTCCTGCTTTTACAGCCCATCTGATGATTCCTGCCTCAAAACTGGAGTGTTTATATTTGACTTGATTTTTAATATGGTTAAGTATAAATCTCCTATTTCGTTGTTTGTTTTATATTTGTTCTTTTTTTTGCCTTGTTCCCCTTTCCCACATTTTTGTGCCTTTTTGAATTAACTCAGTTTTTTAAATTTCATTTTATCTTACTATTGACTTAGTATAATTTATTTTTGTTTGTTTTCCTTTGTCTCTAGTGGTTGTACTAGGGTTTACAATATACACCTTTAACTTATCACAGTGCATGTTCTAATAACATCAAACCACTTCACATATGAGAAATTTTCAACACTGCACTTCATTTCCACCCTCCCTTCCTTTGTGCTGTGGCTGCCATACATTTTTCTTCTACATCTATGTTTTAATATAATAATATTACTTTTGCCTCAAATGGTCAGTTTTTTTGAGAGTTTAAAATTATAAAAGTATATTTAATATTGATGTTCTTTTTTTGGGTAGAATGGATTTCCATCTGGAATAATTTTCCTGTCTGAAGATCTTCCCTTAATATTTCTTGTCATGCAGGACTGCTGGAAATACATTGTCTTAGCTCTCATTGGTCTGAAAAAAGTCTTTATTTTGCCTTTGGTTCAACTTAATCAAAACTAGTTTCCTTTCAAAATATACCTATACAGCATCTGGAGTTCAAGAGGATGGCTGATGCCTTGAGGGAAGATTCAGTAGCATCAAGTACTTTGAAGGAGCTAGGATTTGGAATTGGTTATAAATGGGGTCTCATTTATGGCAGCACGATGAGAAGTATCAGGAAAAACAACATAGATTTGTTTATGGAGTTAGAATCCTGGTTGCCCTTTCCTAGCTCTGTGGCCTTTGGTAAGTGATTTGATCTTTTCCATGACCCAAATACTCCCTCAGCTCACACTTAAGCTGCTGCGTTCAATCACAAGGATTTAGGGAGCATCAAAGAAGACTGTACACATGGCAGTTCCTAGAAAAGGTTCTGCCACAAAGATACTGAATGAATTGTGAGTGTAATTGTAGTTCTTCCATGTACAGTTTGCTAGGAAAGCGACGCATGGTCCCTGGCATTTTCATGTTCAGAGAAGAGTCATTACAGTGTTACAGCTGGTGGCCTGGAGGCCTCATGCCTTCTTCCCTTGATAACGAAATTACTGAAATGCACAGACCTTTATTTTATTTAATAACCTAATAAAGAGTGTGCTCTTGCTTAAAGATAAAGTAGGAAACAAAAAATTAGCATCTTGCATTTGTTCAAGTGAGAGTTTGCCAGTTACTGGTTCGTGGGGTTCAGCCTGCAAATGTGTTTTATTTTGTAGATGCAGTGCTTTATGGTTTAATGTTTTGCCATGTTTGCTGGTGCTGTTTGTTCTGCTGCTGTTGTTGCTGTTTTCGCTGTCATTGATTTGTGACCCAATAGTTTACATTACAAAGATTTTTCATTAAAAGCTTGTATACCTTCTTCCTCTGAAAAACCAAGACATTCTGGCAATAACGCAGAGAACGTGGTTAATTGCCTATTGCTGTGTAGCAGCTGCCACCTGTCGACAGGGTGGGGACTTCCACTTTGGATTTCCCAATGGTAACGAACTGCTTCTGTACCCATATTTCAATCACAATTGTAGAAATAAGAGGTACCTTATGGGATGCTCACAATTTTTCTAAAACTTGTGTCACTTACCTGGCCCTTTTCCTCCAGCTGGTGTCAACTCTCTTCATTTCAGAGGTGCCTGGTCACTGTGGTTTTCCTGCTGAACAACAGGGCAGGGGTCTTTCATTTTCATTTAACTTGCACTTTGAGTTAATTGTAGATTCACATGCAGTTATAAGAAATAATACAGAAAGGTCCCTTGTATACTTTACCCTTTTCCCACAGTGATACGTCTGGCAAAACTGTAGTGTGATGTCACAACCGTGATGGGACACGGGTGCAGTTATGATGGAGACCAGTTCCACCACCACAAGTTCCCCTCATGGCTCTTATAATCACCACCCCTTCCTCCACTGCCCTCTCCTCACCCCTGGCAACCATAAATGTGTACTAAAATTTTATCATTTCAGGCATGTTTCATAAACAGATCCATTACTTAACCTTTTGGAATTGGCTTCTTCAGCACACTGTAATTCTCCATGGACTGATACAGAGTATCACATGTATCCGTAGTCTGCTCTTTTTTATTGTTGAGTTGTATTCCACGTTATAGATGTACCATGGTTTGTTTATTCATTCAATAAAGACATCTGGATTATTCCCATTTGAAGCTATAGCATATAATGCTGCTGTTTTGGTTTGCTAAAGCTGCCTGAATACACTATACCAGAAATGGAATGGTTTTTAAAAAGGGAATTTATTAAATTACTAGCTTACTGTTTAAGGCCATAAAAATGTCCCAGCTAAGGCATGTTGAGAAAGAGCCCTTGACTCAAGGAAGGCCAGTGTCTGTCACATGGGAAGGCACATGGCTGGCGTCTGCTGGTCATTGTTCCCGGTTCCACTGCTTTGTGCTTCTGATGCCAGTGGTTTCCCCTCTAGGTGCTATGGGCCTCTGCTTAGCATCTCTGGAACACAGCTCTGGGTTCTGGCTTCTTAGCATCTCATGGGAAGTCACATGGTGATGTCTGCTGGGCTCCAGTCCCTGTCTAGCTCCTGTCAGCTCTCTCAGCTCTCTCAGCTCTTAGTGTTTCCAAATATCTGCATTTCCCTAATCTCTAATGATGTTGAACTTCTTTGTGCTCATTTGCCCTCTGTATGTCCTTTTGTGGTGAAATGTTTTTTCATGTCTTTTGCCCATTTTCTAATTGTTTTGTTTGGCTTGTTGTTGAGAAATAAGAATTATTTATATATTCTGTGTATTAGTCATTTGTCAGATATGTGGTTTGCAAATATTTTCTCCTAGATGTTATTTGTTTTATAATCCTTTTAACAGATTTTTTTTTCAAGGCAAGATATTTAAATTTAATGAAGTCTAATTTATCACTTTTTATGTTATGGGTTATGCTTCTGGTGTCAAAACTGCTCACCTTTGCTTAGCTCTGTGTTTTGAAGATGTTCCCTGTTTTTTTTTCTGAAGTTTATAGATTTACATTTTACATTTGAGTCCCTGATCTACTTTGAGTTGTTTATAAGTCATGAGATTTAAGTTGAGGTTCTTCCAACTGTACCTTCTACCCTTAGTTCCTGATATTTACTTCTTCTAGCACCATTTCTTGAAAAGGTTGTTTCTTCAATTGAATTGCTTTTTCAGTTTAATTAAAAATAATATGGGCATTTGTGTGGATCTATTTCTGGATTATTTTTTCAGATACATTGATCTACATATCTGTCTCTCCACCAATACCATACACTCTTAATTACTGTGGTTATATGATAAGTTTTAAACACAGGTAGAATGATTCCTCCCACTTCATTATTCTTTATCAAAATTGTTGTAGGTATTCTGTGTCCTTCACTTTTCCATATAAATTTTAGAATACTAATCTATATCTACCAAAATTTTTCCATGAATTTGATGGGAATTGCATTATGCCCTTATATCAATTTGGGAAGAATTGACATCTTTACTATGTTGTCTTCAAATCCAGTGTTATGGTATGTGTTCTATTAATTTTTGATCTTTGATTTCTTTCTTCAGTGTTTTATAATTTTCAGCATACAAATCCAGCATATGTTTTGTTAGATTTACCCCAGAATATTTCATGTTTTTGAGTGATTGCAAATGGTATTCATTTTAATTTTCACATATTCATTGATAGTATAAAGAAATGTGACTTCTTTTTTGTATATTTAGCATTTATTCTGCAACTTTGCTGAATACATTTATTCTAGGAAAAAAATTGTAGATTTTTTGTGATTTTCTAGTTACACAATTACATCATCTGTAAATAAGTATGATTAACACCCTTCTTTCTAATCTATATGGGTTTTATTCCCTTTTCTTGCTTTATTGCACTGGCTAGAACTTATAGCACTGTTTAACATGAGTGAGAAGAGCAGATATCTTGCCTTTTTTCAACCCTACAGGGAATGCTTTCAGTCCTTCACCATTAAGTATAATGTGAGCTGTGGTTCTTTTTTTTTTAATGTTCTCTTAAACAAGATGAGAGTGTTCCCTCTATCCCTGCCTTTCTGAGAGTTTTTGTATGAGTGGGCATTGAATTTTGTCAAAGCCTTCTTCGATATTGATGATATGATTGGATGATTTTCTCTTTTAGTCTTTACATTGATAGGTTTTCAAATAATGAACCAGCCTTAAATCTCTACAGTAAACTCTACTTGGTCATGGTGTATAATTATTTTTACATATTTCTTAATTCTATTTGATAACGTATTGTTAAGGATTTTTGTATCTATATGTTTGGGTAATGTCTGTCCATAATTTGCTCTTTTTTGTACTGCCTTTGTCTGGTTTAGTGTTAGTGTGCTACTAGCCTTCATAAAATGAATTAGGAAGTATTTACTTCTTCCATTTTCTGGAAGAGTTTGTGTAAAACTGATGTTAATTCTTCTTTGTGTATTTGTTATAACTCTCTAGTGAAACAGTTTGATACTGGGTGTTTCTTCCTGTTTTTTTTAAACTATCAATTGCCTTAATCATTATAGGACTATTCAAACTATTTTATATATGGTGAATTTGTTTGTTTTTTCTTTCTTTCTTCTTTTTTAGTCTGTTGTTTTGAGAAATTGGCCCCATTTCATTAAAATTGTCAAATTTATGTGTGTAGAATTGTTTGCAGTATCCTCTTATTATTATTCTGATTTCTGCAGGATCCATAATGAGAGGCCCTGTTCCAATAGCATTCTGATGCTGTTCTATTGACATTGAAAATAATGTACATTCTGATGCTGTTGAGTAGGTTCTGTAAGTATTGATTAGATACTGTTGTTTAATGGTGTGATTAAATTCTTCTGTAACCCTGTTGATTTTCTGTCAATTGAGGGAGTGGTGTTGAAGTCTTCAACTTTAATTTTAGATGTATTTTTTCTTTGTAGTTCAATAATTTCTATTAGTTTTTTCATATGTTTTATAGCTGCCTCGTTTTATGCATTTATGATTTATATGTCCTTTTGTTGTATTGACCTTTTTATCAGTATATGATGTTCTTCTTTGTCTCTAGTCATTGTGCTTTGTCTTTGTTCTTTAGTCTGCATTAATCTGGTACTAATATAGTCACCCTAGTTTTCTTTTGCATAATATTAATATTATATATCTTTTTTGATACTTTCCCTTTCAAACTGCCCATGAATTTTGTATAGACAGCATATTATAGGATCATATTTTTCCAACTCCTTTAATAATCTCTGAATTTTAATTGGTATATTTGGACCATTTACATTTAATACAGTTATTGGCATGGTATGGTTTGTTTGTCATTTTATTTTCTGTTTGTATTCCTTTTTTTGTCTGCCTTCCTACAGGTTAAATATTCTTTTAGAAATTTCATTTTGATTTATTTACAGTATTGAATGTATTTCTTTGTGTACCTTTTTAGCTCTAGGTATTATGGTACATATACATAATTTACACATTCTGCTGATGTTGCCATTTTAACAGTTCAAATGAAATGCAGAAATCTTATCTTTCACATCTGTTTATTCTTCTCCATTTAAAACATAATTTCTTAAGCATCTCCTCTACATACCATATCAGAACCACAACAGATAATGTCATAATTTTTGCCTCAAGAGTCAAATATTTTTTATAAATCTCAAAAGGAGAATGAAAGTCTATTGAAGTTACCCATAATTTGCTTACTGTGTTCTTTCTTCCTTTCTGATATTTAGAAGCTCATTTTTTATCATTTCCTTTTAGTCTAGAAAATTTCCTTTACTCATTATCTTAGAATAGGTCTGCTGGTGACAAATTTTCTTAGTTTTCTTTCGTTAGAAAATTTCTTATTCACCTACCCCTCTTTCCTGAAGGATATTTTCAGTAGATAGAGTGTTCTGAATTAGCAGTTCTCTTTTTTCAGACTTTGAAAAATACAATGTGACCTCATGGTTTCATATGAGAAAGGGTAATTTTAATTGTTTTTCCCTTGTACATAATGTGCTGCTTTCTTTGTCTTAAGTTCTCAGAAATTTGTCTGTGTTTGCCTTGGTGTGAATATCTTTGGGTTTATCCTGTTTCAGATTTGCTCACCTTCTTGATTCTTTATTTTTCTGTCTTTTGACAGGTCTGACAAGTTTATATATATTATTTGACTGCCTTTTTATCCCAGCTCCCATTCTCCCATCTTTCTGTGACTCTGATGGCAGGAATGTTCTATCTTTTATTATAGTCCCATTGTCCCTAAGGCTCTATTTATTTTTTAAGTATATTTTCTGTCTATTGTTGAGGTTGGAAAGTTTCTTTTGTTCTACCTTCTAGTTAACCAGTTCTTTCCTTTATCACCTCTGTTCTGATAATGAACTAATCCATTGAGGTTTGTATTCTTTTATTTTTAAGTTCTAAAATTTCCATGTGGTTCTTTTTCATATTTTCTGTTTCTATGTCAAGACTTTCTATTTTTTTATTTGTTTCAAGCATGATTGTAATTATTCACTAAAGCATTTTTATGATAGCTGCTTTAAAAATTTTTATCAGATAATTCTAACATCTCTGCCATCCTGGTGTTAACAGCTATTGATTGTTTTTTTTTCAATAAGTTTGTTCTTTGTATAACTAGTGATTTTCTATTGAAAACTTGCAAGTTTGGGTATTATGTTATGAGACTTTGGAGCTTATTTCAACTATTGCTGCTTGCTGCCAAAGCAAGGGTTGTGCCAACTAGCTATTGTGAGTCTTGGGGAGACCCAGATGTCCACTCAGCCTCCTGCACCTCTTGAAAGGAAAATCCCTACTGCTGCTGAGACAGGTCAGCGTTTGTGCCCTACCTAGGCCTACAAGTCCACTTCTCTGGTTGCAGGGTTAGCAGGCCCCCCCTTGTGGCCTCCACTGACATCACTCAGGGACCCCCTTGCTGCTAAGCCGAACAGCTCTACCTGTCCAGTATGCCTCCTCTGGTGCTCACCAATGGGGAGAGAGGAGACCTCATTACTGCCACCTGGGGCCAAACAGGACCCTGCACTGGTACATGCTGATGCTTGGGGAGGGGGGCCTCCTTATCGTCCACTGGGTAAAAGCCCTGGCTACCTACTTCCTTCTCTTGGTTGGCGGGTGGGCTTGGATTGGTCCTTCTTCACTGCCTGGCATCGGCTGTGCATTTGACCTTGCTGGTAGGGTGGGGCCATGTTGTTTTTCCTGGGTTACTTACCTGGAGTAGAGCAGCTGTTATCTGAAAGTTTCTGCCTGCGGGGCTGGCCTTTTCCTATCCCTCTGGTAAGAGAGGCAGGCATTTTTTTTGGGGGGGTGGTGGAGATTTACTTGTCCTGCCTGTTAGCATTTCTGAGTCTTTGACTTCTTCAGTACCCTGTTGGGATATATATGAGTTATGAAAAAGAGGCAGAGAACTTTTCACCATGTCCATTGTTGGCTTCTGAGGCCCCAAGCTTATGTGCTTTCTTCTTGCCGCCTCTAAGGGTCTCTTATGTTTGCTTTATGCATGGTGTTCAGTGTGTTTAATTGTACTTAATAGGAAGAATCCATCAAAGTATGCCTACTCCATGTTGCCTGAAACACGTCACCACAGATACCCATTTTGGAAATCCCTTTATAGACACAGAAACCTGTTCAGAGAAGTTGTGCTTTGTGCTCACTGTTTTGCAGTCATCATGTGCTGTCACCCCTGCTTCAGGGCAAGTGGCATGGTCCTGCTGCCATGTCTCATGGTGCATGCCGTGTGCTGGGGTCTCTGGTGGGGTTGGCCTGCATGGGCTGTGGGGGCTGATGAGCGGGTGGCCCATCAGCCCATCTACAGGTTTCACTCCCACTCACCTCACACGGTGTTCAGGTGGTGAAGGTGGGTGACATGGCTCCCAGGGGCATGGCGGTCCTAGAATGCACAAAGCTCCAAAGCACGTGCCCAGTCTTTGAAGGGACACGGCTGCTGGTGAGGGTTGAGGTGGCCCGTGGGCACGGGAAGGCTATCCTGAAACCACAGCACTGGGACCCAAGAGTGATGGACGGCTGGGATAGGGGCTCGACTGTCACCCAGGGTGGGTGGCCCAGCCGCTGTGCTTCTAAGAAAGCGTTTGTCCTGCAACACGGCAGCACCTCAGTTTACAGGTGTGTTTTTCTCCATGCACTGAGATGTCCACATTTCTATAGAAATGGACTTTTCTGACTAAAGGAAAAGAAGGCCTCTTAATGCCCCCAAACCCCAGTCCTAGCTGTGCCTTTTTTCTTTCCCCTTCACCATGAGCCTTGCTCAGTGTCACACCTGTGAGACGTGAGCTGCACCTCATGCTCACCTCCCATTTCCCCTCCCCACTCCCACGCAGCAGCTAAGCTGATGCCTTTGGCCCAGTGACCGTCGGGGCTGCCCGGAACTTCCCTGACCTGCCATAGCCTTTGAAAGAAGCACAGGCAGTTTTAAAGCAGCTGATAAGGCAACAGCGTTTCATCAGCCTGTCCTCTGCTCTTTCCTCAGCTACTGCCAGATCTGAACGACCTTGAAGGTGTCCTCCAGGGTTCCCCACAGGCTGAGCACCTCCATCATCGGGCTCACAGGTAAGCAGAAGTAGGGTGGCTCCACGGGTCTGCTTCCCTTCACCACCGCATGCCTGGCAGAGTAGGTGCCTGGCACAGAGGGCACACGGCAAGGCGTGGCCAGTGATGGATGCGTGTGCTGTGGAAATTGGGACCTGCATGGAGGTGGAGGTCTGCACGTCATTACAGCAGGGCCTGGAGAAACATGCATTTTCCCAGAAGTGGCGTTCTCAGGGAAGATCGGCTGAACTCGGGCAGCGAGGGAGAGGATGGGAGATGGCAGCAGCCGGCTGTTATAGGACACCGCAGTGAGAGACTGGCCGATTGCATTCAGACAGCAGCTGTGGCCGTTCATGGCATCCCCAGGGACTGGCATGGCAAGAAGGAGTGCCAAGAACCACCCAGGTGCTGGTGTGGATGGTGGAATGTTAAGTGGTTGTTTGGGCACCTTGCAGATGGCACGCATGAGGACTGATGAGTTGGAAACACAGAACTTATTGTGACATAAGAAGTGAGGCAGGCATCAAGGTGAACTGGTGGAAACAAAAAGGGTGGGTTAGATCCAGGAGTCCAGCTAGACCTGGAAAAGGAGGAGAAACACTTAGAGGTTTGGGGGAAAGGAAGTAAGGAGATAAAAAGATAGAAGATTAGAAAATGTACTTTAACTGTAAAATAAGGGAAATCACTGGGGTTCAGTCTCTGCTCACAGCTAGGCTTGATTTGGAGATTCCCTGAAGTCACACTCTGCCTTCTTGGTGGGGACGCTATAGTGGGTGAATCCAGGGGCAGCAGCCACCCAAGGCCATGGTTGTGGGGGTGGCTCAGCTCCTCTGAGGCTGGTGGGGGAGGAGCTGGGGCTAGGCCAGGTGGGCGGTCATGGGGAGGCCAGTGATTTAGGGACAGAGGCTAACTCGAGCCTGAGACCTGGAAAGCAAGACCTCCTGCTGGGCACCTCCTCCCCAGCTCTGACCAGGACAAGTGGTCAGTACCAGGGATGCTCCTGTGTCCAAGGGGCTTCCTCTCCTCCTGTCCACTCTGTTCTCCTGGAGAAATCAGGGATCTGCGCCTGGGGAAAGATGGCCCACTCAGTTTCCCACACCCCATGGGCCTGCTTGCACTCCTCCTTCACTACCCACTGCTTTGTATCACCCCCTTTCCTCCAAGGAGGCTCATGGGGCTGCAGGGAGAGCTGAGCTTTGCCCACAGGTGCCTTGAGCCCGGGCATTGCTCAAGTCTTTGGGTGACTGCAGTCCTGCTATTAGCAGCTTGAGCTCCACTTCTCACCTGGAAGGTGAGGATGATGAGTCACCTACTTAGGGTTTTGTCATAGAATCATAACTGGTCAGTCCAGAGACTGGCACAGGGTACTGGCCAGTGAGCCCCTCGCAGGTATGCTAGGATGATGGGCTTGGAGACAGGTCCCCATTCCCAGGGAGCCAATGAGAGCCGCTTGTACCCAGACTGGGCTTCCCTCTACCTGTGACCAGACAGCACCAGCTCTGTCCCTGCCCCTTGGACTATGCCAGCTCTGTCTCTCTCCCTCGACTATGCCAGCTCTGTCCCTGTCCTTGGCTGAGCCTTCCTTGGAGCTGAGCAGGCCCTGCTGTGGGGCCAGCGGGCTGTGGGTGGCACTGAGCTGGCATGGCCCAGCTGCTGGGAAGCAAAGCACTGCGACAGCACTGGACAGAGACAAAGAAAGGAAAATGAGATGCGATTTGGGGAAAAAATGCAATTTTAAATTTTGGTCTAGTTTGACTCTAGGAGAGTTGTGGTAAAATGGGTGTGCCCTTGGGCACTGCATGCATATGATAATGTGCAACGGAACCCTGACTCAGAGGCAGCAGCAGTGTGCAGCCCGTGGTTGCCTGCCACTGCCAACCAGGTGAGGGGCACATGGCATCTGTGGTTAATTCTTCCAGATGGATTTCCTCATTGCATCAGCTCAGTTAGATGTGGCTGCATCACAAAGCACAAAGCTGAAATGTATCACCTTCAAACAGTGGGGATGCAGCCCTCTAGATGTTCTCAGTTTGCTGGGCTGGCCGGGCACTGGCCCTTTGGCTGCTCTGAATGGACAGCTCTGCTGGGGCCCTGGGGCTGGGAGGCTGGGCTGGCTGGGGGATGAGAATGCCTTGCTTTGCTAAGATTGTTAAAGCACAAGCTCCCGTGTATAAGGCGAGGCCGAGCAGGGCCTGCACATCCCTGGGTCCAGGTGGCCTGCAGGCCACCTCCTGCCAGGGCCTCCTCTTTGGAGGAAGGTCGCATGTGCACAGCATGCGGAGGACGCTCGGCAGCGTATGTGCAGGTGGCCATGCACACGTTTTCCCTCTGTCAGCATGCATTTCTGAGTAAAGGAAGAAAAAAAAGTATAATATGTTTGACAATTGCATATATTCTACTAAAAAAGAATCAAAAGGAGTCAGAAGCCTTGGGGTTTGTGGATGTTCCTGGTGTGGGTCAGTTGTGTGGCTTTGTTGGCATGGATTGTATCACCTGGCTGTTTGCTTCATTTCTCTGTGGGGAGGCTCCAGTGAGCTGTGCAGTGACTTAGGGTGCCCTGGTGCATGGTGAATGCATGCTAGGAGTTGGCTGGACCCAGCCTTGCTGGGGTTCAGAGTGGCTGGGTTTCTGAGCCTGTCTCCCAGTGCCATTCCTGGGAACACAGGTGATGGGATGCTCAGGTGAGGGGTGTGCAGCCCATGGGAGATGGGGGTGGCATCTGGGCGACGGAAGGTGGAGCAGTGGTGGCAGCTGGGGAAGTGAGGCTGTCAGGGCCCCTGCACTTGGCCGGGCATTTCGAGGGGAGCCCTGCAGGAAGGGCGGTGACTGGCCTCACAGGTGGGGGGCAGGCCCAGGCAGGGTGACGTGGCAGTCTGTAGCATGCAGACCCAAAGGCAGCCAGGATCTTTGCAGGCCAATGAGAGGCCTGGTGGCTGGTGAGGAGAGTGGGTGCAGGGGCAACAGCTGTGGCCCAAGTTAAGGGTGGGCTGCGTTTCCAGGACCCACCAGAAGAAATGAAAACACCCTGATGACACCTTAAACCCAGGCTGTCCACACACAAGGAGCTGACTCCTCAGTGGGGAGCCATAGTTATACATTTTTGTTTTCTCTGTAAAGATGTCACTTCTCTACTGGCGTTGTTATATGGAAACCTGTTTCCACTATACAGATAATTTAGATACTGCTTCTTTAGGTGGGAAGCAATTTCTTATTGGGTTTTACAAGCTCAATGTTTATGATTAGATTCTGTGAATAAATAATTTCATGAGTGTGAATACAGTCATCCAGTGCAGTCCATTGTACTTTCTTTTTCAAAACGTGATTGGGGAAGATTTCATGAGGGAAGCAGTGGTTTGTTCCAGTCTGAAGTAGCTGTACACGGGGTCAGCATTAGTTAGGAGCAGTCCGTGCCCTGGTGTGTGCTAGAAGGATCCAAGTACCACATGAGATGCGGGTCTGGCCGGTGTGTGCAGCTGTGACCGAGTGTCGCACATGCTGGCTGTCAGCCGTGGCCAGAGTGCTTGTCCCTGCGGCTGTGGGAGGGCAGGGGCAGGCAGCCCACTGGGCAGGTGCACCTGAAGGTCTCTGTTGTTACCAGCAGGACAGAAGTATGCATCACAGGGGCGCTCCAAGATTTGCTGAACTACTCCAAAACATAGAGCACAGAGCCTTTGCTGATGCCATCCTGTCCATGTCCTGTAACAGATGGGAGGCTGCTGGTGTGAGGAATCTGGGTATCGGGAGGCCCTGGAGCACAGGGTCATGCTCAGACCCTCTCAGCCACAACAGAGCCATGTGGGCTGGCAGACTCTGAGCCTTAAGTGTCTTTTCTAATGGAACCAGCATCTTGCCACAGACTGCTGCGAGGGTCAGAGAGAGTGACGGTGAAGCCCTCTATACATATGGACATAAGGTGAAACAACAGGCAGGGGTCATCATTAGTGCAGCTTGTGCCATGGAATCAGGAAAGCAGGTAGGTGGGGCCGACACATGGCTCCCATGACACAGGTGGTCTGGAGTGCATGAATGAGAAGAGCGATGGACACAGTAGGGACTGGGAGACTCCGAGGTGGAGTGAAGGGCAGCCAAGTTCATAGGGGAAGGTCGTGCTGGCCCGTCAGGAAGAGGCAGGATGTGAGAATGGACAGTGATGGTGGCTGGGAAGCAGGTGCAGGAGTGGTGGGTCTGGGTGGGGCAGGCCAGGGCCTGGGTGCAGGGTCTGCTGGTCAGATTTGTACCAGTGAGCGTGGTGGCATTGGAGAATGACACGGCAGTGGACGGTGTCACTGTGATGCAGTCAAGCTCATGAGAAGCCAGTGCTGGGCTGCCCACCTCAGTGGATAGCTACTGAGCTGAGATCTTTCCCCAGGGGTCTGGCTGCCCATTCACATAGCCCAGACAGAGCAGAGGCGGGTCCTGCTTTTCCTCCACAAAGGCTTGTGGGCTTTTAGAAATGGCATCTCTGGGAGTGCAAACTGAATGTTACTTTCAGCACCCTTGGTGTAATCATACATATGTTTACACATACTGTATATGCCTAGGAAGGTACTTTATTTACAGGTAGATGTTCACATGTGAACACACATGTGCAGAGATCCACACTTATACCCACATGTACATATATATATGTATAGTAGACTTCACGGGTAGATGTGCACATACACACATGAACACACGTGTGCAGATATCCACACTTATACACACAGGCACACATATATATGCATAATTGATTTTATAGGTAGATGTGCATATATGCACGTGAACACACATGTGCAGATATCCATGACTTATACACATGGGTGCACATATATGTACAATTGACTTCAAATGGTCTTCCTTGTTCCCCAACGTATACACTGAATTTATAGTTGTCAGTACAATGTATGGCTATTTTTTATCCAAATCAATGTTTATCACAGGTCAACAAACTCTTCAGGTGATTCCTATGTGCCAGCAAAGGGCAAGGCCCTGAGAGGCCCTGAGAGATGTGCTGCTGTGGGTTCCACCCCATGGGAACACAGCCCCCAGCAGGTCAGCTCAGACAGCAGTGAATGCCTTCCAGGGAGCAGTCGGGAAGGCTCCCTGGAAGAGGCAGCATACAACCCAAGTCCTGTAGGGTTAGCTCATTAAACTGTAAGGGTTAAGGTATTGCAAGAAGAGAACACAGAAGAAATTGAGAAAGATATGATAATGCTTGCTTCAAAGGCATTCCTTTCATTGTGTGGGTCTCAGAGACGCTGTGTTTCTCTCCTGAATTCAGGGTTACAGGAAATGGAATGGCCATGCTCATGAATAAAAGTTTGGTTTCTTAGCCTCAGTGATTTCCTTCCACCAAGATGGCATGATTTAATAGATTTTGTGCTCTTTCTATGGAGAAATGCTTTTAAAAATGGCTTTTCCCTTAGGGGAATGATCAATGAAGTCAGACTTTGGGCGGGGGTTATTGCTCAAGCTTAGTGAGGCTGTGGTTAACAACTAGGCACAAAACAGTCACTGCTCATCCAAGCAAGAACAAAGAGAATACATGAATTGTGGCATTGCATAATAATTGCCATAATTAGTCTTTGTAATGTTCTGAGATGTAATTTCCATTTCCATTCCGTTGAAGCATTTCACCATGTAGGGTCTGGGAGACATTCAGCCTTCAAGTGGATCAATCCACATTACTTCCAGCGTCCATGAAGGAACCCAGAAGAGAAGCAGACCTGCCATGGTGGAGGACAGCAGGTGGGCATGCGGTGCCAGGCTCCATGCACCTGGGCAGGACGCAGGGCCCAGGGCCAAGGGGTGGCTGAGGGAAGCTGCGGTCCCTCCCAGCTGCCGGCACATCCCAGGAGCCGCGGGGAGTGGTGAAGCCAGAGGCCCTGACCTTACACTCAGCTCTGCCAGTTGCTCAGGCCCTTCCTGGCATGTCCGTCTGTCCTTTGTGCTGGAGACAGACTTGGTACCTGGGGACCTGCTGCTGTGGGAAGCTTGGGCATGTGCGTCCACTGCTCAGCCTGCCCCCTCACCCATTCATCTCAGCTTTCACGAGCAGGTTCTCAGACCTTCTGCATCGATCTTCTGCTCCAAGCAGACTTGCTCCTTCTTTATCTGGGTCCCCCTGACCCTGAACCCAGCTCCCCTGCCACACTCCCCACCCTTAGAGCAGCCAGTGGCAGAGGGAAACAAACTTGTGGGGGCTTATGTCCCCCCACTTCCACGAAGGCTGCGATGGGCATTTGGCCTCTGAGTTTTGTTCATGGTCTTGGCTTGTGGTTCCAGTAGCTTCTGCCAGCTGCAGTCTCAGGAGCAAGACAGGAAGACAAGAAACACCTGCTTTACTCTTAGGTTGTTTTGGGTGGTGCCTCTGGCAGCACTTCGTGGCCTCCTTGGCTTCCTGCTCTGTTATCAGCACCAAGTTTCTAATAGTCACAGTGGCCTTGTGGTGTCTTCCCTGAGCTCAGTGAGCATGGGCCCTGGGGTGCCCTGCGGTGTCTCCCCTCAGTGAGCATGGGCCATGGGGTGCCCTGCAGTGTCTCCCCTGAGCTCACTGAGCATGGGTGGGGGTGTTGGGGGAGAGCACTGGGTGGGGGCATGGGGGCAAGCAACTGAGAGACCCCTGGGCTGCTTCTGTGAGGATGGGACCCCCTGGCCTTGCAGGCTGTCTGGGTTCCTCTCCAGCCCCTCATGTTCATCTCTTTCCCCTGCCTGAGCCGAGACATCCCCCCACATGGCTGGCTTTTGGTGCTTGCATCCCAGCAGCCTTAGCAAAGCAAAGCAGTGGCCAGTACCTGGAGTCCTGGACTGGCCTGGTGAGGGCAGTGCCCGACAGTGGGGACCTGCATCCTACACGTGTCTGCCTCAGCCTCTGGACAATGGTGAAGAGCTGGGACAAGGCACAGGCCTGGGTGGAAGGGCGTGGGTGTGCCGCTGGCTGGGTGTGTTGCTGGACACAACCGTATCTGTTGCACTGCCCAGCACAAACCATTTACTGAGTGAATGAGTGAAGGAAGGAATGAATGAAGCTGATTCACATTCTTCAGCCAGAGAACATCAGGGCAGTAGAAGGAACAGGAATATGGAGTTGACATTGACAGGCTGCTTCATTGGTTCATTTCGTTGGTTTTGCTACACAGGTAACACGATAATGTTATTTCATTGATTTCATCGGTTTTGTTACATAAGTGATAGGTGACCAAGTTCTTCTCGAGAGTATGAAAACATAAGGAGACATCTGACTTTTATCCAAACCCAAGACATCATCCTGCAGCAAATAAGCATTGTTAACCCACTGGTGTGTCTCCTCCACATGCCCTACCAGCCAATAGGCCATGTGTACATTTTATTTTTCTTTCTTTCAGGAAATCTGCTCTTTTATGCTCTGGGGGAGGGCAGTGCACTGCAGCCAGCTTGCGTCTGCTTGTGGAAGCGGGCTGTGAGATCGCGTGCCTGTCTAGGGACTTCGTGCTATTGCCGAGGTTGGCATGTGCACAGGAAACTGGCAAACACTACACACGACCTCTGTTTTTGGAAAACTGAACGTTTATCAGTACACACAGTGTGTGTGTGTGGAGGGGTATTTTAGCATTGATTCAGGAAACATTTCTATGTGTATCTGTGTGAGAATGTGTAAACTTTCTCTAGGGCAGACACCAAACAACCAGGTTTCTAAATCAGAGGGTATGTAGATTTAAATAAAACCAACACTGCCAGAATGCCCTTGAGAGTGCCAATGTAAAGTTCCCTCAGCAGTTTGTGAGACCATTCCCCATATCAATTTATCAAGTGGTAAAATACACTAACTTGTTCTAACTTGCATTTGCCTAATTACTAAGGAGGCTAGCTGTGTTTTCATCTATGTACTAGCTAATTCTATTCCTTCTTTTATTAGTGCTCATTTAGAACTTTCCTTTTTTATGGTGGGAGAATTTTTCTCCTTAGTGATATAATTTTGTGTCTTATCTCCTGCCAGACACATCTCAGATACCAATTGTTTGATATATAGCATAAAACACATTTTTCCTAGTCTGTTGTTTGTCCTTTAACTTTGTTTTAGGTAATTTTTGTCATGCAGAAATGTTAAATTTTGAAGCTGAGTGTTTCAAAATCTTTTCTCCGGCTTTTCTTACCAGCCTGTCTCACATGGCTTTCCCTAATCTCATGAATATTATTGTTTCCTTCCAGCAACTGAATGCTCCAGCTGCATATGCCCTTGCAGTGGCCTAACAGGCTCTGGGAGGGGAAGCCATGAGGTCAGGATTTGCATCCAGGTCTGCTTGGCTTCACCGCTGCTCCATACTGCTGCTTGGGTGCAGTTTACGAGGTCCAGTGTGTGTGTTGCCCCAGCCCCTCCCACAGACGCACCCACCCTGCACCTCCCTTGCCTTCTTGGAGGCGGTGGGTCCACATGACTTTCTCGGAGGAAGACGTCTGCTCTACCGGGTGGTTCCTTGGGACTTAAAATGGCACCAGGCCAGCTCTCTTCCCCTGCCTCTCAGTGTGGCCCGTGTACGATGATGCTTCCTTTGCCTCCACAAATTCTGAATGTCTGGGCTTACCCTGATGCACTGGTCTCCTACTGCTGCCTTCGTTTTCTGAGGACTGCCCACCCTGGTGCCCTGACCCCCAGGCATGGGGGTCTTGGTCAAGCTCTCCGAGTAGGTATTCCACAAAGGAGGTTTCCCCTCATTTCCCTCCTCCACTGGACAAGAACAAACAGACCCGCTGCATAGCAACAGCTCTCTCCAATGCTGTAGACGTATATGAACTCTCTCAGTCCTTTTCTTTGTGCACCTGGCCCCTGTGACTAAGCTGACATGGGGTCCTAGAGTGATGGCTCTCGCATGCCACTGCGAGCTCTGCTTTGGAGTCTGGGCCCCCAGACCAGTTTGCAGGGCCTGTTGTCATCTCAAGGTATTGATTTTAACAATCCATAAAAGGCCAGTTATCTAGAACATTTCCCTGCAAAACTTACATGTGCATGTTCTCTTGAATATTTACTTTAGTAGAATTTTGGCACTATAACTGAATCATTGTTTGAGTTAATTTCTATTAAGCATAAGTCCTATCAGAACAGAAAAGCTGCCGTGTTGAAACGACCAGCATCCTGCCTGCGTCTCAGTCGCTCAGGGCCTTGCATTAATTCGCTGGACGGATGGGTGGACGAAGATGAGCGGGAGGCTGAGAAAAATTTCAGTGCCTTCCATCCCCCATTTAAGAATCCTGTCCCTCCTACTTGAGTCCAGTTTGAAATCTTCATGTGAGCACACATTCTGCAGTATTGATTGCTTGCTTTAGAGCAGTTAGGTCGATAGTGCTTAAGTTTAAGGCACAATAAAAGTCATGACTCCGGAAAATGAATGTTCTTGCTTATTCCCCTTGAAGTGACTGTGCTATGCCTTGGCCTTCCAAGCCACGTGTCCAGGGCTCACTCTGCCTGTGCACAGGCCACAGGTAAGCACCTAATAAATTTCCATCAGCTGGACAACTCATATACCAGCTACTTTGCTGAGCATTTTGTAAAAATTATTATATAAATCCTCATACCAATCTTTGGAGAAAGGAATCTCTGTAACCATTTTATAAAGAAAGATCCCAAATATCAGAGAGTTTAAAAATGTATAGAATCATGGACTTGGGTCTTTCTCAATCATTGCCTGAGCTTGGTAATTTGGTTTCTTGACTTTTCAATATTTTTTTCTGCATTTTTAAAAAAGGTCAAATGCAAAGGAAATGCTTTTATTAAGAGAGAATTTAAAAGTTAATGGGTTAATTCTTTTAGACTCTTTTCAAACCTAATAATATATTTTTTATTCCACACAGAACAAATTTGTCCTGAGGAGCAAGTTGGGATACTTAAACGCATTCAGTCTGAGCAAAAACAAACCTCTCGCACAGGATTGAGTTCAGTGTGGGAGGCAATTAGTATGTAACTGATCACACAGACAAATGTGTCATCTTAGTTCCAAAAAATGCCACTGTGCCTCTGGACATGCATCATTTGGGTGGCCCATAATTGGGGTTGGACCTTTGCAGGGAGCTTGGAAAAGGTGCTTTAGGGGAAGAGCCCTGGGGGCAGGCAGGGAGCTCTGTGCACAGGGGAGACATCTGACTTTTATCCAAACCCAAGACATCAACCGCAGCAAAGAAACATTGTTAACCCACTGGTGTGTTGCCTCTGCATGTCCCACCAGCCAATAGGCTATGTGTACATTTTATTTTTCTTACTTTCAGGAAAGAAAGAGCCCTGAGGGCGGGTGGGGAGCTCTGTGCACAGGGGAGGAGAAGAGCCCTGAGGATCAGGGAACTCTGTGCACAGGGGAGAAGTGCCCTGAGGGCAGGCATGGGGCTTGTGCACAGGGTAGGAGAAGTGCCTTTTGTGGCTATGGAGAAGGGTGGGGAAGGACAGGGGCCAGGGTGGCTGCAGCACATGAGCAGGACGGAGATGTGGGGAAGGGCAGACTGGTCAGGGGACCTGTCTGAGGATTTTTTAATTTCTTTATCCTAAGAGGCATTGAAAAATTATCTAAGGGTTTGGAGCTGAGGAGCAGCTTTATCCCATCTGCATTTTGAAAAGTTACCACTTAGGCTATATTGTGGAGACAGGCCACCATGAAAGCAGATTGGGCTGAGCAAAGGTTGTTGCAGTGGCCAGGTAAGCTGAGCCAAAGTCATTGCAGAGGCCCAGGTGAGCTGAGCCAAGGTCAGTGCAGAAGCCAAGGTGAGCTGAGCAAAGGGCATTGTAGAGTCCCAGGTGAGCTGAGCCACGGTCATTGCAGAGGCCCAGGTGAGCTGAGCAAAGGGCATTGTAGAGTCCCAGGTGAGCTGAGCCAAGGTCGTTGCAGAGGCCCAGGTGAGCTGAGCCAAGGTCGTTGCAGAGGCCCAGGTGAGCTGAGCCAAGGTCGTTGCAGAGGCCCAGGTGAGCTGAGCCAAGGTCGTTGCAGAGGCCCAGGTGAGCTGAGCCAAGGTCGTTGCAGAGGCCCAGGTGGCAGGCCAGAAAAGTGTAGCCAAGTTCATTGGTGGGTGAGTTGGAGAGAAGGACAGAACTTGGTGGATTGGTCAAGGAAGGCGTGGGAAAGTCAAGGTGACTCTTAGATTTCTGGCTTATGTGAGATACTGGATAGTGAGGCTATTCACTAAAATAAATATTGAGAGAGAAACCAGATTTTTTTTAGTGATATATGGGAGAATTTAAGAGTTTATTTTTCAGATGTTAAGTATGCAGTGCCTTTGTAAATCCAAACAGAAGATTTCCTGTAGGCAACTATAACTACACGTCTTGAGCTAGAGGGAATGTCTGGGCTGCAGACATAAATTCTAGTGAGTGGCCACATGCTAGATGCCATTTGAAGGACAGGCATCGAGACGGCACCAAACAGACAAATTTGCTGCTCTCGTAGAGCTTAGTTCTGGTTGAACAGAAGGACAGTAAGTACACTCAAGTGTTGATATGTGCTATGAAGTCAAATACAAGCCCCTAAGAAGGTAGAGAATCATGCTGGGGGTGGGTGGGCAGGCTAATTTACAGGGAGAGATTCTGATAAGGGGGCCAAGAAAAGTACCCAACAGTTGAGAGAAAACCAGTAGCGCTTTATTTCCTGGAGGCGAGGCCAAGAAGACTTCAGAGATTGACATTGCAGGATGCTGCTGAGGGTTCAAGTGTGGTGTTGGCCACCATTTTCCTTGACTTCTTAGCAACTCTTAGGGCATGAATCACGTTTTTAGGAGCTTTATTGGTGGTGATGGGGGCTGGAAACGAGGTTCCTTGGACTGGAGAGTGAGGAGGGCAGTGAGGAGATGGAACAGCCACAAGACATGCCTTTGGGAAAGCTTGGCCTGGAAGGCATGGAAGGAGATAGAGTGGAAGCCAGGAGGAGTTGAGAGTTCCTTCTGCATATTTTAT
Organism: Tamandua tetradactyla; assembly: GCF_023851605.1. Classification (NCBI taxonomy): domain Eukaryota; kingdom Metazoa; phylum Chordata; class Mammalia; order Pilosa; family Myrmecophagidae; genus Tamandua; species Tamandua tetradactyla. Next base: position 109,667,778 of record NC_135336.1, read on the forward strand.
TTCTAATTAGAGAAAGTCAACTACATTTAAAAGCCATTGGAAAGGATCAAATTTAGGAGGAAGATGTAAAATAAAGAAGGGAAAATACTTGAAATACTCAAGTAGTTAAAAGTTTGCTTTTTCTCAGGCCTGGGGCTGGGTCTCACAGTTCCTGAGATGTGCCAAAGCCCCAGACATGGGGTGAGTGCCATGGGGGCCCTGGGCCTGGCGGGGTCTGCCTGGAGCTGTCTCGGAGGAGCACCGCATCCCTGGCCCTTCATGGCATCAGCTAGGCATTGTCGTGCGCTAGGACCTTCTGCCTGTCTGCTCCACATGGGGCAGGGGAGACGTGAGTGGGGACAGACCTGTCAGCCAGCACACGCGAGGCTGCCATACTTGGGGCTGAGAACAGAGCCTGGGTGGGACTTGCAGACTCTGGCTGTAGAAGTCACCTGGACCAGGCCCGAGAGAGACATGGAGATGGTGCTTCAGACCCTGTGAGAATCAGGGTGGGGCGCGGGGTGGGGAGCCAGGACAGGGAAGGAGCCCAGATGGGGTGGGGAGCCCTGACAGGGGGAGGAGCCCAGACTGGGGAAGGAGCCTGGACTGGGGAAGGACCCCAGTTGGGATGGGGAGTCTGGAGGGGGTGGGAAGTCTGGATAGGGGGGGAAGAGCCTGGAGGCACTGCTGACCCAGCCGTGGGGCTCCACTGGCAGATCACACCCTACTTTGGGGTTGAGTTCCCATCTCCCTGAGTCAACAGTTCTATCCATGAAATGGGTTCATCGAACTACACAGTTTTTTTCTGTCTTCAGTTCCCGCACTGGGTGTGTTGATTCTCAGTCTTAGGATAGTGATTCAGAAATAGCAAATGAAAACTGGGCTTCCCTGGTAAACTGGGCCTTTCCTGGAGACGTCAGGGTCACACACTCAGTCTCTCACTGGGCCAAGCTCGTCTTCACAATCTCTTCTCCAGCTCACTGATCTTGGTCACAGAAGAGACCAAATTATGGTGCTTCTGCTCACTCTGATGGCTTAGGAATGACAGGGGCAGACAGGATGGGTGGGGACCAGGTGCTTCGAACAAGAATAAATGGATGGTGGACAAGTTGGAAGTCAAGAAAGGTGAAAAGACGGAGAGCTAAAGTGAGGCAGGTGTGAATTTTTAACAATAGTATTAATAATAACAGCAATGCTTGTCATTGTCTGTCTAACCTTTATGACAGCTCTTTAAGAGAAGATTTTCAGGGTAGGTTTAACCTGCAAAGAAAAGTAGCCTGGAGAGAGTGATTATCCAGTGAATGGAGAGCCTGTCTGGAGGTAGCTGGCGCCACAGCCTGTCTTCTTGTCACTGCGCTAAGCAGTGTTGGCGAAGGCAATGAGGATGGAAACATCAGTTTATTTATGAACAGGAACCTCGCACCATCTGTGTCCCGGGCGCCCTGCTGGAGGCTTAGAACCCAGTGGGCAGTGATTTAGTCCCCAAGCTTGGAGGCGCCTAGTGGTCTAGAGGCACAGAGATGCACAGAGCTGAAACTCCAGGCCAGAAAGTCTAACCGAGCTGGGACAAATGCTCCGGGGGCCTAGAGGGGCACCCACCTGCCTGCTGCACCAAAGACAAGCTTCTCAGGGAGGGGCCTGGGCAGTGTCTGGAAGAATGATAAGGAGCAAGCTTGGTGGGGAAGAAAAGTACCAGAAGAAAATAATACTTAAAAACAGATTTTCAGGTTTTCTATTATAACAAGCATGGGGCCAGGCTTTCTGAAAATTATCAATAAATAACTAGGTCTACTCAAAACGAAAATTGTATTTGGCATGGAAGAAGTCCCTGTGATTCACAGCTTCCCACCAAAAAACCATAATAATGAAGTTACTAGGGCATTTAACGTTAGTGTTAATTAATAGTTGGCCATATGCATTATTTCACATTGCCTGATTTGATGGTTACAACAACCTTGGGAGAATATTAACTCCATTTGACACAAAACAAAGTGATTTAAAGAGCTTTATGGGCAGAATGGCAGAGTAGGAAGGTTTGCAAATTGCTCCCTCACCTAGAAAATGAAAGGACTGGGAAGAGACTGGAGTTAGCCAGGCAGAAACCTATCACCAGAATGGATGTTCAGGACACCTGCAGGGGAGCTGAGAAGCCAGGCCCCGTGGCCCCAGGGCACAGCACCCAGCAGTGGTGTGGGAATGGCCACGTGGTGCGGGGCCACTGGCAGGGGAAGTCTCCTCTTCACAGAACTGAGGTTGAGGGTCAAGGTTGGGCCCAGGATCCTTGATGGACCAGCACAGAAGCTGTTTCAGTCCCTGGGAAGCAAATCACTCCTCTGCCTTTTCCTCCCTTCTGTGTGTGGGCAGGTCCCGGGGTGTGTGTGGACTCTGGGTTGGGGTCAGCCCTTGGCGAATGGCCCCTGTGGTCCCACACCTGCATCTCCCAGGGCTTTCCCTCCCACACACATGGTCACTGGTCAAGCTCCTTCCTCTGTCTTCTTATTCTGGTGCAGCTTGTGGTGCCTCATTTAATCCCTAAACGGCATCTTCGGGCCTCACACCAGCATTTTCAGGGCCCTAAAGGGCCAGTGCACCTCTTTCTCATTTTCTCTCTCCCTTTCTTCTGGTGGGTATTTTTTTGTTTCACTTTCTCTGTTTTACATTATTTAGGGGGGGCTAGTGTCCCCCTGAGGAAGGGCAGTGAATCTGACAAAGGTATCAGCCACAAAAGCACGAGATTCTGGTTCCCACTGGCACATTCCAGGGGACTGGAGAGGTGCCACACTTCACTGTTACTATGTCTCTTTATTTTTAGTGTGTGTTTTATCTGTCTGTTAGCATTTCTTTTTTTCATTTTCCTGTATCTTTCTTTCCTTCTGTTTTTACTTCTTGCTTTTGGTGTGGTCAACTGAAGAGTGAAAGAACTAGATTTCTAGAGTGACCACAACAGATTAGTCCAAGTGTCCAGTTCCCACAAAAGATTACAAAACAAGATACAGAAAAGTATGACCCAATAACAGGGAAGAAGAACTTGATGGAAAATACTCTGGAGGAAATACAGTTTCTGAAATTACAGATCAGAGATCTTAGAGTGACACTCCTACATACAGGGTCAGTAAACCAAAGGGAAATATGAACAAAGAACTAAAGTAAATCAGGAAAACAATACATGAATAAAGTAAGAATTTCAAAAAGATAGAAATTATAATGATGAACCAAAAGGAAATTCTGGATCACAGCAGTATGGTAACTGAAGTGAAAATTTCAATAGTGGGATTCAGGAGAAGCCTGGAAGAAGCAGAAGGGCCAGCAAACTCAAAGACAGAACAATTGGATGTATCTACATTGAGGAGCAGAAAGAAAAAATGATTGAAAAAAAAATGAACAGAGCTGAAGAAACCTCTGGGACACAAACAGGCAAATATGTGCTCATAGAAGTCCCCAAAGGAGGAGGGAGGAGACGTAAAGAAACAGAGGAAAAGCATTTGAAGAAATAATGGCAGAGACATCTCAAATTTAGTGAGAGATGTAAATAGACAAATCCAAGAAGTTTAATGAATGCCAAGCAAGATAAGGCTAAGTAAATCTACACCAAGAAATACAGTGGTCAAACTGTCCAATATCAAGGACAAAGAATGAATATTATAAATAACAGGTGGGAAGCAACATTTATCCCCACAGATAAATGATACATAATAAGATTAACATCCGATTTCTCAATAAAAAACACAGACGCCAGAAGGCAGTGAGAGGATATATTTAAAAGGCTAAAAAGAAAAAGAAAAAAAAACAAATGTTACCCAAGAATAATATATCCAGAAAAGTTGTTCCTCAAAAATGAAGAAGAATTTAAGACATTTCTGGACATTGCCTTTAGACCCACCTTCCAGGCAATGCAGAGGGAGTTCTCCACATTGAACGTAAAGGGCACTAGAAGTATTTCGATGCTGGGTGAAGGACAGAGATCTCTGGTGGAAGTAACGATATGGGTAAGTAGATCCACTAGTATTATTTCATCTTTCCGTCTTCATGCTGTCTGTATTAGCTAGGACTCTTTAGAGATAGAGAAGCAGCAGGAGATGTCTGTAAATATAAAATTAATAAAAGTGTCTCACATAACTGTGGGGATGTAGAGTCCATGGTGTTGGGGCAGGTGGTGGGCTGGCAGCTCCCATGAAGGTCCTCAGCCAACTCTCAGGAGAAGCTGCTGGTTGAATCAGAATCCTTCTGAATCCTCCTTAAAAGCCTTCCAGTGTTTAGATGATGGGTCACTCACTGAAGAATACATTCCCCTTAGCTGACTGCAAATGCAGCCCACCGTGGATGCAGCCAATGTGGTCGTGACTTGAGTCCATGAAATGTCTTCACTGCACCAGACAGGCCGGCACTTGCCCATCTGGACAACTGGGCACCACCACCTGGCCAAGTTGACCTGTGCATCTGTCCATGACACTTTTCTTCTTATAAGGCTGAAAATATAAATACATTAAAAACAAGAATAAGTCTTGGTTTCTGGGCACATAATGCATAAATATAAAATTTTTAACATGAACAGCAGAAAGGGAGTACTGGAGGAAAAAGATGCCCATCTTAAATGCATTGTTACAAATAGGCTGAAAAGGAAAGGGTGGCAAGAATATTACATGCAAAAGAAAGGAGGGGTGGCTATTATAATATCAGACAAAATAGGCTTTAAGTCAAAGATCATTACAAGAAACAAAGAATAACATTATATATCAGTAAAAGGGTGAATATATATACATGCATAACACACATGTGCATATATACATATATCCACATATATTACACATGTACATATATACATTTATGTGCACTGAATAGCAGAATGTTTAAATATATAAAGCAAACACTGACAGAATTGAAGGGAAAAATAGTTCTACAATAATAGTTGGAGATTTCAATACACCACTTTCAACACTGAATAAGACATCTAAATATAAGATCAATAAGGAAAAACAGAATGTGAATAACACTATAAACCAACTAGAGGTAACCAACATACATAGAATAATTTTACCCAACAATGACATTCTTTTTAAGTCCACACAGGTCATTCTCTAAGAGATAACATGTGTTAGGGAATAAGAGAAGCTGAATATATATATATATATATATTTGGCGTGGGCAGGCTCTGGAATCGAATCCAGATCTCTGGCATGGCAGGCAAGAAATCTGCCTCTGAGTCATTATTGCACCATGCTAAATAAATTTTTAAATATTAAAATTATAAAAGTAACCTCTCTAACCACAATGGAATAAAGCTAGAAATCAATAACAGAAGGAAAGTAGGAAGTTATACAAATATATCAAAATTAAACTACACAAATTTAAGCAACCAGTGGGTTAAAGAAGATTTTACAAGGGAAAGTAGAAAATACTTACAGACAATTGAAAATAAAAGTAAAATGTACCAAAATTATAGGCTGTGGACAAGTCGGTACTCAGAGGGAAATTTATACCTATGGATGCCTATATATATATATAAAAGGAAAGATCTTAAATTAATAATATAACTTCACATATTGAGGAACTAGAAAAACAAGAGTAAAGTAAATCCAAAGTTAACAGAATAAAAATAAGATTAGACCAAAGATATGTGAAATAGAGAATAGAAAAACAATTGAGAAAATAAACAAAATGAAACTTGAATAATTAATAAAATTTACACTGCATTATTTAGACTAACAAAGGAAAAAGGGGGTAGATGCAGATAACTAAAATGAGAAAGGGAAATGGTGATACACTAATGATCTTACAGAAATAAAAAGGTTGTAAGAGAATATTATGAACAACTGTATACCAACAAACTAGATGATCCAAAAGGAACGGAAAAATTCTTAGAAATACATCTATTGCACAAATTGACTCAGGAAGAAACGGAAAACATCAACAAACCTATAATGAATACAGAGATTGAGTCAATAATAAAAACCTTCCACCAAAGAGAAGTCCAGGACTAGAAGTCTTCATTGGTGAATTCAGCAAAGTGGCAGGGTATAAGATCAATCACTGTAATATACTACATAAGTAGAATGAAAAAAAAAACATGATTATCTTAATAGATGCAAAAAAGACATCTGACAAAACACAGTATCCTATTTAGATAAAAATACATTTAAAAATTAGGAATAGACAGTACCTTTCTCAACATGATAAGTGATATTTATGAAAGGATCACAGCTAACCATAATACTCAATGGTGAAAAACTTAATGTTTTCAGTCTCAGTACAGAAGTGAGACCAGGATACCCATTTTCACCGTTGTACAAGAAGTTATAGCCACAGCAATTAGGCAAGAAAAAGCAATTAAAGGTATCCAAATTGGAAAGGAAGAATTTAAACTACGTCTATTTGCAATGACTTGATTCTGTATATGGAAAACAAAGAATCCACAAGAACAGGGTTAGAACTAATAAATAAATTAATTAATTCAGTAAAAGTTGCAGGGTATAGGAGCAACACAAACACATACATAATCATGTTCTTATGCACTAGCAATGGACAACAGAAGAGGAAATTAATTTAAAAATTCAATTTAAAATAGCATCTAAATTTTTAGTGTCTAGGAATAAATTTAACTAGTGATACAAAAGACCTGTGTATTGAAAACCACAAAACATTGCTGAAAAAAATTAAAGACCTAAATAAGTGACAAGACATTCATGTTCATGAATCATTAATATGTCAGTATTACCCAAAGCAACATGCATATTCAATGCAATCTCCACTAAAATTACCACAGACTTTTATGGGAAGGAAATGGAAATGGAAAAACAGATCCGAAGTTATGTAGAACTTCAAGGATCCCTGAAAAGCCAAAACAATCTTTAAAGAGAAGAACAGGACTGGAGGACTCAGATTCCCAATTTCAAATTATATAACAAAGCTACAATAATCAAAACAATGCAGTATTGACAGAAAGACAAATAGATTGGAGGAACAAAATTAAAAGTCCAGAAATAGACCCACACTTCAATGTTGAACTGTGACATGGGTGGTAAGATAGAGCAACCTCTCTGCAATAAATGGTGTTGGGCAGAGTGGATATCCACGTACAGAAAAATGAAGATAGACCCTTACCTAACTGTATACAAGAGACTTCGCATGGACCAGGAACCTACATACATGATCTAAAATTAAAACGTTCCTAGCAGATAACAGAGAGACATAACGTCATGACCTGGGGTTTTATGTGAATTCTTGTGTATTCATTACATATAGTCACGATTTTGACTTTATCAAAACTGAAAATTTCCTTCATTAAAGGAAATTACCAAGAATGGGAGACAATAGTTTTAAATTATTTATCACATTGGGACTCAACATCCGGAATACATGAAGAATTCCTACAAGTTGACGACAAAAGACAATCCAATTTTTAAAATGAGCAAAGGATTCAAGTAGACATTTCTCCACTAAGACATGCATGTGGTCAATAAACACATGAAGATATGCTCAGCATCATTAGGCATTAGGAAAATGGAAATTAAAACCACAAAGAGATGCCACTTCTCATACTCACAGTGACTATTATTGGCAAAAACAAAACAAAACCAGAAAAGAATTGTTGGAGAGGATGTGGAGAAATTGGAACTCTAATGTATCACTGGTAGGAACATAAAATGTTGCAGCCACTGTGGAAAGCAATATGTTGGTTCCTCAAAAATTGCTTACATAATAATAGTTGGATTCAGCCATCTCACTTTTAGGTATATTCCCGAAGACAGTGAAAGCAGGGTCCTTCTTATAATTTAAGTGTAAGTACTTAGGTAGAAGGTGCTTCTACCCCAATATTGGTTCTTCACAATAGTCAAAAACTGGAAACGACTCAAAAGCCCATCAACAAATGAATGAATAAACACATAGATAAACAGATGCACACAATGGAATATTATTCAGCAATAAGGGAAAAAATGAAGTTATACAACTGGAAAAAAACATGAAAACTTTATGCTTAATGCAACAAGCAAGACTACACATGAACAAATTTGCACAATATACTAAGAGGTAACTAGTTGCTTTCAGAGAAGGGTGGAACCAGTGCCCCGCCCACGTGTGCTGCCTACCACTGGGCACTGCCTGGGGAGAGGGGAGGCTGGGAGAAAGCACCCCACACAAGGAAGGGGTAGGGGAACAAGTAAAGCGAGTCTGTAAAAGCAAACAGCCCCACCTTGCCTACTGCCTCTCGCCCTCTGTCTTTCTTCCTTGTGGGAGTGCCTGCCTGCTCCTTTCTGTGCATGTGGACTAGACAAACATCTTATGTACTTGCTCTAAAGAAAAGAAAAAATGAGATGGCTAGAAATAGCAAATTTGCAGAGATAGAAAGCAGAGTAGAAGGTGCTGGGGGAAGGGAACAGGATGGGGAGGGGGAAGGGAGAGGATGTGTTTGTTAATAAAGAAAAAAAAAAGAACAGCAAAAAAAAATGTGTTCTGTCCTTACAAGAGGTAAAAACAAGATGCTAGACCAAACCTTTTCTCTCCCCTCAATTCCAGGTACCTAAAGAAGATTTCTAATGTTCACCCCATCATCTTGCCACACCTGTCAAATTGACCACACCCATACTGGTGACTTACTACAGGTGAGAAGTGAAAGTGTCTACAAGGAAATGCTTGTAAGGAAACTGTAACATTTATTCAAGGAAGGAAAATGATGTGTCATTCTTCAAGCACTTGTGTCCTGAGATCCTGCACAGCACTGGACTCTTAACTAGAGCTTTGGATGAAGGAGTGTCATGAATAGATGGATAACAGCTTCTGAATGCTGAGTGATGTTGGGCAGTGAGTACATAGAACCCAAAGGAGAGAACTTTCTCTCTAAGCTGCAGTGATCGGAAAGCTTACTGAAAGAGAGTTTGGAATAGGTTAAAAGATGGGAAGGATTTAGACCCTCGGCCAATCAATCAGAGCCATTGTCCATAAAGTAGGTGGATGGGTACCTTCCATTCCAGACTTTCCTAAGACTGGTCCTTCTGTAGGTGGCAGCAAGGTGGGAAGTTCAGGGGTTCAGGTCACTGACATCCCAGGACTTGGTCAGGGCATGGCAGGAATCCTCCCTTCCTACCAAATCCAGTGTTTGCTGCAGGTAAAGTTGAAAGCCAGTACTATGTTAGTCAGGTCCAGTTTTAGTCAGGATGACCCATCAGAAATTAGGTCATCAGCTGAACTGGACTAAGGCATGCAGGCCAAGCAGGAGCACATGGGATACCAGGTGTCAGAGAAGGTTCACATTGGAGAGAGGACAGCTGGCCTGAGTCCATGCATGGACAGATGGAGTATCTGACCCCTGATGTGGATGGACAGGCTGTGAGAAAAGGAGCTGCTGAAGGGGGGGCAAAGGTCCATTTCAAGGCCATTCAGGGCCACAGAGGACAGGAGCTCAGGGCACACTGATGCTGCTGTGGTTTAGAGGGAAAGGGATGAGATGAAAGCATGTGAAGCTTAGAAGACAAAGTCTCAGGGGAGGCAGTCTCAGCCTGGGAAATACTTGCCCATTTCACCCAGGGCAGCATTTAGCCAGCATGTCCAGCTTCAGCAGTCATTATAGTAGCCACTGTCCTGAGCCTTGCAGATGCCTGTAACCTCCCCTCACGTCACCTGTGATCCTTAATTAAAGGCTTATGTCCAGGAGAGCAGGGGGGCTGCAGGACCCCGCCCAGAACTCACTGTTGGTCCCTGTGCCAGCCAGAATTGAGTATCCCAACCACCCTCCTAATGCACTGGAGGGGAGCTCCAGTAGAGGAAAAGTGAGACATGGTGGGGGGGTCCCATGACTGGAGAGAGTCCCCCTTCTCCCTGGTTTTGAAAGGGCTGAGGGGTGAGTTCAGCCCTTGGCGCCAGTTGGGGGCTCAGTGTGCTCATCTCTTCCTGGACCACACAGCTTGCCTCAGCGCCTGGTTGAAGCTGGCCCTGCTGGAAGGACCCTTCATCTCTGAGGAAGACAAAGGCAATGCTGACACCTGGTCTCACTTACTCTGCAGTGACTCCCACTATTTGGGAGGCCAGCCACAGTTTGACCTGCATTCCATTGCATCCACCTAAGGCCAAGGTCACCGCGGGTTTAAAGAACAGTCCTGTGCCCCTCCAAACATGGTGGGGTCCATGAAGGATGAGGGAGTGCAGTTCCTAGGAACATTTGATTAGCTGCAATTGTGGCTATGCTAATTCCTGGGGAAGCATATGGTCAAGGCAGATGGTGCAGGGAATTCTGAGTCACACCAACAGACCTCTTTGTCTCCCATGAGCTGAGTCTCCTGATGACTTATTAACAGGACAGCCTTCAGGATTTGGAGATGGCGCCTTGGCTATGCCCTCTTCAGAAAGCCCTGAGTTGTGTGTTTCTGTCTGTTTACTAAGGGAACGTCCTGAGGACTCGGCAGGAACAGAGCCAGCCTCTGAGCTCACTGTGGGAGCTGAGGGTTAGTTTATCCACAAATGTTTATTAAGCACTGCTGCCATAGTCTCTGCAGTCAGGTAATTTTGAGCTGTGGTCATCATGGAGTCTGTAAATATTTGCCAGGTCTGGATACTGCCCTCAGCTCTGTCTCTGTTTCCTGTTAAGTCCTCTGTGCTTGCAGCCTCTAGGTCAGTCATTCCGAGCCCAGTAAATTACAGTAAAGAATTTGGATTTCATTTGAGGTGCAATGGTGGGGGCACGGCGACAACATCAGGTTTGTGTTTTATACTTAGTAGACTAAAGAGAGGTAAGAGTGGAAGCAGAAAGTTCAGCAAGATTTTCAATATGGATTATTGAGGGAATATTGTAAAAGAAGATAGAAGGATTGGATTCATCTGAATCACATTTTGAATGTGAACCCATGGAATTTTCCCATGACTTAGAGGGGCTGAGGAATAAAGCTGTATTAAAGATGACCAGGAAATATTTTACCGAAGTGGGCTGGGTAAGTTTGGGGGAGGAACATGTTTGAAAAACACAATCACAGTTTCTTTTGTGGTCATGTTGAGATTAAGACATGTATCTGACACCCCAGGACTCATATAAAGTGACCAAGAGGGCAAGCACATGGGAGAGAGAGGGCTTGTGTTAGACACTGAGAGGGTCTCAGCTCAGACAAGGTACATGCAGCCAGCCCGGGGTGGGGAGGGGGCAGTCCAGAGAAGTGAGGCAAATCATAAAATACCTGCCTTTAGCAGGTGAGCCAGGGGTGGAGCTCTGCTGCTGTGCAGTGAAATTGATGGTATTATTGCCTTTTTCACCTGTGAGAGAACTGAGTCTGGGGTATTGCAAACCTCACCCCAAGTACTCCAGCTAAGCTGCAGGAACCCATGGGCCCTTCAGGCAGCACCCACTGCCCTGTACCAGGTCTGCTCTGTTCCCAGAGTCAGAGGGAAAATTGAAGACTTCCCTTCCCCTCCCACTGCAAATTCTAACAGTAGCTTGTGGAATTTTGTGGGACTATTTTTAATAGTCGTGTCAGTTGCACACTTCTTTCCATTCATCAGCACATTTATTCACTGTGTTTCCCTGACTCTCTGTTACACATAAGACTCCATACCAGGTGCTTTCATCCCATCCCTAGTTCCCAGTCAATGAAAGTGGGGCTCAGAACAGGCGAGTCCCTTGCCCACAGGCACACAGTGTGTAAGTAGCAGGGCCAAGCACAGATCCAAGTCCTTTAACCCATCGGAAATTCATGTCTTATCCTTACAGCAGCATCAAGTACAAGGCCATGGACTGGGCTTTGCTACCAAAATCCAAACTGAACCCCCAAGACAGTTCAGAGGTGAGAGCTGATCTCAGGTCCAGCTGCTTAACTGCTGGATGACTAGAATACAGTAGAAATGACATGATGACTTTTTATTTTTGAGGTTTTGTTGCAATACACATTATTGGCTAATAAAGTATTATGAAGTGCTGGCCTTAAGGGGTTCACACTAAAAGAAAGGACACAGTGGCTTATAATCAAGTAATTAAGCCCATCTGTGTTGATAGGAAGTTGCTCACTGTTAAATTGCAGCAGCAGCCCTTACTCATTTTTAGTAGGTTCAGTGGTGCTTTGTCCTGGCTTCTTAGCTTAGTTGCCCTTCTTTTGTCAGACCATGGTATTGCTTTGTAACTTGATTTTCCTTGTAGGCTAGGCTAGCAGTCAGATATCCTGGGTGCTGTGGCTGTCACACCACTGGGTGACTTTGGCAAGTGATCCCACTTCATTCCTGCATTCATTAATAGTTGATTGATTCAATGCACATTTGCATCACTGTTATGTGCAAAGCCTGCTGTTCCATTATTTTAGGACTTAACTTATTTTTCTGAAAGGCAGCTGTGATGGAATAGCATGAGTTTAGTGAGGAGAGAAAAACGTTGGGAAATATATGAGATATTGAAGAGGATTCCTTGTCTTTGTTTTATTGTCACCAATGCCAAGTGTGCCTAACATGCTGCCCATGTGGTTGTTTGGTTAAATAAATACATGGGTCATGAACACACAAAGGAAGAAGAAAAACACCCAGGATTTGGAGTCAACATTCTCCCACATCCCATTCGCCCTGAGGGAACTGCCCTCTATGCTGTGTGGTCTCCTCATGGATTACTGAGGTTGTCGTGTCCCAGGCCATCATGCCATGGATGCAGTAAGGAATATAAAATACCTGGGGCTTAGATGCTCAGTGCATGTCAGTCCCAACCAATCCCAGGCTAGCTTCTGTAGAACAATTTGCTATGTACAGGGCAATATTGTATTTATTCTGACAAGAAATAACTTTTCCAAATCACACAGCTGATAAATAACAGGACTTGTGCTAAGACCCAATTGGTTTTACATAATTTTTCACCTCAGTTAAATGTTTTAAATAAACTATATAAGATGTATGGGTATTGCAGTGCCCCTGGAGAGGTGAGACTCATTTAGACAAGGTAACGTGTCTGTGGGGAGGAGCAAAGCAGCAACTCATTCCCTATTTGCAAACTCGAGTGAGAGACAGCTACATGCCCCAAGGGGCTCATTGTTCCTTCAATGATTATTCATTGCTGAAGCTCAGTATTTTCACCAAGACCCAGTATATAGCAAGTGATTAATAAATATTTAAAAGTTAATGAATATATTTTATAACATAACCTTCAGAAGCCTATTAATTAGCAACTACAGGTATGACACCCTTACATTGTGTGCATTAAGGGAAATATTCCATATTCCATTACAGCAGGGTATGGTATGTAGAAAGAAAGAAGCATGTTTGATACTCTTTGAAAAGATAATAAAAATGACAGTGAAAATACAGCCCTTGACTGGTAAGTTTCCAATGTGATGTGTTTCACAGGTTCAGCGTGCAGGTACAGTCACCTTCCGTTTTTCCAAGTGTGTGTACCCATGTGTTGTGTTAGTCACACTGCCCCTGCTTCCTCCACCTCACCTCACTGAGGGAATGCTAGTTCACTCCACCATTGGGGGCCGCATCTGAAGGCCAGGCTAGGAGAGCAGTGGTCTGGCTGACCCTCGCTGTTGGGAATTGGGCTGCCACACAGAGTTTCTGGGGGAGTGTGGTTCTCCTGAGTCCTGTGAAGGCTTGGACACCTCTGCGGTGATGCCTTCCTGGTGCACAAATCTGCACAGGCCTTTGGGAACACCCTGGGCTCCCAGGTTGTGATTCTTTAGGCAGCACTCATGTCGTAAGCTGTTTCTCTTCAAAGCACAACCTCCATGCTGGGTAAGGAGGTCCACAGATGCTCCCACCTCAGGCTCACCCTGTAGCCAAGCCACCCTCTACCTGAGAATCCAGTCACCTTCCTGGGGTCCAGCTTCCTTCAAGGTCTTGTCACTTCAAGAAACAGGTGGTCCTCTGAGCCACACAGCATGTTCATAACTCTTGTTTAGGGTAAGTTTTTCCCAGACTATTTTAGTTCCTGGGCTACTTTGGTTTCTGGGTTGTTAAAGAAAATACCATGCAATGTTTGCTTAAACAATGAGAATTTAAAGGCTCACACTTTTGAGATTAGGGAAAAGTCCAAATCAAGGTCTCATCACAGTCATGCTTTCAACCCAAAGATGTTGGTGTCTGGGGCTAACTGTTGCTGATCCTTGGTCCTTAGTTTGACATGTTTGACATGGCAGCGTTTCTTAGCCTCTCCCTTTAATTCCGAGTTCTTTTAATGTTCCGGCTGGTCCCTCTGTGAATTCCCCTCTCCCTGCCTGAAGTTTATCCTGCTTATAAAGGGCCCTAGTAATAGGATTAGGCCCTTTATGACTGGGGTAGGACACACCTAAACTGAAGTGACCTCATGAAAAATACTATGTACAGTGAGTTCACAAGCACAGGAATGGGTTAAGCTTAAGAACATATTTTTTCTGGGGTATTACTACCCAGACAAAAAGGTGTCCCCAATTTTTCATACTTCAGAAACAGTCATCAAGACCTTGTTTCCAGATAATTTCATTCATATTCCAGTGACAGGATGCCCAGGGAAGTAGCAGCACTCACAGAGTCCCAGCTGGCCATCCTATCATCTCTGCTCTTCAGTGAGTTCCATGGTCCTACAGCCAGTCAGTGCTAGTGCAGAGAAGGGAAATCACTCTTGTCACTGTCTGGAGAAACAGTGGGCTGTGGCTTCAAGGTGGCTCCTCTTCTGCCTATTCCTAGAAACAACTGGAAGAAATAGGATTAACTTCTAGATAGCTTTGTGCCCTGCCTGTTTGAGAAACAGCCAGAAAAATATCTGGGTCATCATCATTATCATCTTCATCTTGTGTAAACGTGTTCAGTTCTGAGCATTTTGCAGTTGAAAACATGCTTTTTACTCACCATCACCTTCAATTCTCAGAGTCATTATGGAAATCAGGCAGGGCATGATTCTCAGATCCTTTAAGTTCTGATTAAATGACCTTCTCAATGCCACTCAGATAGAAAGTGAGGGGCAAGTCTAGAATTTATGTTCAGTGTAGCAAAGGCGATTCCATTCCAAGCCTTATGAAAGCCAAAGACCCAGCCTTGAGGAGCTCATGTCCAGTGTGTCCAGTGGGGCTTTTCCACTTCATGGGCTGGAATGCACTGGGGGTTGGAGGGTTCTCTTAGGAGCTGGCCTGCATTTGAAGGAACTCAGTCATAGTCTCTTGGCATCTGTTCTGGTTTGGTAGCTGCCGGAATGCAATACACCAGAGATGGATTGGCTTTTAATAAAAGGGGATTTATTTTGTTGGTTCTTCTGAGGAAAGGCAGCTAACTTTCCACTGAGGTTCTTTCTTATGTGGAAGGCACAAGATGGTCTCTGCTGGTCTTCTCTCCAGGTCCCTGGGTTCCAACAACTTTACCCGGGGTGACTTCTTTCTCCATCTCCAAGGGCCCGGGCTGAGCTGCAAGTGCTGAGATGAGGAATGCTGAGCTGCTTGGCTGTGCAACATTGCACTCTCTCATTTAAGCACCAGCCAATTAAGTCAAACGTCACTCATTGCAGCAGACACACCTCCTAGCTGACTGCGGATGTAATTAGCAACAGATGAGATTCACGTACCATTGGCTTATATCCGCAGCAACAAGATTAGGTATGCTCACCTGGCCAAGTTGACACCTGGATCTAACTAACACATGTCCACCCCTTGTCAACTTGGCAACTTCAAGCATCACCTTAAACAGGTGCAAAAACTTCTCTTCTTGCTGTGGGCCTGTGAATCTCAAAACAAATTATCTGATGCCAATATGCAAAGGAGGATAAACACAGGATCCATAGGGAGAAACTGGAAGGAAAACCTGCAGGCAAACACCATTGGATTTCAAGGTCTGAAAGTCATTTATCCTTCGGCTGTAGAAAGTGGCAGCCCCACCCCTTCCAAGGGCCTATGCAGTGGCCCGCCTCTTTCCAAATCAATCTCGGAGAACATCAAGGAGACCACCTCTGGGCTCCACTCTCTCCAGGCATCAGGGCCACCCCTGGGCTCTCTCCCATTTCTGGGGCACACACTCAACCCCTCCACATGGTGGCAGCCAGGCTCTCCCAGTCCCCCAAGGAGCGTGCTATGCATTTTCCAAGGCCCAAGGCTGCACAACTCTTCTACTGCAATGAGAGGGGAGACTCATCCTCGCCCTTCAGAGTAAACTCACCCTCTCCATGTATATGGGTGGGTCCACTCTCCTGGCTGAGGTTTCTTGGCTTCAGACCCGAGCTTCCATGGTTCTCACTCTGCAAACTCCAATTTTTTCCCTTTTGTGTCCTCCTTTGTCAATATTGGTAGTAGTTCCATTTACACCAACAGTCTCTTCAAACACTCCAGGACTTCATCATCAATCTCTTCACCGTTCCTCCAAAGTCTTCCCCTTAGCCATCCAAAACAGCATTCCAACATATCTGGCATTTGCAAACCGCAACAGCACCCCACTCTCCAGTACCAAATCTGTTCTGGTTTGGTAGTTGCCGGAATGCAACACACCAGAGATGGATTGGCTTTTAATAAAAGGGGATTTATTTTGTTGGTTCTTCAGAGGAAAGGCAGCTAACTTTCCACTGAGGTTCTTTCTTACGTGGAAGGCACAAGATGGTCTTTGCTGGTCTTCTCTCCAGGCCCCTGGGTTCCAACAACTTTCCCCGGGGTGACTTCTTTCTGCATCTCCAAAGGCCTGGGCTGAGCTGCTAGTGCTGAGATGAGGAATGCTGAGCTGCTTAGCTGTGCAACATTGTGCTCTCTCATTTAAGCACCAGCCAATTAAGTCAAACGTCACTCATTGCAGCAGACACGCCTCCTAGCTGACTGCAGATGTAATTGGCAACAGATGAGATTCACGTACCGTTGGCTCATGTCCGCAGCAACAAGACTAGGTATGCTCACCTGGCCAAGTTGACAACTGAATCTAACTAACACAGCATCTTATTGCTCAAACAGTCCTGGCCTCAGCCACTTGGCCTTAGTCTTTTACATGTGTGTATGTGAGTGTGTATGTGTGTGTGTATATATGTGCATGTGTGTGGTGTTTTTCAGAGTTTTGGCTATTTAGTGCCAACCTGATATTCTTGGGAGTTCCCGTGTCTGCTGAGTTTGGACAGAGCCATTGGGCTTGTGGTTCAGCCCACAAGTAAGTGCCATGAGGGAGCTGCTGGTGTGGATGTTCGGGAGCACATCTGTGGGATGGGCAGGGCCTGTCCTCTGTGGTCCCCACTCCCAGAGGCTTGGGAGCAGGTGTGGTCTCCACAGAACAGAGGTGTTTGAGTTTTGAACATCTTAGCGGTGCCAGGCATGAAAACTATCATCATCCGTTTGGGGGATAAGAACCAGCATTACCTAAAATTCCTTTTACTCTTTCCCTCTGGCCTGAGAGCTCAGAGTAAGCTATTTACAGTGTGTTCTTTGGACAGTGGGAGACTATCTCCTTTCTTCCACTGCCCTTTCCTCTCTACTTCCTTCCTCTCCTTTTCCTGGGATCTCCCTCCCCCCACCTTCTTTTCATCTGTATTTTTTACCCTTCCAGTACAAACTCTCCTTGAGCATGGGACTAGCTCTAATACATACAAATGAAGAAGACAGATACTGGAGCAGACTCCAGCCTGCACTTTTCAATTGGACCACTTGTGTAGAAATCTGGTGACCAAAGTATAAGTAAAAACACCTATGGAGGAAAGTGGCTCTTTCCTCCCAGCTGGGGGAGATTAGCATCCCAAAGATTAGTGAGATGTTGAAGGGTAGAGAGCAGGGGTGCTTTTCTCTCCTCTGTCACCCAGAGGATGGTGCCTTCAGTCTGCCAGGGAAGCTCTGAAATGCCAGAGCAGCGCCTTTAGGGCATGGCCTTGCTGGCAGGAGGAAAGGAGCATTTCCTGCAGAGTGGGGGGCAGTTGGAGTGACGGCAATGGCATGGTGTTCCCCATGGGTGGCCTTTGTGGACGGACATTGGTCGTTATTATAAATGGGTAGCCAACTCCTCAAATTGCACAAATAGTATCGCTATTGTGTTAGAATGTTTATGTATATCTTCGCACTGTTCAGTGTATGTGTTACGTGATTTGAAAGTGTTCACCCATTTGCTCCCTTATATAAGCCTAATTAATAGCTATGTAAGGTCATGTAACCCCACTGGATTCATGTAACTCAAGCTTGAGTGGTCTTTGGGGATTCAGGTGTACTTGGAAGGTATTGGAGGACACAGCTGAGTGGGGCCCTCAGAAAGCCTGACACCTATGTACATGAGAAGTAATGCGTTTGCCTAAAACTCATGGCAGTTTTCTTCACATCGTGCATGATGCATGAATGCTAGCTCTCGGGGGACAGGTCTCCAGGACCCCGGGCAGGGAGGCGGCCTCTCTGCCCTGTCATTCCCCACGGTGTTTCCAGGACAGAGTCTGATGAAGGTCTCCACAGAGAACGGGACTGAATGCCGAGGCAGCCCCTCCCCGCACTGTGAGTTACTGCCCACACAGGCAGGCGGCAGGCCCTGTTTGGTACCCAGCAGCTGGGACAGTGGATGGAGGCCGTCTCTCTGCTGGCAGCTTCCTGCATCCAACCCTGGGATACAGCAGAGGTTTGGAGCCCCAGCATTTAGCACTGAGCCAGGCACAGAGAAGGCCTCTAATTAATCCCTTATTTATTTTAGTTCTTCCTTCCCTGCACAGTGGAAGGGTCATGTAGTCTAATTTTCCTATCTGTCTCTTTGAGATTTCTTTGACAATCAATGTGTAGATGTGTATTGGAAATGTTACAATGATATATAAATAGCAAGTTTGTTAATAGTGTCATAGCTTTTGTTTCTGTTTTTGGAGATAGTTTATCCTCGTCAACATTGCCTATCAGCTTTAGTAAAAAGAAATGCACACTGGCTGAATTCTATCTTTGATATCTCACTTTGACCCTGGCAGTTCACTGCCCCTCACTAAAGCAGGAATCATCATGTCCCCCCAGTCCTTCCCCTCCTAACCCCTGGATTGGCAAGTGTGCGAAGGAAAGAGCGTGAGTCCCCTGGGTTCTTTCCTTCATGGTTGGTTCTTTAAGTTCCTGGCATCATTTTGAGGGATCTCCAGAAAGGGAGGAGACACACGTGTGTGACCCAATTTGATTTTTTCAATCAATTGTCTGTCAGACGATTATTTAGTTATAAAAAATAGAGATGAACTCAGGATAACTCAAGAATAAAGATGCAAAGTATCAAATAAGAACCCAATTATCAGAACCAGGTGGCTTCCCGGGCCCTGACAACTGGCTCTGCTGCCTCTCCACGTTTCTCTCAGTGTTACACGGGTTCCCTCTCATTGTGACTCACTTTTCCTCTGTGTCTTGCCTCTGCCCTCCACCAGCCCACACTCACCTCCAGCAGAGAGCACTTCCCTCCGGGCTCCAGGTTAGTGCTGCTCATACTACTGATAGTACCCACTGCAGCGCCGACTCTGCCCGATGGAGCTCCCCTTCTCAGCATTGGGCTCATAGTGTTCAACTCTGGTTTCCCACGGAAGAGTTTGGAGTGGCCAGCTTGCTTCCCATGGGCAAACCATGATAGGCACAGGGGCTCGTCACTTGAGGAAGGACATGGTTGCCTTGGGGACTCATTGGCAGTGGAGGCTGCAAGAGGCCACCCCCTTCCCCCTCTCCAGTGGAACCATGTGCCCAGTGGTCAGGCCGAGATGTTCAGGCTTGCAATGACCCATCTGACTCCGTTTGGACTCAAGATATTTTTACTGTGATGAAGAAACAGGTCCACTGAGAGTCCCTGAGCCCGCTGTTAGGCACATTGTTCAGGTTGACAAATCACATAGCCAAGCCCACTCTGGCTTGTGGGGGGTTGAACCAGGCTCTCCTGAGACACCAACCCAGCTCTCTAGGCCGAACTCTATGTGCTAGAGTCTCCTTCAGCTGTGATTTTAACCTGTGGAAACAGGATGGAGTTTGGGGCCATTGCTTTCCTGGAGCCGGATGGCACGTAGTGTGGCTGTGGGGACAGAGGGTCCCGGGGCTCATGGGCTGCTGCTGGTTCTTGTTTTGCAGAGAGCACCAACCTGCATTTGGCCTGTGTCCACGACAGCACCGTGCACACCTGGGTCCTTCAGATCCTGTACAGGAATGAATAGGCGCCCATAAATGACACTGTTATCTTCCGAGCTCATCTGCTCTTAGATGGAAACAGGGTAAGTCCAGAGCCTCCTGCCATCATGCCTGGGCATTTCCTCTCCAGTGCCCATCACATCCACTTGCAGGTAAATGGAAGATGAGTAAGAAGCCATTGAATGTGCCCTGAAATCTGACCATGGGGATCCGTGACCTCAAAGCATTTGTCCACTCCCTTCTTCATTTATTTCTCATTCTTGCAGGCATTTATTGGCTAATCCCACTTGGGTGTGAGGACAGCCCAGTTGCTCCTCTGGCAAGCAGTTAGGCAGTGGGTCAGTTGGCAGGTGCTCATGGTGCAGCCGTCTAGTTTCTAAGGACTCTGCTGGGCCTGTGGATGAGGGTCAAGGCTGAAGAAGGCAGAGGCTGGTCTGTTCTTGAGGGGTTGGTTCTGGAGGAGGAGAGCGGGGTGTAGATGAGCTCCCTGGGAGTGATAGCTCTATAGTAGCTGTGTGGACATGTGGCAAAGGGGCACCGAGGGGTGGGGCATGTGCTGCTGGGGGCGGCCACGCTGGAGCTGGCTTGTGCACTCATGGAGGAGCTGCCTGCGGCGGCCTGAGCTGATGTCTCAGCCAGGGCACCGTTGGGCCTCATGTGGGGGACCGGCTTGGGGTTAAGCCCTGTGGCCTTTGGAGGCCCCATTCCATTTGCTGTAAGCTTTACTGATGCTCTCCTGTCTGAGCTGCATGAATGTCAGAGGCACGTGGCCATCCCTCCTCAAGCTGGCTGCCATCTCCAGTGCCACATCAAACCAAGCACTTGCCTGGCTCTTTCTAAGACACCTTCAGTGACCCAGAAGTGCTTTCCTGTTTAGCAGGCCTGATCAGAAGTGACCCCCTTTCATTTTATCTTTGTTAAATTGTGACACCCAGGATCTGAGTTTTATCCCATTAGATCCCTGACATGGTCCCCTCTGACCCTTGGCCTTTTCGTCCACACTTCTCTGGTCTGTGCTGTGATTGCTCTCTCTGTGGGCTGGAGGTGAGCAGCTGTCACTTGTCACTCAGTCCTTCACCGTCAATCCAACTGCTGTCAGAGACATCCTGTGCACCCAAGTGAGAATGCCCAGGGGTGCCGTTGGGGGAGGAAAACAGCCCTGATGTCTTGGGGCTTATGTTTTAATGACATCAACACACAGCACGGGTTGTTTGTGTTACCCCCGAGCCCCCCCCATGCTGCGTGCTTGAGACGCTCCTGAGAGGCCCGGTGAGGGCAGTTGGGCACAGGGGACCCATCTCAGCTCCACTGCAAACTGCAAGACTGCTGTGTCTCAGGTAATATGGCTGTCAGGGCCCAGCTGTTGCAGGAGGAGTCGCCCCTGGGGACTGCCACAGGTCTGGCCTGAGGAGACCCCGGGGTGCCAGCACGCAGGGCGGCAGGATGAGGCCCCTCGTGTCCTTGAAGCAATAAGCATGGCCTCCCCGCCTTCATCCCCACGCCCTTCTGCTGTCTCAGTGACGCCCGGAACTTCCTGGCAACTGAAATGGAGAAGCCACACCAAGCCCGAGGCCCTGCTGCCCCTGTCTCCTCTCTGTGTCCTCACCTCACAACCTCCACCCATCCTGCAGTTACCTGGAGGGAGAGAGTGAGGGGGCTGTCTCCCCCCCAGGGCCCTGCTGTCTCCTCCCCCCAGGGCCCTGCTGTCTCTTCCCTCCCAGGGCCCTACTGTCTCCTCCCCCCCAGGGTCCTGCTGTTTCCACCACCCCCATGCTGTCACAGGCCAGATGTGCCCATGGATTCTGTGATTGGCTTATCCCAGCTTCCAAGGGTTGTGTGCACATCTCTTTCCAGCTCCACCTTTACTGAGTCTGCCTTAGTGACATGAATCAACCACGACAGAGGCATTTACACCCTAGACAATGGCAGATGCTACAAACCAGGACTTGTTTTCCCAGGATTGCTGGCTGACAAACACCCAGCAGCACAGCCAGTGTGAACATCTTCCAAAGGTTCAGTCTGGTCAGGGGCGCACACATAGTCTCCAGGTCTAATCACATCCCCTTGCCTAAACCCTGTGCCCAAACGCAGACCACTGACCACACCTCATTTATTTCCCTAAGTCCTCCCTACAACTTGGAAGATGGTCTTCTAGTAAACTTTACTTGAATTCCCCATTTTTGAATGTTCCATCTATTTCCTTCCCTGACACTGGTTTATAGATGTAGTTGAGGAAAAGATACCTGAGGCTGCCTTCACAGTTGAAGGTTTAGGGCATGTGCTCGATTCAGCTTCCCCCAGGTCTTTAAGAGACCGGCATCTTAGTTCTCCGAAGCCACTGCACTCCGCCATGCTCCTCTAGAGCTTCCTGGCCAGGGGTTGCCAACTGGGGCAGGGTCGGGGCCTTTGGCCATCCTTTCATCCCATTGACATCAGAGCCTTGCTTATGCTCCTACCAGGTAAAAGCTTTCATTTAAACTTCGCCAGCACCCAGCGTTAATATGTGCAGGCTCTGATGAGCACTAGTTCTTAGAGCTTATTTGACAGTCTGTGTTGTTTCCTCTACATACCAGCTGTCTTATCTCTATAAGCTAATAGTTCATTGTTATCCTGGGGTTATCCGTGTGAAAGGAACAATGTTACAGCTAATAATTCTATCCAAACCAATGGCAGTTAAAGCTAATTGAACACATCTATAAAAACTGTATATCTAGAGGAAATAAATTAGCACTTTCCAGTGAATACCTGTCTGCTCACAACCAAACATGGCTCAAAGCCTGGTGCCCAGAAGGTACATCATGGTCCCCAGGCCACTGTTGTGTGGACAAGCCCTCACATGACACCTGCCCCTCGAGCGCGGCATCCCAGGTGCTCTGAGAAGTGTGACCTGGAGAAGGTTCAGTCCACATGCTGAGACCACAGCCAGGGCAAGATGGCCATGGGCAGGACTCAGCCCAGTACAAAGCATGAGACAGCAGCTTCAGTGATAGAGGCAAAACGTAAATGAATGTGGAAGTCACGCATATATTTTATTTATACCCTCCATATAATTCCACAGAGGAATTGAGAAGGCTGGCAAAATACATAGAATAGAGAAAAGGTAAAGAATAGAGAGAGAACCAGAGTGAAGGAAAAAACACAATGGAGAGCGCGTGCAGCCTGGAGCAGGTCAGCGCAGGGACTGTGGCTGCCTGTAGGGGACTTGCTGGCTGGTCACCACTAAGCCTCAGTTTCCTATTTTGAGTGAGGGGCAGAGTTTCCTTCTTGGGGTTTTAGCCACATTAAGTGAGATGATGTGTGCACAGCAGTGGCTCAGGGTTCCTAAGGAAGAGTTACTTACTGTGTCTCCACCTTGATGCAAAGCTGCTTCCGGGGGAGAGGACGACTTAACCAGCTTTAACTGAGACGAGACAGAAGGGAAGTATGTGTATGTTAGTGTGAGTGTGTGACTGAGTGTGTGAGTGTGTGTGTGTGAGTGTGACTATGAATGTGTGTGACTGTGTGTGTGATATGTATGTGTGAGTGTATGTGGCTATGAGTGTGTGTGTGAATGTGTAGGGGGCCGACAGCCCACCCCAGTGGTGAAAGGACTGGCAGAGAAGGCAACTTGGGGTTAAGCTTTCTTGACTCATCCTTGGGGTCTCAACCATGCTCAGCCCAGCTCCTGCTGAGGCAGCCCCGAATTGTGGCAAGTTAACAGGAGCTGAGAAGGGGTCTTTGTAGCAGACAGACCAGGTCTCCATGGCAGGCAGATGGGGGTCTCCGTGGCAGGCAGATGGGGGTCTCTGTGGCAGGCAGATGGGGGTCTCTGGCAGGCAGATGCCTGCTCAGAAGTTGCTCCCGGGGCTCCAGAGCTGGGGGCAGAGACCCCTGCTTGGCTCCACGTGCGAAAAGCGAGGTTTGTGACTATGCAAAACACAAAACAAGTTATTTATAGAACACGGATTCAGCAAATGTTATCATTTATACACTTTTTTAATAACAAATTTTAAATCCTGGGGACCTAAAAATAAATTCGATCCATATGTCTCTGTCTGAATGACACCTAGCCAGGAGATTCCACAGATGCCTGTGGGTAAAAGAGTTCTGTGTCTGAAGAATCAGGATATTCCTGCCAAGAAAACAGAAGACACAAACATGCAGCAGTGGGGAGGGAGCACTGTCTGCTCCTCAGATGTGTTGGTACTGCCTGCGCCATGTGTGAGGCTGGGGGTGGGGGTCCTAAAGGCCCTGCCATGATGTGGAGAGTTGGATGTGGGCAGGGGATCACAGGGAGCTGTTGCCGTGGCCCCAGGTGGGACAACATGGGCCTGATCCAAACCCGGCCTGGCATTTCCAGACCCAGACCTGGCTTCTCAGAGGTGCTCAAGTAGGAAAGTGAGCCAGCCCCCTCTTGCACACTCGCAGTTTGCTAAAAGCCATCACAAACCGTGGACCAAACAAAGCACCCACTGATGATGTTTGACCCTCGAGCCTACAAGTCACAAACTGGAAATAAAAACACACAGAATGGTGGCATGAGGTGCTGAGACAGAAGGGAAGGACGCATGGGGTTTGGAGGGGGCTGCGTCAGGAGTGGGCAAGGTAAAGCTGGGGTGGGGTGGGAGCTGGTGTTGGAAGAGAAGGTGGAGAGGCCAGGGCAGCGGCAGGGAAGGGAGCCAGGCTGCCACCTTGGTGGTGTGTGAGAGGCAGTTCCAGCATGGACACAAAGACCCCTGGTGCTAATTAAATAACAAGTTGTTTGGTTTGATTTTGTCTCAACTGAGAGTGAAAGCAGCTGTGGGTAGGGTGAGGGCCCCTGACGTGCCCTCGACAGTAGACGGTCACTGGGTGGCTCTCAAGATGAAAATGAAAGCTGTGCTCTTCTAGGGAGCTGAGCCTCTGGGCGAGCGAGTGCCCTGCCCTGCACGGTGCCCTCTTCTCACACCTGGAGGACTGGCTGTGCATGCTGGGGATGGTCCCATGGGGCTCACGCTGCTGACACCCGTCACTGCAGCCCGTGTGGTCCCGGGGCACTGTCCCCTCGGCCCCGACCCAGTGCCCTAGTGCTGCTGCTCAGGCCCAGGCTCAGTCAGGAGATAAGTAACTTTTTTTTTTTGCAGTCGGCTGCTCCCAAAGTTGACGACATAAAGCTCTTTCTTCATGTGACACCCGTGCATGCCCTGTTCACCCAGAACCCACAGGGATGCCTGGGTGTTCGGCTTTAGGCAGGAACAGCTTGTTGACTTTGTACTGAGATTCATTCTACATTGGACAGCAGATAGTTAAACTTTTCACTTGGATGAGACATGGCTTCTGAAATCCCGTGGGCTTGTTCCTCCCACAGGTGGAAGATGCGCTGAGCGAGGTTGTTTTCCAGCTGAGGGGGGACCTGCATTTTGCCAACAATGAGCAGCAGTGAGTTCTGCTGAGTGCACAGATTGCAGGTGACAGGAATCCCGCTGCCCCTTCCCTGGGGCCTCCTCTAGCCCCAGACCCACGAGTCCAGGCCCCTGGCCCACCACAGAGCAGCTCATGCAGGAGCCTGACCCTTTCCGCATGACAGACATTCATGCAGGCCAATGGGCCACATGCGTGGAAGCCCCCACCTCCCTGGTCTTCCTAATCGGCACCTTCTCCTATCTGACACCCCCAAACCCTCCCAGTGCGTCCAAGTGGGGTTTTAGGTCAGCAGCTGTGTGAAGCTGCTGACCCCAAGCCACTTCAGAATCCCAGGAGACTCTCCCAGGACTCTGCAGCATTGGACGGAATGCCTGCCCTGCTGCTGTGTCGGGGAAGGGGAAGGCAGTGTCACCTGCTCCTTTCTCACAGGCGACAGCCCCTCCTTTTTCACACTGCCCTGGGGGCCCCTTCACCCTCTCCATGGTGAGCCATGGCAGCAGCCCCCCAGTCTCCTCCAACAATAAATGAAGGACTCTAGTTGAGTGCAACACCAAACCCTAAGCTTTCCCCAGGTTAGGACCCATCTTGGTTTCCTGTCTCCTTCGTGCCCCAGCTCCATCCTTGCTCAGGGAGAGAAGCAGCCAGTGCAGAGGGCCTGGGGCTGTGTCCTTGTTCCCTCTGCCACCCACTCCTGCATGGTGGGCTGTCCAGGTGCCATGGGGGGGAGGGGGAGGGGAGGGGGAGGGGGAAGAGGGGGTGGGAGGACAATGGGGACGCGGGTCCTACCTGCCTGGTTAACTGCTGGAGAGGCCATGGGGGTGGCAGACGTGTCCTCCTGCGGGTGCTTCATGCATGGCTTAGCGACACCCCCCCCTTGGCAGCCTCCCACTACCCTGCAGGTCTGAAGTCTTCTATGGCCAGTCACTCCTTCCTTTCTTGGGCCTGTTCTTCTCCAAAGAGCCCCCATCTGGCCATGGGGAGTGGACACAGGCGCTCCTGCCTCCATTCCGTGTTGGTGGGAACAGCCCCCTGTTCTCCCCTAGCCCCCCACCCTTCTGTACCCACCTTGGATCTCTAAGGGTCACACTCCCAGCTCCCCACCCCCCTGACTCCTGTGCCCACTCCCTTCCAAGATGCTCATACGTGTCTTCATGGAGGACACTTCCAGGGGGTCCAGACCCTCCTCCCACACCATTTGCAGCCTGCAGCGCCCTCTACCTAGGGCTCTGGCAGCTGTTCCATTAGGACAGACTGGGATGGCACAGGCCATGGGGCCTCCTGCCGCTGATGAGGCCCATGGGCAGTGGGTGGGCAGGTCAGGGTGTGGAGAAGTCAGCAGTGTCCACACTCAGCAGTGAGGGGTCAGCAGGCCATGCCTCCTACACTCTGCAGACCCATCTGTGGTAAGGGTGGGGGACACACCTCAGGTCAGCTGGGAGGGTTTCGGGAGGCTGCAGGTGAGGGGGCCCTGTGTGGCCTGCATCCAGTGTGTGATTGCTTCCAGCTCCAGCTGCAGGGCCGCCCTGGTGTGGCTCCCTTTCCTGATAGGCAGCATGAGTGTGTGGTCAGCAGGGCTCGCTTCCTTGGCTCCATTTGCACACGAGCTCTGCATGACAGGGGCTGCCAGGAGGCAAACCCCACTGGGCTGAGAGCCAAGTCCCACACCTCCCTCTCGTGTCTTCATTTCCTCATTTAGGGAGATGTGTCTCCTCTGAGAGCTCCAAGGCCCTCGGGTTTCCTGTACCCACTGCTGAAGGAGACTTGCAAGGCCAGAGCCTGAGCTCTGTGCCAGGGCTGCCCAGAAGTCAGGGAGGAATCTAGTCCCTGTTCCTCAGCTGCAGACCCTGCTGGGCCTCCCCTGCCAGTTAGTGCTTCTCTTAGGACTCGGACGGGCATTAAGACTGGAAAACTGGGACAGAGATGCAGCTGGCAGCTTCCTTGGTGAACTTGGCCACACCCGTTAGCCAGTGCGCTTTGGGAATCAGTGCTTCCTTCCTTCCTTCCCTCCTTCATCCATCCGTCTGCCACGCAGTCAGTGTTCCCTTTTAAGAAGCAGACATGGGAGTAGTTTGTACCGTATGAAATGGTCTGCCTGCTTGGGGGTGTGTGGGTGAATAACTCCCAGTTCCTACCCTTGGGAAGTGGGGCTCTCAAGGGAAGGACAGACTGGTGGAGGCAATGCAGTGGGGAAATAGGAGAGCAAGTGGGGACAGCGGGGTCCGTGTTGAGATGTGCCTCGCAAAGCATCTGGGCCCCTTACTCACCATAGCCATGTGGTGTCCTGCAGCCGAGTCTGCCCCGAGATGTCCCTCCCAGCCACTGCACCGTGTCTACAGAGCTTGTCCCCTTCTGAGCTGGGGTCTTTCTGCCCAGCATGGGAATGGCCATCTCTCCCAACACTGCATTGTGGGGCTCCAATCTTGGGCTGCAACTGGGCAGGGCGTGGCCATGCTGGGGATGGGGACAGCTGCTGTGGCTCATGGATCTCCTCTTGCCTTGCAGGCTGCGGGACGTGGTGGCCGGGGCACCGATGATCAGCAGCCACACGCTCAGGCTGCACTTCTATCCGCGGGGGGTCTGCACCACCAGGTGCCCATCATGCTCGACTACTTCCACCTCTCGGTGGTCCCGTGACTGTCCACGCCAGCCTCGTGGCTCTGCAAAACATGCTGACTAGGTAGGGGCCCGGGGCTCTTCACGTCATGCCGAGGCTGGCTGGGGTGGGTGTGCAGGAGGGACCAGGCAGCCTGGAGGAGCCCTGGGGTGGACCCTGCCATGGGACTCACGGTGGGGATAGGGGACAGAGGAGGGGCGCACACAGGGGTCCTGGGGACACGGGGACACGGAGCCAAACACCTGCAGTGACGGCTCAGCCTGGGGAGATGGGGACCGCAGGCCCTGCCAACTCCTCACTGCACCTACCCGGAGAACTCGCCTTCACCCTGAGCAGCATCTGTGGGAAAGAGCGAGGTTTTTCCCAGCCACAAGGCACATGGCTTGGCGAGGGGATCCTGGCACAGGGAGGCCACTTGGTGACAGCACATGGAACCACCATGCTGGGACCACTGCTGCCACTGCACGGGGCCAACACATGGGACCACCACAAGGGACCACACTGCCACCGCATGGGACCATCATGCTGGCACCACCACTGCCACTGCATGGGACCACCACAAGGGACCACCACCCAGGGCCACCATTCTGGGACCACCATGTCTAGGGCTGCTCTGGGGCTCTCTGACCCTGTGCTGGGAAGGCAGCAGTGCCAATGTGGCCAGATACTTGCACTCTGCCCCACATCACCCCCTGTGCATTGGCCACGCAGTGAGGACATCAGGGTGCTTCAAACCAACACACACGCAAGAGCAGAGAAACATGGGGTGGGGGTGGGTCTGGGGGGCCTCTGTGCTCTCGGGGTGCCCAGGCATGGCTGGGATGTAGGGGACAGCCATGCCCCATGGACCAAAATCCAAGAACAGAGATGGCACCCAGAAGTCACAAGGAGGAGGGCTGGGGGTGTGTAACAGAGAGAGGGGCAGCAGTGGCTGTGGGAAAGCCCACAGGGTTAGAGGTCAGAGGCCAGAGCAGGGAAACAACCAGGGGGTGTGGGGGTGCTGAGGGGTGCCCCAGGATGCTGGGGGTGGAACACTGGGGAGGGAGGGCTGCCGGAGGCCTGGTTGTTACCTGGGAGCATGTGGCCTTCTGCTGTGCTGAGGAGATGGGTGTGGTCCAGGCCAGGAGGGGCCCTGAGCACTGAGGGTCAAGGGGACATGGCGTCAGGAGGCCTTGGGACCTCATCCTTCTTCTAGTTGCTTCTGTGAGGGGCTGGGCCTGGGTCTTTCTCGGGCCTGCCTTGCATGGTGCAGTGTGGGGCTCAGGAGGTGGCACACAGGGGCAGGTGGGGGGTAGGTGAAACCAGCAGTGCTGCAGCCCAGGGCAAAGGATGCAGGCAGGAGCAACAGAGAAGCAAATGAGAGGACGGCAGTGCAGAGTGCCCCAGATGGGAACATCCCCTGAGAAGTGCTCTCAGTTTGGAGCTAGGGACGGGGTCTTCCTGTCTGGCCATTGGAGCGGCCGGAGCTGTGGTCCGGGTGTTTAGCTGGCGCCAGGCCCTGTGCGGGGCAGCCATCTGCAGAAGGGAGGCCAGCACCCGGTACTGCCCTGGGCCCCGATGGGGCTGTTCCCCGGTGGCTGACATGGGAAGGCCTCACTGTCCATCCCGCCTCCTTCTCAGATGCCGGCTAAACCACCTCACCGCCATGGGCCTGTTTCTCAACAGGAACAATGACAGCAGAAAATGTGGGGTGCCACCCCAACCAGTGTGGTGAGGGAGCAACTGAGGTGCAGTGTGCAGCTGTGTGAGGTGAGCATGGTGCTGCACGCACAGCAGGGTTGTCCAGCCTCAGCCCTATAGGCGGCCGAGCTGGGCCTCTCAGAGGTGAATGCCCAGGCTGGACCGCAAGACTGCCATGCTCGGGCAGAACAGAAAAGCACACCTGCCTGCATAGCTCCGTGTGATTCTAGTGATGATGAGGGGTGCGGGAAGCAGTGAGGGGCGTGGGGAGTGGGGCAGGGCCAGTGGAAACCCTGCTTTAGACTCCCACTCCTGTCTGTGTGTGGAAGCGTCAGATGGAGCACGTGGAGTTGCTCCCTGGGCTGCAGTCTCAATATGTGCCAGGAGGTGCTTAGAAGGTCAGACAAGACAGGCCACATGAAGCCTGGGGACAGATACTCAGCACATTCACCCTTATTTTGCATCTGCTCCAGGCCCCATACAGGCCCCATGTCCTGCACCTAGCAGGTGCACAGTGGAGGGGCAGGGATTTTTGGCCCAGGGAAGAAGTGGTTCTAGGTAAGGCAAATCAAGGGAGGCTTCCTGGAGGAAACTGGTTTTAAGCTGGACCTTGGGGTAGGTGTCGTGCAGTGGAAAATAACTTGGAGGAGTCACATTTGACCGTATAAAGAGCCTAAAGGGGTTAGAAACCTGCTCGCTGAGTAAAAGGGAGGTGGCAGACATTGACAGGAGAGGGTAGGATCTGCCAGGTTTCCTAAAGGCTTGTCCAGTGGCTGGGAGGCAGTTACTGAAGGGATGGCCCAGGGGAGGCAGGTGGGCCAGTCAGCAGAATATGAGAACCATCTGCTGATGAGGCCTGATGCTGCCAGTGTGGTGGGAGGGCAGCTTCCCTCCTTGGCTGCCTGGGTCCTGGTAAAATCCTAATGAGGGTTTTGGAATCTGGAGACTCTTCCAGAGAGTTTATCCTTCCAACAGAATCAGCTCCCTGCTACAGGTCTGTCTGCACAGCCTTGCCAGAAAAGCCCAGAAATTCACAGCAAGAGCTTAGGCTTCTCCAGGAGGGGGTAAAAATAGCAGCTCCACTACCCGCCCCCCATCTCTTCTGCACAGTGGGGCCCATTGGCTGCTCTGGCTGGCTGAATTTACCCCCATGTGAGTGCTACCCCCACTGGTCCTTCCTCTCTCCAAACCAAGCCTCCTCTGATGCAACGGCCCACCTCAGCTGGATAGTCTGGCCTGTGATGTCTGCTGTGGTACATGTGCTTTGAGCCTGATTAATACCAAATAGATGAATTGAGTGGAAATACCACATTAGCTTTATTGTCACCTTCACTCTGCTTTGTTATCTTCTGAGCACCTTTGCTGGACCTGGTCCACCTGAGTCTGTACACTTAGGCCCCTTTCCCACATGCCCATAAGTGCTGCCCACAATGGGGCATGGCAGTTAGCCATGGGGGCATTTGATGTCAGAGACAGAGTGGGAAAACAAACTTCACCTGTTTAGCAATTGATGGCAATCCGAGAGCAAAGGTGGAGAGAGAGGATCACAAACCAAATAAGGTAAATATAAATAGATGCCCACCTTCCATAACCACCTCTGATCCTGAAATGAAGAGTTCCGGCATGCTGTGCCAGTTGAGCCTCATCCTCAGACCAGGCAGGGCCTGTGGTGCAGGTCCTCACAGCAGCGCTTGCACAGCATGGCTTACGGCACTGGTCTCTTATTGGGTTCCTGGGTGGACTGTGGAGGCAGGGGTGTGGGCCAAGGGAGCATGTCCAGGTCGGCCACTGTTGGCAGGGTGCCCAGGACCCAGGCCCCACTGCCCTTGCCAGGAGCTCGGCCACTGGCCCCAGTGCACCTCCAGAGCCTGCACGCTGCCCTCACAAGCTGGCTTTTGGCACTCAGGGCAGGTGTTTCTTCTCTCCATTGCCCACTCGCACCCACTGTGGGTGTGACGCACACTTGGCCTCCAGCTCACATGCCACGTGGCATGTGGAAATGCCCCCTCACCTGTCCAAGCACTCCCTCTGGTGGGACGTTCTCCTCCTAAATGATTTACACTAAGCTCCAGCATGCTCCCCAAAGGGCCAGGGATGCTGCATTGTCTCTTCATCCTTTTCTCCCTCTTCTCTTCTCTAGTTTCACATGCCTGGGAAGAGGCTCCTGGCTTGGTAAAGGGGGCTCAGAGGCAGGAGAGGAGCAGTCCATTATTTCTCTGGAAAACCTGATCTTTGGAGCTGGATACTGCAAGCTGACCGCCTCCAAGGTAATGCACGGTGCCAAGGTGCATGGTCTTCCCTCCCCAGCATTGGCTGGGCCACGAGAAGTCATGTCTCGGGACGTCTCCCTCCCTGAGCCCAGCTGTCCAATTTCTGCTGTCCCTTCTCCTGACTGTGCTGCAGTGGCATCCAGCAAGCCCCAAGCATATGCACTTTGCAGCATCCCCCGAAGGGCTGAGGCTCTCTCAAGGTGTTGGGGTTGCAGGGTGAGCCATGACCCCTCAGACCATAGGTCAGCCTCTAGTTCCTTGCAGTGCTGGCCATGCTGGCTGCATCCCTGTGGCCCACCTCCCTGAGCACCACTGCCCTGACCTTGAGGGGTCACTGACCCCAAAACCACACATGGCCAACATTGTAACATGTAGGATTCCTGCACTGGTCCCTGATGCCCTGTCACATCACCACATCTGCCTCCTGCCCCCTCCTGCTCCTTCCTCCCAGAAGCATCTACCTCCTCTGTGACACTCAGGGCTTTGGACATGCATCCCACATCCCTGGCATTCTGTCTCCTGAGCCAGCACATGGTGCCCTTTTATTTGTGGCCAGATGAAAACAGCCAGCGTGCGCACAGGTGTGGTGGGCTTCACATGCAGCCGCCCCCAAGCAGGAGTGCCCGTGTCCCAAGCGGCCTTGCTGCTTGTGCAGACCACAGGCCCTGTGCCCACCCATGGCTTCACCTCTCCTGGCCCTGAGCCAGCCAGGAGAGCTAGCTTCTAGAGCTGCTGCATCCCATCCCCTGCTGGTCCAAGTGACTGTGTCAGGTTCTCCTGAGGGTGAGGAGGACAGCTGCTGGGGCTCCTGAGGGGAGGGACCCGGGCCAGGCTGCAGTTGGTTCAGAGGGAAGTGCAGGCCTGGGTGCCAAGTAGGACTGCCATGAAGGTGCAGTACAGTAGCTTCTAGATGTGGTGCAGGCAGCACCAGCCTCAGAATCCTGTCCTTGTCTGATGTGGTTGCCAGCAGAAAGGATGTGAGTGAGGGAGGCCCGCTAGAAAGGACTGCACAGGAACAGGCATCTTCAGGGCTCAGGCAGCAATTGAGAAGGAGAGAAATCAGGGGCTCCCGGCCCCTCCTGCACCCTAAGCCCCAACTCAGGTCCATCATGTGGGACGCGCAGTGTGCTGCACCCCAGGCACGTGCCCAGTCCGCTGGTGTTTGGCATATCGGCTTACGGGGCTACTGGGCTGCCCCTGCCCAAGAGCTCCTTGGCCGTTGGCTGAGACCTTTGTTGTGACCGCATCACAGCCCAGCAGCCCCCACCCAGGGCTTATTCCTTTGCCCCCACATCCAGGGTCCCCAGCATCCTCCCCAGTGGGCCCCCTGCCTTAAAACCTCCAGTCAGCAGGAACTCCAGGGAATCCCCCTGCAGCCTGAGGGAATGCCGTTGTCCACAGAGCAGCTCCCTGCACACCCTCCAAGGCTCTGTTCCACCTCCTCCAGGAAGCATTCTCTCCCCCCCCGACTTCCTCCATGGCCACCTCTGCCGTCTCCCTCTGTCTTCTACTGGACTCTGGGCTGCTGGGGGTACAAGCCATCTCACTCGTCTACACCCCAAATCCCGACACATGTGATCCACACTCAGTAATTGTGTGTTGAATAACTGACTGACGCATGTGCGTGGATGATGCTGCGGGAATGATGAGCGCACGATGAGAGCAGACTCATCAGCTGGCGCTGCATGGCACAGACGGAAGCCATGCAGATTGGACTGAAAGAGAGGGATGAAACAGCCTCCTGATGGGAGAGTGGGAGTCCACCCGTGGGACGGACAGAGTGGGGGGCTGCCCTGGAAGCTGGCTGCAGTGCCTGCCTCTGACTGATGCGATGTGGCCCCCCAGATGCCATGGCAGGGGAGGCTCTGGGGCTTCACCAGCTGTGCTTAGGAGGCTGCATGTGATTTGGGGGCTTATCCTCATGGAAATGGATTTCCTTGACTGTAAATGGTGCCAAACCAACCTTGCAGAGAGGACAGTGGGCATTATAACATGCATAAAAATTCATGAAATAGACTTATGGCAGGCACGTGATGTAGTATAGTTTTTAAGAATTTCTTGGGTCCTTTTGGGAATGTGTGTCAGTCAGCCCCGGTTTCTTACAAGAATCAGTTAGCATGGCTTCTGATGGGTGCTTAGTGGTGAGCTTGCTCTCGAGGCTGTGCTCGGTGGGTTGTTTTGGGATCTGATGCTTTTCCTTTGCGTTTCCATTTGGGTCCCATCCATTATGCGGACTCAGTGCAGTGCTCACGCCTGTGCCTTCCAGGTGAGGACTTCCAAGCAGGGAATAAAACCCACACCCACCTCCTCCCAGGAGACAGGCATCCAGATCCCGAGAAGCCCCGGCTGTTAGCAAATAGAGGAACCTGCACAGACTGCAGCATCGGTTAGAAGGATTCGAAAACAGGTGCTCCCTTCAAAATAAGCCTTTCTGTGCAGACATTCACAGAAACTAGAATTTCATAGCAAAATGAGCTGATTTGCATGAAAATGATGGGGGGGGTGAGGTTGCTGTGACATGCACACTCCTGTTCCTTAGCCCAGAGCCCTGGCTCCTGGGAAACCCGCTCTGCTCACTGTGACTGAGGCAGCTGCGGTGTTGGATTTAGAGTCAGGGCCAAAGCCAGGGTCCTGTCCCTGTCACAAGCCAGCAGTTTCTCCTTAAGGAATTATTTTTCCTCTCTGACCCTGAGACTTATCTGTCAAAGAGGATACTAAGGCTTACCCCCCCCAGGTTTGCTGAGACTATGAAATAAAATAAAGCTGTGGGCATTGAGCCTGGCATAGAAGAATTTGACATACTCCCCTCTGCTAGCACTGTTCTTTTAGTTTATCCACATAATTAAGAGGAATGCTCCTCAGAGAGCCCGATGTAATCTTGTGGGCAGGGCATGAAGGAAGACCTGAGATGTGGCTCTGTGCTTGGCCTTGACCTTGAGCAGCCTCTGCCCTCGGGTCTCAGTTTCCATGAGGCTGGGGTACATTCCGCCCAGAGCCCCTGTAGCACCTGCTCTGTGGTTTTTGCTGGAAGGTCCCCAGCAGGCCTGTCACAGCACAGGGCCCTTGGCACATGCTGGGTCCCTCGGACCCTTGTTTGAAGATCAGAAGTTCAGAGGCTCAGACCCAGGAGACCCTTTCTCTCTCAGGGAACATGCACCCCCTTTCTTCCTGTGCCCACCAGGCACAACTTAATGCACTCTAGAAAAGTGGAAATAAGTGGGGCCACCCAGCAGCCAAGGGGGGGTGCCACCCGGGGAAGACGCAGGCTTCAGATGCACCTTGTGTTCCCTCCCTCTGTTCATTTATTTATCCTTCCTTCACCAATTCTGCACCTACTGTGTGCTGCATCCAAGTGTGCACAGACTGAGACCATGCATGGACCCCACTCATGAACTCCACTGTGTGTGAGGCAAAGGAGGAGTTAAATTAAAAATTCCCCCATAGTGTGAAAAGTGAGGTGCTGACCCTTTCAAATCACATCTCCAAACACTTGTATGAGCCAAACTGGTCTCCTCAGTCAGTTATACACACCAGCTCCTTCCATTTCCATGGCATCCTTGTTAGATCCCCTTTTACAGATGAGGAAACTGAGTCATAGAGGTTATGTCTCTGTAGTCACACCGCTGGGCCTGGTCAAGTCGGAATTGTAAGGTCATCTGGTGCCACCCCCACCCATCCTGCACCACTGGGGGACCCGGCGGAGGGACACAGGACTCAGACTCCCCATGTTGCCTGGGTTTACCACTGGTGAACCTGATGCTCAGTCTTGCCACCCGGGCTCAGGAAGCCTTTGCTGACCAGTGAGTGTCAGAGACTGAGGAACAAGAGCATCTGAATGCGATGACCAGAGCACCTGCAAATGGAGCCTGTGGCACTGGGTGTCCAGCAGTGCTTTCTCCTGCTTCCCTTTGCTCACCTGTCGATCAGGGGCTCCTGGGCAGGGCAAGGGGCTCCATCAGATGGCTCCATCTCAGATGGCCCGAGTGGACCCCTTTCTCTGCAGCATGATGTGGAAGATGGTTTCCAGACAGGGTGCACGTGCCTCACAGGGCTTATCCTGTTTTGCCTTCCTGGAGGCATCCTGCTTTGAGGTCAGTGGCTGGGACTTGTACAACAATGCCTTCCCTGTACAGAGTATTGTTTACACCTGGCCTGGGCTGAGGCCCTTACCTTTACCAAGTTGCTCCCATTGTCAGCCTGGCCCCGTGGCAACCCCTCCCCACTGCTGGGAGGCATATGCCCTTCAGAGCAAGGTAGGGAAGGGAAGCTGAGGCACGGGGCTGACTCCCAGGCAGGTTCCCAGCACTCCCCAAGGACAGCCCTTTACGCTTTTGCTTCCAATTTTACTGCACATGTATGTGTGCATGCATGTACATATGTATGTGTGCACACCCATGTGCATGTGTCTACACATTCATTTATACATATGTACATGTATGTATATATGTGCACATGCATACATGCATGCAGGTAGGTAGGTATGTCTATTGTAGTATGTATGTGTGCACATATCCATGCATGTATGTACGTGTGTGTGCATGCATGTATACAGGTACACACATGTGTGTATGTGTGTATGTATGTATGTGTGTATATGTGTATGTATGTGTATGTATATATATGTATGTAGATAGGTAGGTAGGAATTTATTGAGTGAATGGGCTCATGAAGGCAAAAGTGCCTGGGGTTATAAAAGGCCTAATTCAGCCCTGGGAGTGATTATTAATTATTATTCATTATTGTCTCCTGATTATGGAGCTCAACAAAATGAGCCCAGTGAGCCCAGTAACATCCCTGAGGTGGGCAGAAGCAAGCGTGGACGTCTGCTCTGCATGTTGCCCTCAGTGCACCTGCCCGATGTCTCCTTCTGAATGTTCCATCTGGACCAGGTAGCTGAGTGCATACTGCAACTGTTTGAAATTTGTGAATAGTGTGCTTTATGATCGACCACCTGGGGAAGAATCCGAAGTCACCAGGAAAACACAACAGTTATTAACAAACAAAAAATTGTAGTTAAAAGACTTCTAAACATTTTTATTCCAAGATTTAAGATAATATAGCCGGTTGCCCCCTTCCCCCTGTTTCAATTTAATGGCTTTAGAATTTCTTATTTAAATGATTATCTGGTTTGTAAAATCCTCCAAAATAAAGAGCACATTGCTGTGTGGTGCACGGGCTTCAGGGGCTTTGAACATATGATGTTACAGTCACCTGCGTATGGACCCCTATAATTCCACAGGCCATTTCTGAAAGAGCAAAGCCTGTCAGCAAAAGGGGGGTTTCTGTGCAGACGTTCACAGGACTTATTAATGCACCACCCTTTGCATGGCTGAAAACTGTCACTGTTCTATGTCCTGCCTCAGGTGTCAGCTACTCTCCTGCATGTCTGGGTGCGATGGGGCTGTCGGCACTGGGCGTGGGAAAGGTCTGTGCCTGACCCATCCTTGGCCTCGCACATCCACGGCACACAGCAGATGCATAGCAAGCCCAGCACCACCCGCTGTCACGCCCCTGTGTGCACCACGCCTGGGTGTGCTGCAGCATCTGTGTAAAGTGGATTTAGTCACTGGCCACAGGATGGGCCCTCGGAACTGGGTCGCCTGCTTTGCTTTGGTTTGTGCTCTGAGGTCACTGGAAGTGCTGGCGGGGAAGATGCCCACATCTAGGACTCCATGTTGCTGAATCCTCCCTCAGCTCCCAACTAGGCCCGAATCCCAGCCCCCCACAGCCCCCAGCAGCCCCCATACGTGGTGCAGTCCAGCCCTGCAAGGCTGTCTCCCCATCCTGCTGTGGTGAGTGCTGGACCTCAACCCCTTCTGGGCCCAAACCAGCCTGACCCTGAGGGCCAGCAGCCTCATGCTTCAGCCATGCTCTGCCCCCACCCCTTGGCCAGGGGCTGCCTGATATCGGGGTATGGAAGACGCTCCCTCAGTGCAAACTTGGACGAAGTCTGTGGCCCCTGTCCTCTCAGTTCCTTCAGCTCACAGAGTCTGCACGGTTTCCTGGTTCCACCTCCCTGCATCCTGCCTAGATATTCTCTTGGGGGAATGTGGGAACAATAACAGGTCTGCTTCATTTCTTCCTTTCTGGCATCACCATCCATTCAGCAAGGCACTTAATATCTGACACCACTGTTTCATATGTTTTATATGCACTTTAGTTGTCTCAAGGGAGAGTGTAAATCTGCTTTTCCCCTTCTTGGCCGGACTCAGTTGTCCCTGCACACCCGTTTAGTGGAGCTGGAGTGTTGGTCTATGTGGGACTGGCATTGCTATGATTCTGTCCTCTTCCCTGCAAACCATGAGCTGAGCTCGAGGTAGTGCTTTGAACTTAGGCTCTAAGAGGGGTTTCCCTGGATGCACCTTGTGTGATCAGGGGACCGCCTACCTCCACCTTCATCATCCTCACCATCTCCATCGCCAGTGTGGGCATGAAGTTACCGAATGCTGGCCATCTGCCCCGTGTGGTTCCGAGCTTCCCATTAATTCACACATTTGAGTCACATGATGATCTAATTCTTTTTTCACATGAGCTGACACTCAGGGCTCATCGGCTGGGCGCAGAAACCCAGGTTGGTGGTCCAGGCTGTCCGGTTGAACTGACTTGGTTCTTGGCATTTGCTGATGGCTGAGCCCAGCAGGGCCTGCCAGGGAGACCCAGGGAACGGGCAGGCCTTGGCTGCCTGCTTGGAGTGGTAGTTGGAGGAAACTGGGAGGCTGGCCTGACCAGGGCCAGTGGGCTTTATTCTAGTATTTTACTCTTGAGCCACCCAAACATTTCAAATGTCATATCTCATTTATCAGTTACAGTGCCATCCCTGGTCTCTGGAAGCAGACTGCTTATGACCTCACCTTGACTATGAAGCTGCTGCTGCTGTGTGTGTGTGTGTGTGTGTGTGTGTGTGTGTGTGTGAGAGAGAGAGAGAGAGAGAGAGAGAGAGCCCTACACTTATCCTCACTGAGTCTGAACTGAACTCCTCTATATATCAGGAATCCTATTCATAAGAACTACTCTTTGGGTTGAGGTGAGAAGTAAATGAATTAATGTATTAAACACAAAAGGCAGGGCAGGACAGAAGGCAGCCTCATATAGGCTGTATGCACACAAGAGTTTATTTGAGCTGCATGTCACCAGCACAGGCACACCTGTCCCCATGCTGCCTCACTGTGCACGGACCTGTGAGCTCCTAGAGGAAAGGGTCAGACTGCAGAGGGCATGGGTGGGTGGGAGAGATTTTAGAGTGGGAAAGAAGATCCAGTGAATTTGATTTTCTGTTTTAAGTACTTAGGGAACGGTGTGGCCTTCCAGCCTTCACTGTGCCTGCCCACATTTTCCATTTGCATGCATTCATTTCTGTTTACTCCCAAGTCTTACAACACATGTGTTTGGAAGTTATCTGAGTTGTCACTCTTCATAAAGATTAGGTTGCCCTCATTATGGGATTTGAAAAGCGGATTAAATATGTCCTCCATTAGTAGTTTCATTCTTGTATGAACAGAAAGGTCATTCTTTTGGTAAAAATGAGAATTCCCTAAACTCAAAAGCCTGCTAGAAGAAACCCTCACCTTTATTATTTTTCTCCCATGCCTACTACATGATAACTTTCTCCTTCCTACCTTCTAATTTTATTTCCATCACTACCAAAGCTCCATGAAAGCAGGATCTTGTCTTTCTTGAGCACTGCTGAAATTCCCAGTGTCCTGCCTAGTGCCTGGATGTAGAGGGAAATCACTCAATGCTCTTGTAAAAGGGGATGTGTCAGAAACAAGTGGATAAGTTGTGAGGAGTGCCAGGAGGCCAGGGGACAAAGGAAGCAGTTAGTGTCCCAAACTCGTTCTTCCAACTCTCAAGAGCTCTTCCAGTTATACCATGGTGTGGTCTAGCGGTGAATGTCCAGAAGCCATCAGTGTTTCCAGTCATCAGGTACATGTTTATTGAGTAACCATGGATGACAGTGTAGGCCGGGGCTGAGCTGTGCAGACTCTTGACCTAAGTGGGTGTTTGTCAGGTGATAGATGATGATGATGGTGGTGGTGATGATGGTGGTGATGATGATGGTGATGATGGTGATGATGGTGATGATGATAATGGTGATGATGATGATGGTGATTGTGATGATGATGATGGTGGTGATGATGGTGATGGTGATGATGATGATGATGATGATGATGGTGGTGATGATGAGATGGTGGTGAGATGGTGACGATGATGGAGGTGATGATGAGATGGTGATGGTGATGGTGATGAGATGGTGATGATGATGGTGGTGATGGTGATGATGATGGTGATGATGATGGTGATGATGATGATGGTGGTGATGGTGATGACAGTGATGACGGTGATGATGATGATGATGGTGGTGAGATGGTGATGATGGTGATGATGATGACATTCAACATTTCCGTAGATCATCTCTTTTAACTCTCACAAGAACTGGGAGCCACTTTACATATGACTGGTGTGTGGATTAGGAAATCGAGGCCCTGGGAATTTGAGTCATTTGCAGAAACAGCTGGGAAGTAAAGAAGCTTACTAGCGATGTGCCCTCCTGCCTCAGTTTCCTCTTTTATAAAATGATTACTACTGTAGCTCTCTTACCAGGAAATGTTTATTGTTTGTGGATGTGGTCACAGCACTGCCCACCAGGTCATAGGTTCCAGGTGAATGGATCAGAATTTGGAGAACTGACATTCACTCTTCAGTGCCCACTCCATCACCAGCTGGGGTACACCACAGCTATACTCATCAAGTGCCAGCACTCACACACCCAGGGGACTGAGTATTTGTATCTCTACTGGTGGAGAAAGCAGCACAGCACAGGCTTTCTTTGCTCTAGATCTCCCCTGGGCACATCTTACAGGACTGAGAGTGAATGCTCCTTGCTCAGGGGGCTTTCACATGACCATTCAGGTTGAATCCTCACTCTGTGCAGAGCCCATCTCACTTGAAATTGTCCTCTGTCTTCATTACCAAACTGAAATTCTCATGAGGTCAGACCATGTCTGCCTTCTGCTGGCTTCCTCATTGCTGGGCAAGCACCTGATGCTCAGTAAGTATCAAGGGAATGGATGCTATTAAAACTTCCCTGAGATATCCTTAGCCCTGAATTGATCAGGTAGGTCTTATTAATCCCTGATGATTGTAAATAATACTGGTAATGACCGCATAGAATTTTGTGTTGTCATTTAGACTTTAATTGGCAAATTGCTGCATCTGTACATAAAATTGTATTGGAACACAGCCACTCTTGCTTATTGATGTATCAGATATGGCTGCTTTGGAGTTAAAATAACACTTGAATAGTTGCAACAGAGAATTTATGATACTCAAACCTAACATATTCCATGTGTTTGGCTGTTACAGGAAAAGTTGTCAATCCCTGATCTAGAGCACGGAAGGGTTAGCCTTCTTACTCAGGCCTCTCTGAGTCCAAAACCTGCTGCTAGGTTTGCTTCAGGCAGACTGTTTTCAAGGATGGCCCTGCCCACCAACAAGAACTGTGTGGGAACCCAGTGCCTGCTGCCCGCTTGACACCTGTGCCAACCCTGCAGCCATCCTGGATCATGGGAGCACCTCAGGGCAAAGGGTTTGTGAGAGCAATTCTGCATTCTCACTTGGGGAGTGGTGCCTAAGGAGGCAGGGCCCTTGCTTGTGATCGCAGGAACTTTCCATTTGCAAAGCAGCATCTAGATTCAGGTCAGCCCTGAACAAGTGTGTCCTCATTTCACTCCACAAGTGATCGCTCATAACTTTACAAATCATCTATGGTGATGGGTAATTTTTTTTCACATGGGCAGGTACCAGGAATCGAACCCGGGTCCTCTGGCATGGCAGGCAAGCATTCTTACCTGCTGAGCCCCATGGCCTGCCCGATGGGTAATTTTTTAGAAGCCTATCTGTTTCTTCTGATTGAATTGATGAAACTTAATTTTCTTCTTGAAATCAGAGCCTTCCAGAAAGGCAGATTGATTAAAAAAAAGAAAGAAAGGTGATTGGGATTTTATGATAGTCTGACAACTAAATTGCTTGTTCAGTATGCATTGTATAATGTTATTCTCAGTTAGATTAAATATTAAGAATCCAATTTGCCAAATGTTTACAAAATTGCTGAATGTGGCATACAGCTTAGGGAATCACTTTTTTTTAAAAATTTATTTATTAATTAAAAATTAGCAAACCAAATAAAACATCAACATATAATCAGTAATTCACAATATCATCACTTAGTTGCATAGTCATCATTTCTTAGAACATTTGCATCAATTTGGAAAAAGAAAAAGACAATAGAAAAAGAAATAAAACGAACACAGGGAAGGAAAAAAAAGATTGTACCTACTATACCCCTTACCCCTCGCTTTCATTGATCACTAGCATTTCAGACTAAATTTATTTTAGCATTTGTTCCCCCTATTATTTATTTTTATTCCATATATTCTACTCGTTTGTTGACAAGGTAGATAAAAGGAGCATCAGACACAAGGTTTCCACCATCACACAGTCACATTGTGAAAGTTATATCATTATTCAATCATCCTCGAGAAACATGGCTACTGGAACACAGCTCTACATTTTCAGGCAGTTCCCTCCAGCCTCTCCATTACATCTTTTTTTTTTTGGCTGCTAAAGGGTTTATTTATTTATTTATTTATTTATTTATTTATTAATCAAAAAAAAGAAAAGAAATTAACACAACATTTAGAAATCATTCCATTCTACAAATGCACTCAGTAATTCTTAGTATCATCACATAGATGTATGATCATCATTTCTTAGTACATTTGCATCAATTTAGGAAAAGAACTAGCAAAACAGCAGAAAAAGATATAGAATGTTAATATAGAGAAGAGAATTAAAATAATAATACTAATAATATATATATAAAGGAAAAAAAAAAACAAAAACAAAAGATACAAACACACAAACAAACAAACAAAAAAACATATTTCAGGTGCAGCTTCATTCAGTGTTCCAACCTAGTTACATTACACTTAGGTATTATTGTGCTGTCCATTTTTGAGTTTTTGTATCTAGTCCTGTTGCACAGTCTGTATCCCTTCAGCTCCAATTACCCATTATCTTACCCTGTTTCTAACTCCTGCTGGTCTCTGTTACCAATGATATATTCCAAGCTGATTCTCGAATGTCGGTTCACATCAGTGGGACCTTACAGTATTTGTCCTTTAGTTTTGGGCTAGACTCACTCAGCATAATGTTCTCTAGGTCCATCCATGTTATTACATGCTTCATAAGTTTAGTCTGTCTTAAAGCTGCATAATATTCCATCGTAGGTATACGCCACAGTTTGTTTAGCCACTCGTCTGTTGATGAACATTTTGGCTGTTTCCATCTCTTTGCAATTGTAGATAATGCTGCTATAAACACTGGTGTGCAAATGTCCGTCTGTGTCTTTGCCCTTAAGTCCTTTGAGTAGATACCTAGCAGTGGTATTGCTGGGTCGTAATCCATTCTGCCATTCTATGTCTTTTGATTGGGAAATTCAGTCCATTAACTTTTAGTATTATTACTGTTTGGAATATTTTCCTCTACCATTTTGGCTTTTGTATTATATATATCATATCTGATTTTCCTTCTTTCTATACTTTACTCCATACCTCTCTCTTCTGTCTTTTCGTATCTGACTCTAGTGCTCCCTTTAGTATTTCTTGCAGAGCTGGTCTCTTGGTCACAAATTCTCTCAGTGACTTTTTGTCTATAAATGTTTTAATTTCTCCTTCATTTTTGAAGGACAATTTTGCTGGATATAGGAGTCTTGGTTGGCAGTTTTTCTCTTTTAGTAATTTAAATATATCATCCCACTGTCTCCTAGCTTCCATGGTTTCTGCTGAGAAATCTACACATAGTCTTATTGGGTTTCCCTTGTATGTGACAGATTGTTTTTCTATTGCTGCTTTCAAGATCCTCTCTTTCTCTTTGACCTCTGACATTCTAACTAGTAAGTGTCTTGGAGAACGCCTATTTGGGTCTATTCTCTTTGGGGTGCGCTGCACTTCTTGGATCTGTAAATTTAGGTCTTTCATAAGAGTTGGGAAATTTTCAGTGATAATTTCTTCCATTAGTTTTTCTCCTCCTTTTCCCTTCTCTTCTCCTTCTGGGACACCCACAACACGTATATTTGTGCGGTTCATATTGTCCTTGAGTTCCCTGATCCCCAGCTCAAGTTTTTCCATTCTTTTCCCTATAGTTTCTGTTTCTTTTTGGAATTCAGATGTTCCATCCTCCAGTTCACTAATTGTAGCTTCTGTCTCTTTAGATCTACCATTGTAGGTATCCATTGTTTTTTCCATTTTTTCTTCTTTGTCCTTCACTCCCATAAGTTCTGTGATTTGTTTTTTCAGATTTTCTATTTCTTCTTTTTGTTCAGCCCATGTCTTCTTCATGTCCTCCCTCAATTTATTGATTTGGTTTTTGAAGAGTTTTTCCATTTCTGTTTGTATATTCAGCATTAGTTGTCTCAGCTCCTGTATCTCATTTGAACTATTGGTTTGTTCCTTTGACTGGGCCATACCTTCAATTTTCCGAGCGTCATCCATTATTTTCTGCTGGTGTCTGGGTATTTGATCAGATTTCCCTGGGTGTGGGACC
The DNA here is from genome assembly GCF_023851605.1 of Tamandua tetradactyla. Lineage (NCBI taxonomy): Eukaryota > Metazoa > Chordata > Mammalia > Pilosa > Myrmecophagidae > Tamandua > Tamandua tetradactyla. The sequence goes on from NC_135336.1 coordinate 109,712,285, forward strand.
CAGCTGGTTGAAAGCTTTTTCTGTGAAATCTCTGGGCTCTGTTTTTCTTTTCCTGCCCAGTAGGTGGCGCTCGTGGCGCTCATCTGTCTGCACAGCAGTCGGCCCGGGAAACCGCGCGTGGAGGCGGGGGTCGCTGGCCGCCGCAGCTTGGGAAAGTGCCGGTCCTAATTGCCCAGCTGGCCCGAAACGCCAAGCGTGACGGGAGGGCCCCGCTATCCAACGTTCCCAGTCAGACCGGGGAGCCACGTGCGTGGAGGGGACCCCAGTCGCCAGCCGCCCCGGCTGGGAAAACGCATGCCCCTCGGGTATCTCACCGCAGCAGATTCTCCCTGCCCGTTCAGCTGTTCCAGAATGGGGTACGCTGTCTTTTTGGTCTCTGTCGTGACTCTGGGAGCTGTTTCGTATTGTTTCTGTTTCTTTAGTTGCTTTTCTGGAGGAGGAACTAAGACCCGCGCGTCTTACTAAGCCGCCATCTTCTCCGGAAGTCTCCTTGGGGAATCACTTTTAATTATGAGCAAATGGAAGCAAATACTAGAAAAGAAAGTGAGAGCTGTTGGTGTTTTAATAGGTGGAGTTAGCATTTCCAAATGTGGCATGCTCAGCATTTTCCAATGTGGAATGAGTGACTGGCTTTGCTCACTTTGAGAAGATGTGGCGTGTGGTCAGCAGCAGTGAATGCAGTGCTGAGCTGGCCTGTCCATGCCATCCTAGGGCTCCCAGGGGCTGAGAAGCAGGAGGGGACACTTGTGCACAGAGCGCTGCGGGGCATGGACCCCGCTCACTTCCCCTGCACGCTACAGAGTCTCGCTCAGGGACAAGGGGCAGTGCTTCCACCGTGCCACAGCCAAGCCATCACTGCACATGCTGTGCTCTCAGCCTGTCCCCTCCTCGTTTTAGAGCTCTGCTGCCACCATGACAGGGCTGCAGCCCTCTCCTGTGTTCCTGCAGCATGAGCACCGGCTCCTCATGGGGTGCACCTTTGTCGGGATCTCTCTCCCTTTTTTTTTACATTTCTTTATCGTATAACATATATACAAAGCAAATAAAAAAGTAATAGTTTTCCAAGCATTCTTCACCAAGTAGTTACGGGACAGACCCCAGAGTGTGTCATGGGTCCTATACAAGCCTCTCAGATTCTCCCTTCTAGCTGCTCCAGAACACTGGAGGTGAGAAGGAATAAGTTTTTTATTATCACCACAATTGATCTTTTTTCTTTCTTTTTATTTTATGAAAAAAACATATATATAGGAAAGCAATAAATTTCAAAGTACAGAACCACAGTTAGCTGTAGAACATATTTCAGAGTTCAACATGGGTGTTACAATTCCACAATTTTAGGTTTTTACTTCTAGTTGCTCTAAGATACTGCAGACTAAAAGAAATATCAATTTATTTATTCAGCAATTGTATTCACGTGTTAAACAATGCCTTCTATGTGTAACTCCACCATCACCTTTGATCTTTCCATCCCTCCCTTTAGGAATATTTGGGCTGTGACCATTCTAACTTTTTCATATTGGAAGGGGCTGCCACTGATATGGGATAGGGAGATGGAACTATCTGCTGTTCTGGAGAGGCTGGGCTAGGTTTCAGGGCTTATCTGGACCAGGGACCCATCCGGAGGTTGTAGGTTTCTGGAAAGTTGCCCTAGCACCTGGCACCCTGTGGAATTTTTATATTGCCCTGAGTGTTCTCTAGGCATGGTGTGAGTGGCCTTCCAGGCTCACTTTGAGCATTTTGCCTCCATCATCCAGTGTTGTTGCTCCTTACACATGGCTGGGATGTATCACCATCATCAGTGCTGTTTCATCATGATGCCGTCCAATTGCAGGCACACTATGCGCCAGATGGAAGGCCCTCCAACCCCAGAGCACCCGCAGATCTTACATGCTCCGTCAGTGTTGCCAGCATCAAAAACAAGTGGGCATGGCAGCATTGGCTGGGAAGTACCACAAAGCAGTAAAAATGCCATCGTTTTGTGGCCAGGAGCATAACAGGTTGACCCTGAACCCTGACGTCTGGGAAGCTTCTAAAACTGTGAGGTGCTGGTTACTGCAAGGTGGTCAGTCCCACAATTCAAATTTGACTTCAGTTTGTTGCAACTGTTTTTGATGAATAGTTTTTGTGGGCTACTCCTGAGACTGTGTCTGAGGAACCCCCCACCTTACCTTTACTCTGTGGAAAGGCATGAGGCATTCCTTGCAGAGTTGACATAAGTGCCACAGGTGCTGTGGTTCACTGTGAAGATGCTGTTGTTCTAAGATAGTTACAATAATTCCAGTGCAGAGCTGAGCCTTCGTGGGCAGTGGCTGTGCAGTGACCTCCCTGGCTTTGTGGTCCTTGGGGCCAGTACAGCCTACTCTCTGCAGGGGCCATGTTGAGCCTCCCCATTACTAAGCAGTGTCTCTGGGGGTGGGGTTGAGTGGTGGATGGAGCACGGGCTTTGGCATCAGGTCTCGTGACCCCAGACCCAGCCATGCCCCAGGCTGGGGACTCGGAGGCTTAGCCATCCCTGCCCCCGTCCTGCATTTGGACATGCTGTCTGGGTGCTGCACCAGTGCCAGACATGGAGGAGTATCCAAGTGCAGTTTGCTGTCAGATGTGGAACCTCTTCCAGCACTGGTCTGCTCTGGTTTCTTGCCCAGGGTTCCTGCAGAGGGGCTGTATGCAGAAAAATCACCAGAATTGCTGGGTGTGGGGACTGGGGAATCAAAAACCTAATTCACATGCAAGACTTAGAGACTCACAGTTGTAGAGCAGTTCTGAATGCTGCATGCCTGTCCTAGCACTGGTTGGAGTGCCGACTTCCATAATGAGGGTCCCAACAACCCAGGGGTTTTCATCTTTGAGGAGCCACAGCGAGTGTCTACAGCTTCTGAAGCAGACACAGTCCCAGCAGCCGCAGTGCTGAGCCTTCAGGATTGCCACTCACTTCTGCAGATGGGTCTGAGCTGATAATCTCGGAGTTGGCCTCTCGGGGATGGGGTGAAAATTTCCTGCCTTTCCCACATGCTACGCGACTCATCCAGATGGCCTGATGCCATTTCGCCTCACTCTTGCTGTCTTCCCACTGTCTTGCCTCTGCTGAGAAGCCCATCTTCTATTCTGGAGTTTTGATTCTGGCAATTCAGAAAAGTGCCCTGGGGATGAAAAACAGAATGGGGAGCCTGGAGGCACTATTTTGGGATGCTGGGTCAGCCTCTTAATGTCTGTGGGACTAAGGCCTTGATGAACTGCTCGGGGACCGGTCCACTTCTGTCTTTTCTGGTGGCATCCAGTCCCTGGGGTCTGGAGGAGGAGATGAGATGGTTTCAGAGCCCAGCACCACAGAGGAGGTTCTGACCTTCACCTGCCCCACCTCCCCAATTCTCCTCATTGGAAACATGAGCACATGGCTCTTTTGCACCTTTCCTTTGAGTCTCCTGACTGCCTGGGAATAGAGTCTGACATGACACTCCAAGCCACCCATGACCCCACTGCTGTCTGTCTGTCCAGCCGCTTCCCCATGTCTCTCTCCCAGACTCATGCACTTTGACAGAACAGAGCTGCGTGTATTTGCCTGCACTTTGTTCCTTACTCACTGTGCATTTTTTTATGCTCCTCATGCTTGACGTGCCTTCCTTCATCTCCTTTTAACCTGACCAGCCCTCCCAGCTCCAGTCCAGCATCCCCACCTCCAGGAAGCCTTCCCACCCTTGCCCTTCCAATGAACATGAGTCCCGTTGCACTTACCACCTACCATATTGCCCTGCAGTTATGTTTTCCTGTCCCTGCTTCTCCCAACTTGAGCATATTCTTCTCTGGGTGGGGCAGTGCTTATTACGTCTAAGAGCACAAGTGCTCAGCCAGCACCAGGGATGCCCAGAAAGGAGTCCTTGGGAGGATGACACTAAATGCAGCTGTGTGGACCTCACCGATGTGCTGGGGAGTATCAGGAGACCCACTGGGACTTCCATTGGTGAGATTTGTGATATGAAAATAGAGTTCCCTCAAGTAAGCAGAAGAATAACAACTTACATATTCACGGAAAATGCAGCTTGGGTGGTGAATTCACTCTGAATTCTCAGAGTGAATGTTCAACTTGTATAATTATTAAGGAGTTATTACTTTTTAAAGTTCTAAGTATGTCAAAATGCATTGGTTCTGTAAGAACTGACCAGTTCAGTTACCACTGGTGAAAGATTCACATGGAATGCATACCAATGCAAACAGAGGCCATGCATGTCTGTTGTGCTTTACGATTGACCAGAGCTGCCCCTTACTGCACCTTCACTCCCTCGGGGTGAGCACGTCTCTGTCTGAGCTGTTGATGCTGCTGCAGCATGAGGTTCAGAGCTGGCCCAGCCTGTCCCCTAATTCCAAGTCCACTGAGAGTTTTATGGCGCTCTGCAGCCTCACCCCACAAATGGAACTTTAAATAAAAATCACCTTGTACTGATGTTGAAAGAAGCTGCATCAAAATAATTTTTTAAATTGCTAGTTGACACTTGGCTTATAAACAGAGAGGTAAGAAAACCATATATTTAGGACTTTGAACACAATAAGCAGCAGAACAGCAGCAGCCTGGCTTCCAACCACACTCGTACTTGCCTTTTGGACTACAGTAGAGTAGTCGAATGTTCACGGGGCATTCCTTCACACCGCTGATTTTCAAATTTTTTTAACTGAGGAATTATCATTCAAGTGAGTCCCTGTGGAAAACCCAACATGTAACTGCTCTGACCTCCAACGTGGGTGCCCCAGGCCCCAACTTCACTCTCGCTGCTGACACTGCTCCCAGGAAACTCTCCTTGATGCCCAGGTGTCGCGACTGAAAACCAACCTTCCGCCCAGCCCACTGCACCCGGCCAAGCTCCCTGTGGGGCCTCATTCCTGAGCTCCTGCCCAGAGCAGTGAGGCCGGTGCCTGCCCTGGTGGGTGAGCCTGAGGAGCAGTGCCTCCTCCCACCTGAGTGCTGCACCTGGAGGGTGGCTCGGTGTTAGGCCCATGCTTTGGACGTGGAGTTAGGTTCAGACATGAGATGGCTTTGACTGCATTTGTTCAAGGGGTTCCTGAAACCTGAAGTCTAAAACCACATTCTCACCCTCCAGGTGCAACCATGTGGGGTGGCTGGGGCCCTCCTTGCAGAGAAGCCCCCGTCGGGCTGCCCAGGTTGTGGCAATGGGGATAAATCATCCTCCTGTGGGAGCATCTGCTGCCCAAAGAGAAGGAAAGTCAGAGCCCAGCATCCTATCCCCAAGTCACCATTTTCCCAGGTAAATGGGCAGAGAGGTCAAGGAATGTGATGGCCAAGGACCTCTGTACACACTGAAAACACATCGGGTTGGGGAGCTGGTGACCTGCACCACAGCCTCTGCCTTCCTCCTGCTGCCCTCGCTGCCTGGTTCAGGGGAAAGTGCCCCAAGCTGGGAGGCCCCACTGCAGTGCTCACACCACCCCACAACCACACCTGGAAACACTGGCTTCCTTTCTCTCCTGCTCACAGCAACAGTGTGGCACTGGGGAAGCAGCAAGAGTAGCTGTGAATCAAATAGTGTCTGCCTAAAAACAATCATTTGTGATTTCTATACTTTAACTGTGTTTAGTAAAAAACATGTACCTTGATAAACAGCTGGTTTGCTGGAACGCATGGTCACCACCCCTGGTTTGCTGGCACGTGCAGTCACCACCTCTGGTTTGCTAGCATGCATGGTCACCACCTCTTCTCACTGGCATGCGTGGTCACCACCTCTGGTTTGCTGGCACGTGCAGCCAGGGCTGCCTGTGTGACATCCACAGAGTGCTGCTGTCCAGAAGGGGTCAGCAGGACAGGCAGCCTGGCATGGCAGCTGACCAAGAGCAGAGCTGAAGTCCTCCCATGGCAGCAGGCACCCTTTGTGGCTGCCAGAATGGCTTTCTCTTTCAACCCTGACCTGGCCTGGCTCAGCTCTGCTGCCCTGGATGTGTGGGTGCAGGGCAGTGGTTAAAGCTGCCGAGGCTCAGGACAGAGGAGCATCAAGTCCAGCGCATGTGGTTCTCCAGCACCGGCATTTCCTGCCTTCCTCACCCACCACTCACCACGGGAGCATCAAGAAGCTGCTCATCACGCTGAGGCTGTTCCCAGTCTCTACAGCCATTCTTGTTTCATTGGGTGTGCAGGAGAATTGAAAGATTAATGCAGGAAATGTGCTCAAACAGATGGTATATGTCAGATATTTATTCATGTTGTTGTTATTACCCTATAATCATTATGATTGTTTCTTATCTGTAAAAGATGGAATAATAATGTCACACTCACTGAATCCAAAAAAAAAGAGAAAACAAGGGAATAAAAGTGGTGCCTGGCACAGGAAGCAGATAATAAAGAGTAGTTACTCTGGATTTTGAGGTCTGATATAGTTTGCATTTCCTTTTAAAAATAAATATCTAGAATGTCAAAAGCCAATTCTATTGATATATTTCACATAATTTAATTTTTAGATAAAAGGATGTCTTATGTCATGAGCAAGTTCAAATTAAATGAAAGGTTATACCCAATAAAAATCAGATAGTGTACATATTTCATATGAATTATGAATAAGCATATTTACCTAGAACATACATTTCAATGGTGTGGTTATTGTAATCTATGAAATCTAAATCCAAAAATTGTGTGAAACACCCACAATTCTAAGATGAAAGCAGGGAGAGGTGTGGGTCCATTGGATCTAAAATTCAGGCCTGTGTCTGTCTACTATATAGTGCCTTGGTGTTGTAGAGGTCCCTACAGGATGTTGAATTTGTTCATTCATTCATTTATGCAGCCAGTGAGCATCTGTGTGGTAAGCATTACAGTTTCAAAGACAGAAGCACTGCTTCTACCTTGAAGGCATTCAGGGCATGCTGGAGAGAGATGGACAGAGATAACTGAGGTACATTAGAGGCCAGAAAGGAAGCAGTGCTTCGGAGAAGCTTCCAAGAAGAGATGCCTTTGACTTGAGTCTTGCTAATAACTGGGTGTTAGTAAAGGAAGAAAAGGACACTTCAGACAGCAGGGGAGAAGCTCTTAAAAGGAGAAAAGCCAGTTGAGCCTGGAGTGGATCAAGAAGCAGCAGATGAGTCTGGAATTGTGGTCAGAGCTCACTTCATGTAGCTTTGAATGTCACGTTAAGGAACTCAGACTTTGTCTTGTAGACTGTGGGTTACACCAGCGACAGATCTGCATATGCAGAGGGAAGGGAGTGGCGGGATCTGAACGGTGTTTAATTCTTCAAGTAAGCAACACAGACAGTCAAACAAGGGCCGAGGCAAGAGAGCTTCTGAAGTAGAATTTGTGGACTTTTAAGAGTAAAAGGGTAAAAGAATCTCTGGACTGGGTAAGGAAGTAATCTGTAGTCTAAAAGGTGTTCTTGGACTTTCCTGGTGGTTGGACAAAGTGGGATTCATGGACAAAGAGCAAAGGGGATGGAAGGATTGGGTCAGGGGAATAGAAAAATTTCCATTTAGGACGTCTGTAGGAGAACTCAGCAGCTGTACCATCAGCAGTTTTGATTAGAGTTCCAGAACACAGGACAGGAATTAGATTTAGAGATGCAGATTTTAGGGGCATTTATATAAAGATATGGGTTGATGGCAAACTTAGCCTTATCTGATTATTATATATTTGCTACCCAATAAATGATATAGAAAGCATAACTTCTGAACTGGTCTTTACAAAGCACTTAATATATGCTAGGTCCTCTGCTAAGTGCTTTAACCTCATTATCAGCTGGGAAACAGACACTTAGAGATGCCAAGTGGCAGCTCTTGCACTTGTGTGGAGTGTTCAGTCCTTGAGCAATGTACAGGCCTCCAACTGCAGATTCTGTGTCCTATCCAGTCATGGCACTGCAGAGCTCCAATGAACTTCAGTTAAGTTAAAATACATTTTTAGGTTTCTAATGGATTGTTGTTGATACTTTAGCTGCATAAGCCATGAAATGGGGCATGGTGACTGTCAGCATGTGTGCCCTAAGTGAACAGCGCTCCCTTGGTGCATGCTGAGCTTACACTGGGACGTGCCATGAGTGAGCACCTTACTTGAATGTCTCACTTAATCCTAACAGCAGCCCTAGGGGTCCAGAGCGTGAGCACCCCTTTTTTGCAGACGATGCACCCACACTGGGGGAGGTAGAAGTCCCTAGAAATGCAACTCTAGAATAAGTAGCAAAGCCTGAACTCAAAGTTTAAGTTTGGCTTTGAGTCTCAAACCCAAGACTAATTGGGCATTTACACTGGACTTGATTTGGCCAAGAAAGGGGAAAGGGATCTGACTTGTGTTGTGCTTCTTGTGGGGGTGAACCCAGGGCAAGGGGTGAGCTCACGGCAACTCCATGTTCTGTTGTCCTACTGGATTCTGTTTTGTTATTTAGGGTTTCCATTCTAACCCTATTTAGACTGTCAGAAAGGGAGGTTGCTAAAACCTTTCTTCGTGCATGGGAGATTGATAAACGGTTTCAGTCTATTTCACACACTTCTGATGCAGGTACTTTGTCTCTTCCCAGTAGGCACAGGCACTGCAGGCCTACAGGGTGGGTGGCTGTGGAATTTTCTGCAGGAATCACTCACTTTCAAAATGTCATATTGCTGAGTGATTTATAAGGATTTTGGTTTTTTTTTTGTTTGTTTGTTTGTTTGTTTGTAATACTCTCTAATCACATACTTTTTCCAGACTTCTCTTCGGGTGGCATTTTTTTTCCTTCAGGTGTATTTTTTTTTTTTTTTTTTTTTTTTTTTTTTTTAGGGAAACATTTTTAAACATTTTCTTGTTTTTTTTTTTTTTTTATTGTATTCTGTTTCTCCGTTTTTGTTACATGGGCTGGGGCCGGGAATCGAACCGAGGTCCTCCGGCATAGCAGGCAAGCACTTTGCCCGCTGAGCCACCGCGGCCTGCCCTCAGGTGGTATTTTGAATTCTTATTCTATCAATAACCATATTGAATCAGCCTCATGAAGATTCCCTAAAGTTTTCTTTATGTTTCTCTCAGAAAATCTATATGATATTTGTGCATTGTTTTAAAAGTCAGACTGAATAACAAATTAATTGATTCCTTATGCTCCTCAATGGGTCCTGAGGCACTTTCCAGTGGATGTATCAGTGGTGAACAAATATTGGTGATAAGAAAATGCAGTTGTGGGAAAGTTACAGGCCCAGACAAGGGGATGCCCAGGCCTGAGTCAAACAGAACTTGAAGCCAGCAAATTGGGAGAGGATCATGACTGGATCCAATGCCTTTGTTAATACCCTTCCTGCTGAGTCACAGCTAATGGAGACACTTGAAGACTGAAATTAATACCTCCGTCAAAGCTAATGGACCTCTGTTGAATATCTGTTCTCTGTAGACATGGTTTTGAGATGCCTTTGGCATACGCTGAGGATGATTGGCCACTGGATTTTAACACCTGCATTTGAGAATCATTTCTGCCACAGGAAGCAGGAAGGCCTTGCACAGCTCATTGACTTATTGGAACCACAGCCTTCTGATCTGTGAAACTGAAATAGGGTTTCTACCACTTAGCATTTGGTCTGATCCAGAAAGAACTCCAAGGCATGTTGTGACAATATCAAGAAAACAAGGAAAGGAGACATGCCTAGAGTAGTCTCCAGCTCTTGTGTGTGTGAGAGTGTGTGTGTTTTCAGGGCATGCATAACTACACATATGTGCCTGTGTGTATAGAAAAACTCTAGAAGGGCCTGCAAGAAATTATTGGACTCAGGGGAGCCAGGCACTTTATATTGCATTTCTTTGAGATTTTGCCTTATTTATTTTGAAAATCAGAATAAGAGCATTTGCCTTCTGCAGTGCTGGTTGAAGGTCAGATGGTTTCAAATATAATGTGAGTATCTGCAGATGTTTCATGAACAGCAGTTTTCTTCTCACTCTGTAGAGCTGGGAGTGACCTGGCCTGAGACATACTCTCCTTCTTGTCCTTTCTGGCTGAATTGACATTTTTGTGTTCTACCCTAACCTTACAGGAAAGATGGGAAGTAGAAATGCCTGGATCAACCTGAGCACCTGGCGAACATGGCCTCCTTGTGGGTTGGATTTTCTGGTAATGCAGTGGACATGCATTTCCAGTCCAAACTTCCAGTTTCAAAGCTGGGGAACAAGGGGCCCCAGAAGTGGGGGGAGCTGTGGAGGGTTCCCCCAGGATTTGGTGCTGTGCTACCCTGATCCTCTCCTTTGGCTGAGACTCAGCCCCCCACTGCTGGGATGTTGGTGGCCAATGGTGCTTGGCCATGTCCATCTCTGGGTGCCACGTGTGGAGAAAGGTGCAGCCACAGCTATACCTCCATCCCAGAGAGCCCCATCCAGTCCTGCCCATGACCCCACAGCCCCACAGCCCCACAGCCCATGACAGGAGAGGTAGCAGGGCCACTGCAAGTCCACAGGTCTTGGTGGCTCTGCTCAGGCCGCTCTGGGACCTGTGACCATGCAGGTCCCCCTCCCCATAGGTCCTTCTCCCTGCCGGAACCCCTGCAGGCCCTGCCCCTGAGCCCACCTCAGTGTCTGCAGGCTACCCCGCACACCTTGCATCTCTATCTTAGGGTTTCCACAAGAATCTGCCCTAAGCTTGCCCCAGGCCCTATCCAGCTCCCCTCCCTGCACCTTGCACATTCACTGCCCTGTCTGGGGTCACGATATGGGGGCTGGGTCACAATCACACCCATCGTTGTCTGCTTTCCTGACTGCAGTGAGCACCTACGTGGTCACTGTTGAGACTGGCAGTGTAGTGGGTCCAAACCCTTAGCAGACCTGTCCTAGCCCCACTGGGCCCACCTCAGTGTTAGATGATGGCATGGAGAAGAGACAGCATGTGAGCCAGGGGCCACTTTGACCCCACAGCTTCCTCCTGTTTCACAGCAGTGCACCTGTCTCCTTTTCAGCACTGTCTACTACTCACCTTCCTGCTACAAGGGCCTTTCTAAGCTATTTTTATACCTCCAATGTTCGTACTCTCTTTCCTTTAAAGATTAAACAGTCTCATTGTAGGTGCTTGACCGTTCAAGTCGCTTGTTCAATGATGTGTGAAATAGTATGATCTATGCTACATCTTGCAAAATCCTTAATTCTGTGGGGAATGGGTGTGGTCCTGGAAAAGAAGCCCCCTCTTGGCTGCTGACTTTCTCTGTAAATACTCTGCAGGGCCAGAGGGAAGGCACACAAGTGGCTATCACTCAATTCCATTGCTGTTATTATTTTAATTTAAACATGATATTGCAGAGGTTTGGCAGATTTCAGTGTTTTTTTCTACACAGGGGTTTAGAGAAGAGAATCCAACTGAGATCTCTCTACCTGCAAGACTTTTCCTGGAGCCTTTAACTACCTCCCAGCTTTCCTAAGAATGGGACCACTCCCTTAAGTGCCGGACCCCGCACCTCCCGGGGAGCAGGGAGGTGGTCGTGTCCTGCCTGGTGGCGTGTCCAGCCTGGGTGGCATGTCTGACCTGGGCCCTGGGCAATGCCTCCTTTTCTGTCTTGTCTTACCCTGCAGGAGAGCTTCTACGTGCCATCAGACAGCTGCATGCAGCGCGCGTACAAGTGGCACCGAGACCTGTGCTGCCTGCTCTCGCACGTCCAGTGGGGCCTGTGCACCCACTTCCTTGTCCGCAGGGAGGCCGTGCCTGAGCTGTTGCCCACGGAGCTGGGTAAGGGAGATGGGCAGGGGCTGGGCAATTGTGGCACGCTCCAAACTGCGTAGGTTTTTCTCTCCTTAGCATCATCCCGGCAAGGGAGAACCTTAGAAGTACAAAGGAAGTTAAAAAAAAAAAAGGCATGAACACCTCAAGATGTATCATTCACGCACTCATTCATTTATTCACCGTTTATTGAAAGCTTATTACTTGCCTGGTGCTGTTGGTACAGAATGTTAAGTTGCTTTATAGGGGCAAATCTTAGTTTGTAACTCTTTTTGTTTAGGCTGTAATCATGAGATTACAGTTTATAAGGGTGTAAAACATTTATAAGAACAGGCTCACTCTCTCTATATATACTCAATATATAATCACATATATGTTTATGGTACATAATCTGATGGTTATAACTTTCTATGAGTCCTTCTTACCTGGTCTTCTGGGGATGAATTGCTTCTTGCATGTGGATTTTCCAAAGATTAGGCATCATGGTGATTGTTTATCAGAACTCAGTCCCTCTTGTTTGACAGGTGAAGGGACCAAAGCTCAGAGAGCTGCTCACTCAAGGTCACACAGTGATTCATGTCAGGGCATGACAGGACCCTTGCCCTGAGACAGCTCCTTTATGTCAGGCCGCACTCATTCACAGGTGCTGTGTGACGGCCCTGCAGAGCCCCTTGCCTCAGGGACAGAGCCCAGTCTCTTAGCCTGGTGTCTAGCACCAATGCCTGTTTTCACCATTGGAACTCTGCTTGGTCCCCAGACTGCCTGGACACACCACTGGCCCCTCCTGCTGTTATGGCTGCCTGGCAGTCTTTCTGTCCCACTTGTGCCCTGGCAGACTGTCCCTGAACATGGTCCGTGACTGCCCTGGGCCCACTGACTACAGTAAGTCGTTCATATCTTGCTCCCCCAGTTGGCTGTTGGTCCTGAGTAGCAGAGACCTCTGAGCTGCCTCACCATGCCCCGCACCTGGCATGGGGGCACAGGAGCAGGTGCTGCACTGCTGCTGACCTGAATTCTGCTCCATCTGACCTTCCAGCTTTGACAGCTCCAACATTCCCTGCACTCAGGCACCGCTCTTTGAATCACACAATCTTTGAGTTGAATGTTTTTCACGTGCATGAAAGAAAGATACACAGAATCAGAGCCAATTCACAGAGCTCAAAGGGACAGGCATAGTGTGCAGTAGCAGTTGGCTTCTAATATAACTTAAAAAAACAGGAACTGAGTTTGCTTATTTGCTCATCCAATCACACATTGTGTTTATTGAGCACCTACTGTGTGTCAGGCATTATGCTGGCCTCAAAGGTCACAGCCACAATGATATCCAGGGTGCCTGGGGTGCTCGGGTCTGAGGAGAGGCAGCATGTGAGGTGTGGGCCTGGACATGGAAGTGTGGAAGGGCTGCCCTGCTCACCTGCGTGGTGGCCCTTGTTACAGCCTGGTGCAGGGCAGGGAAGAGTTCACGCACAGTCACCCCTGAGACTGTTAAAGTCACATGGCCTCAGGCCACTCCCCACTAACAGTGGGGTGATATGGGTCCTCTGTGGGCAGAGAGGGTTAGAAATTCACAACAAGCAGGCTTAGAGGGCTGGGGCTAAGGGGTTTCCACCATGCCACTCACTGGACTTCCTAGTCCATCTGTGAGACGGGGGCACCAATGCATGTCCCAAACACCTCGCAGGTGGGGGTCACTGCATACAAAGTGTCAAAGTGTGACCCTGGGTCGCTCAGCATGTGGGAGTCCGCGGTTCTGTCCAGTCACCATGAATAGTGTTGACCCTCACTGGGTGCCGACTACGTGCTTCCCCAGCTCCCCCAGCCCCCCAGCCCCCCAAAGCCCCCAGCTCCCCCAGTCCCCAAGATCCCCCAGACCCCCAGCCCCCCCAGCTCCCCAGACCCCCAAGGCCCCCACTTCCCCCAGCCCCCCAGCCCCCCAAGGCCCCCAGCTCCCCAGACCCCCAAGGTCCCCAAGGCCCCCAGTCCCCCAGCCCCCCAAGGCCCCCAGCTCCCCCAGCCCCCCAAGGCCCCCAGCTCCCCCAGAGCCCCAGACCCTCCAGCTCCCCAGGCCCGCAGCTCCCCCAGCCCCTCAAGGCCCCCAGCTCCCCAGCTCCCCCCTGGGCACCCAGCTCCCCCAGTTCTCCCAGACCCCCAGTCCCCCCAGAGCCCCAGCCCCCTCAGCCCCCCAGCCCACCCAGCTACCCCCTCCATACCCAGGCCCACCCAGGTGAGGGGAACACATCGATGCCCTGTTCCTCAGAACTGGGGTTTCTGTGACTAGGCCAATTTGAAATGTGTGCTTCTTTCATTAATTAGCAACTGCTGCCCTGGAGAGGCTGTCGGTTTAGTTGATGTTGTCACTCTTCTCTCTAGAGGCCCTCGCTGTGGAAGAAATGCTCTCTCAGTTGTGCTCCAAGCTACAGGTAATAACAAATCCGACCCCTCGGGTGTGCACGGCAGTGACCATGCAGGGACGTGTCTGCTTGCTCAGAGGGCGGGCAGGGGAAGGCAGGACCTGTGCCTCGGGTGCCCCCTGCCACCAGAACCACCACGCCCAGCTCTGTGCTGGGTACTCTGGAGATACTGAGCAGGTTAGGGTCTCTGCCCCCGAGAGCTCACAGCACCTGTACTCATTTGGCCTCGCCTCCCCATTTAAGGAGCATTTGCAGATGACCTTACTGTGCCTCTGGGTGTGGATGACTGTCTCCCTCTGTTGCCCATGCCGCAGTAGGGATGCTGGTGGAGTGAAGAGGACACAAACCACAGCAGGCATGGGCTAAACATCCATCAAGCACTTCTTGAGAATTTGTGCTTAAAGTTATTTAGCAAATTCATGTTATAGTCTGTGGAACACTTCCGGGTCCCTTAAACTGAATGTTGTGGGTGGTTATGGTTATTCTTCTCATATCATGAGAGATAAATTCAGATGGAAAGACATGTAGTGACCTAGATGGGTGATGTGGCCATGCTTCTACTGGGTGTAGAAGCCATGCTCCAAAGCAAACTGTGCCTCCCCAGACTGAGCTCTCTTAATCTGGGGGTTCTCAACCCAGACTGCACATTACAGTCACCCCCAAGCCTGTTGAAGCAGAATATCTGAGCATGGATTCAGGTATTGGCATTTTCAGGAAGAGCTTCCCAGATGTATTATATAACATGTGCAGCCAGGCTGAGAATTGCTTTAGACCAGGCAGTGCAGTGAGCACACTTCAGTGTAACCGCAAAGGACATGGTGGAAGCTGAGCTGGGGATTGGGAGCTGCAGGGCTTTAGGGCGGGGCTGTGGGGTCGGACTGTTGCCACGAGCCCCAAAGAGTGCATGGGGATTACAGGGGAATCCCACCGCAGGCACATCCCATCCTCATGGCAGCCTGGAGGCTCAGGCGAGGACATTTACATAAAGCCCGAAGGGGACCTGCACGCATACACATAGGAGCTGTTACCTGTAACTGGGAGCAGCCAGTGCAGGTGTCAAAGGGGTGGCCAAGCCAGATGAGGGCCCAGAAGCCACGGATGGATGCAGCACTGCCATCCTCCCCAGGCGGTCCTGGAGACCCATAGGCTTCACACCCAGTTGGCCATGCTAACACCTGGAGACCCATGGGCTTTGTACCCATGTTGGCCATGCCCACACCCAACCTGGCCCTGCTCACACCCAGGCTTCTGACCCCCTGACTCCGGGTGTGCACCACTGGGCAATGGCTTCCAGGGTCATGGGTCCCTTGTTTGCACCTCGGGATGCTGTGAGGGGCTGGGTCCCAACTCCCCCAGGATCTAGCCAAAGCAGTGGGCTTGTGGGGGCACAGTTCAAGGCCCCAAAGAGAAACTGTTAAAAATCTGTAGAATACCAGAAATTAAATCTCAGCAATTAAAAACAACCCACCCACACATTAGCTTGGCATTCACAACTGGAATGGTGGGGCAGGGAGTCAGAGATGGGCAGCGGGCAGCTCCAGGGCTGGCTTTCAGGGCACACTCAGTCCCTGGGCACTTCCCTTCCCAGGCCCGGGAACCCTGCACTACCCAGGCCCCAGCACTGCAGTCCAAGAAGAAACTCAGGTCCAGTGAGTTCAGTCACAAGACCCCACAGTGGGGAAGCTTGCCATGGAACCAGGAGACCCAATTCAAAGGCCTCTCCTACTCTTTCTGAAATGCCAGACTCCTGTTTTGGACTCCGTGGCTCTGTCAGCACATTTCTAGTTTCTAAGGATGTTGTCAGTCCCTTCCAGCTTCCATCCAGGTTAAAGGATCAGTGAGAGCCTAAGCCACTTCCTTCTCAGGGGACATACCCTGGGGTTCAGGAGAGAAGAAAAGATCAAAGGAGATGCCCACTGCCTGCCATTCCTTTTGATTTTGAACAAAGAGCCCAAGAAAAACCACTGATGTAAATGGAGCACCTACTTTGTGGTCATCCCCTCAGCAGTGGGTGTAAACGCAGCACCCACCATGGGCCAATCCCCTAGGCAGCAGGTATAAACAGAGCACCTACTGTGTGTACATCCCCTAGGTAGAGGGTGTAAACAGAGCACCTACTGTGTGTTGATCCCCTAGGATGTTAAATTCTCATTGAACCTTTCCTCTGCCTTGGTGATTTTTCAGCCCCTTCTCCTAGCAGAGGAAACCAAAGCTTTAGAGATTCCAGGTGGCTGTTCTTCTCTCTACCCTCCCCTTCCCTGCCAGCCAGAGTCCAGTGCTGCTGCTTTTCACCACGGACTCCAGATGTTTCCATGATTAGGGCCGTCCAGGCAGCCAGGGAGTGAGAGAGCTCAGTTACAGGCAACTCATTTGAGCAGCATATTTACTTCTCTCTTGACCTGAGCTTCTCAAACTTAAACAGGCATCAGAATCTCTGGGTCTTGTTAAGTTGCAGATTCTAATTCAGTGGTCTGCGGAGGGTGGGAGACCCTCTCATCAGCTCTCAGGAGAAAGGGGAGCAGCAGGCACTGAGACTCCATCAGGACACATCCTTTCCACCCTCCACTGTGGGCTGGGATAGCACCGTCCCATCTGCCCTCTGGCCTTCCCTTCCCTGAGGTGACCCTCCCATGCGGCACGCTCCCCAGCTACATTACAGAGTGCCCTGATGGAAGACACGGGGTTTGGCAGCACTGCAGCCTTCCTTTCTGGTGCCCGCTGTCCTAGCACAGGGAGGCCACTAGGTCTCTGTCCTAGCACAGAGACCCCAGGGCTCTGTGCACTTGGTGACTGCCCTGTTCACAGGGTTTGCCCTCAGTGGCTGAGCCCTGCCTGGCTGAGCTTCTGCATTGCACAGCAGAGTTGGCTGCAGAAGGAACAGGAGTCAAACCAAATTCTGACGCTGTGCATCCTGCCTACAGCTGCCAGGGCTAAGGCCCGAACCCCGGGGGGGAGGGAAAGTGATGCATGTGGGTTTCCTGTGTGGCTGCCCTCCCGCAGCCCTCCCCTTGCCTACGCCCTTGCCCCATGCCACTCTGCAGGCTGTCCCCCCTGCCGGGCTACCCCTTTCGCCTCTTTCCACACCCGACACAGCCTGGCCAGCAGCAGGGCCGAGCACTGGCTCCTGGGGTATCTGAAGTGAGAGGGAGCATCTGAGGCCACGTGGCCTCCCTGCCCTCTTCCAGCACTACCCACAGCGTCCTGACTCATGAGCTCCGCAGGTGCTCTGCCCTCCACTAGCCATGTGCATACATGGGGGGGAGTCTGAATTGCAGCCGCAGCCTGTCACCAACCTTCCGGCTGCTGGAGAGATCCCAGTGGGCCCGCCATGCTGCAGACTCCCCAGGTAGCCCAGAGCCAGTTAGCATCTCCAGGTGACCATCAGGTGAACTCACGTGAAGACCCTGCTGGCAGGGGTCGAGGGAGGGCCCTCCGGAAGACTAGTCACCCAAGTCAGATGAACTGGGGGGGGGAACCACCGTGTCCATTGCTACGGTAACAGCCTCGGGACAAATGCTCAGTGAGCAGGGGTGGGGGAGGGTGGGGATGGGGGAGGGTGGGGATTCCCAGCCAGGGTTCCTCTTACCCTCCCCAGGGTGCTCCCCGGGGACCTCCGCCGTTGGGCAGGCCCGATGCTCTCGCCTGGGGGACACAGGCGACTTCGCAATCCTCCAGCCGCCTGTCAAGCAGGCAGTCCCGGCGTGGACTCGGGGTGCAGCGGCTGCGCCCCTGGCTGCCGCCCCCGGAAGAATGGGTGACCCCACGGCGCGATGTGACGATCCCTGCGCGCAGACCCACGCGGCGCCTTCTGGTGTCTGCACGGCCGTCCCGGCACCCACCGTGGCGGGGCTGATGAAAGCAGGGTCTGCGCTGTATGCTGAGCTCGGCCCACATGGGTGGGGCAGCGGTTGGGGGGCGCGGCGATGCTGACGCTCATTCCCATGCGAAGCGGCTGAATGCGCCCCCCATGCAGGCGGCGCCTCCTCCGGACCCTCAGCCCCCACGGCATCCTGTGTGGTGGCCTCAGCCCTGCCCCGCGTCTTCCTAAGTAAACAGTTGTCACCAGACTGCCAGCCTCTTACCGGAGTCTTACTTTGCTTTTCCTCCCCAGAGGTCAGCAACTCCCAGGGCAAAATAGGCAGTGGGCCGGGGGTTGGCGTGGCGGGGAAGAGTTGTCGCAGGGGTAGGAGTGGCTGAGCATCTCCTCGGGGGTCTCACCAGAGGCCTCTGGCCCAAACCCCCCTCGTCGTACCGGAGGCCCCCCCATGGGCCTGCAGGAGAAGCCCTCCAGGCCTTGTCTGGAATTGCACAGGCCCAGGCATCCTTGAAGGGAGGAGAGTCCTTCTGTGGCTTAGTTAGAAGCTTCTGGAATTGTTTGGAGCCATGTCTACTATAAACTGGGAATTAAAGCATAATTCTCCCAAAGGCATGTTCACTGAGGGCATTGCACTGTCCTCCGGCTCTGGGGCTGCCCTTAGGCTCACCTGTCCGGGCCTTGCTGTGGTGGTGGGGGGTCCAGAAGGCAGAAGTGCCACATGCGATCACAGAGCAACTGGGGAGTAAAGCCTGCAATGTCCAGTTGGAGGGCTCCCAGAGGGTCTGTACCGCACAACTGGACTCCAAGGACACGGAGGTCAGCTGTGCACTGGAGCAGACTGGAAGTGTCATTGGTCATCAGAAACAAGGTGACACTGTGTTGACTCCTTAAAGGGTTACTTGGCAGAGGACAGACTGGTCCAAGGTGGTGAGGAGAAGGATAGAGGAGAAGGCATTCCAAAGCAAGGGTGCAGCCTGGTCAAGGGCCTGGGGTTGGAAACAGCCAGGTGTCCCAGGCCTGCAGGTAAGTGCGACTGGGGCAGGGGGTGTGCATTGCACCAGGAAGGACAGAGCAGAGGCTAGACTGGAAGTGTGTTGGACTGTGTGTTAGTTTTCCAGCTGCCAGAATGTAATACACCAAGACTGGGATGGCTTTTACAAAGGAATTTAATAAGTTACAAGTTTACTGTTCTAAGGAAGTGAAAGTGTCCAAATTAAGGCACCCACAAGTGGTTACCCTCACTCAAGGAAGTCCGATGGGTAAGAAACAGCTCTGTCAGCTGGACAGTCACGTGGCTGGCATCTGCTGGTCCCTTGCTCCTGGGCTCTGTTGCTTTTAGTCTCTGTTCCTGTGGGGGTTCCTCACTTTGCCTCTCTGGTACTGGCTTTAATCTCTTGGCTTCCATTGACTCTTTCCAAGCTCTGGCATGTTTAACATCTCATGGCAACATCTGCTGGGCTCCAAGCATCTCCACACATCCATGTCTCTGTCCCCCACATGTCCGCATCTGTGTCGGCTCTGAGACTTCTGTAGCATCTGTCAATTCTGTCCTTTCTGTCCTTTCTGACTTTCTCTCCCCTATGCTTCCTCTTTTAAAGGGCTCTAGTAATCTCATCTAGACCCTCTGGAGCGGGTGGGGTCACATCTCCATCTAATCAAAGGTCACACCCACAACTGGGTGTGTCACAATCTCAGGGGAGAGAATCTAATAGGAAATTTCCAACCTATCGTACTGAATTTTGTACATAGAGGATTAAAAGAAAAGGCTGCTCCCACAAAATTGATGCAGGGTAAAAACATGGCTTTTCTGGGGTACATAAAGCTTTCACACTGGCACAGTGGGTGTTGATTGGAGTATAAATACTCTGCCCCACTCTAGTCTATCCCAAAACCTTACCATCTAGCCCTGAGGTTTTCTAGTGACCAAGTCCCCAGCTGTCTCAGCCCTGACCTTGTTTCTCTGCTCTTTAACACTTACAGCCATGGTGTGTTATGAGACTGAGCCAGGGGTAGGTATTCACTATTTGAGCCCCACCCCCTATTGAGTCAGGGTGGGAAATAAGGCTGTTTGCACATTCTGAAGCTTTGCAGCCAGGGTAGTTGTCAGTGTCATTACCTCTTGGAAGAAGCAGCTCCAGGATGCTACAGCTGAAGAATAGCCTGCACCTGGGAGCTAGCCAATAGTTGCAAAGCAGCAACAGCCAACATTTAGAGAGGATTAGTGGGCATTTTTTTCCCTTCTCTCATTTTTTTACTCTTAGAACCCTCAGCTCACTGGTCATACCTTCAGCTAGCATCAGGTCTTTGGAGAACAGCAACAAGAATATCCAGTGTTTCAAGATAGCATCCTCATCTGGGTTGTTGCATTCAAAAAGCAGATATTTGCTTTGCATGCCCATTTTACAGGTGGGGAATCTGAGGCACAGGGCAAAGAAAGGAAGAGCTGCAGTTTTCAAGGCCTGCATTATATGCCCATGCTCCCTTATCCATGAGAGAGGGCTCCATGGCACTTTTGTCACCCACTTTCCTATCTTCCCCCTGCAGGAAGCTCCAGGAAGACAGAGCCCCTCCTTTATGCATCTCTGTGTGTCTGTTTATTCCAAGCACCCACATTGGATGATGTTCATTTAAACATTAGGCTTGATAAATGCTGCTTGAATGCCAGCTCGCTGTCCACATAGCAGAGGTCCTTGCAGTCAAGACTAAGCTCTTCAGATGTTATGTGGACAGTGAAGAACTGTCTAAATACTTTATTACCACCATGGATGCTTCAACTCCCAGATAAAGAGTGATATGATAAAACAATACTGTAGAGCTGTGAGATATAATTTCACAGATACACAGAGAAAGGAGAGAGGATCATGAGGAACAGAGAAGCCAGCCAAGCCTTCAGGAAGAAGGCTGCAGCAATGTAATGGAGTGGGGGCATTGACCACTACCTTTTTATTTCTCCAGATGTTGAACAATCCAGAGAAAATAGCTGAGCAGATAAGTAAGGATCTCGCCTGGCTTACCTCCCACCTGATGGCCCTTTGGACCCAGTTCCTGGACACGGTCACTCTGTACTCCCATGTGACCACTTATCTCACCCAGGGACATCACACATTGCAGGTAAGCTGCCACAGGGCACCAGTGCCACAATGTTGTGTCAGTGCCCTCTCAAGGAAGCATTAGGAAAGGCAGTTTATCAGGCAGAAGAACCCGCTTGCCTCTATAGATCTGAGTGCTGGTCTGGGCTCCACCTTGGACTTCGCGTGTGACTTTCTGAGCTCATTTAACCTTCTGAAGCTCTGCTCTCCCATTCGGGAAGTACCTTTCTTGACCACCTCAGATGATAGCAGACTCTTTGAAAAGTTTCTTTTAAAGTATTTTCGAATGTAAGACCTCATTCTTAGTGTCTTTCTTTACCACCAGCTTGGGTGTATGTGGGTGGATTTAGAGTCACAGGCTTCCGTGCCTGATAAGATGTATTGATCTTCTCAACCGGAGCAAAAGATTCAACTGTCTGAGTACCAACATCTACAAGTGCCCAAGGAACACATTTAAATGACCAGCTTTGCACATTTTGTTTCTTTTGCATTTATTTACAGTCCTTGTTTGCAAGGGGCTTAACTTCTGCTAGAATAAATAAGACCAAACATAAAAATGATAGCAAGCAGTGCAGGCATGAGTTCATAAGCATGCGTTAGATGGCTGCTCAGAGCCACATGAGCGAGGGAAGCTGGTGGAAGGGTAGAAAGACCATTGTTCCAGAAGCTCTGGGCTGTGGCCAAAGTCCTGTTCCTATTAGGACATAACTCTTGCCTCTTTGAACCTCAATTTCTTTTAAAGAAGTGGTGATAATACCCACCCAAGGGGTTTCACAATTTGCACGGTTTTATCCCTCAGGTCCGAAGGTTTTCTGAGGCCTTCTTTTACATGGAGCACCAAAACCCTGCAGTGCTGACCTTTCAGGAAAATCTGTGAGTATTCCTTCCCATTTCCAGCCCACTCCCTAGATGCAGCCACCCAAGACATTCCCGCTTAGAGTCCCTTCTCCACTTTGTCTTCCCAGCCCTGCACTTCCAGTTGCTGTTCCCTGTGCAGACAAACAGCAGAGGAGGGAGCTGGCAGCTGGCAGCTGTCCTTGTTGAGGGTTCTGGTAACTCTGCAGGGCAGAATCAAGACTTCTAGGTCCCTGTGTGCTGAGTCCTCTCTGCAGAATGAGTTAGAAGCAGGGGCATGGCCACCAACTGTGTCAGAATTAGACAAACTGCACTTCAGACTCTGCAGAGGCTAAGAAATGCATTTAGCATAAGCCTGAAATGCTTAATGAAGAGAATAAGTTTCTTAATTTTGCCTTCCTCCAAAAATATGTAAAAGCACTCAAGACATTTGGTGAGAGGGTTGAAGAACAAAGAGGCCGTCTTATCTTCTCTTACAGATTTCCTGGGGGGCAGGCTCAGAGAGTGCACCAATATGTTCTGACATTTGCCACTCAAGACCAAGATTTATTTTTGTTTGTTTCTAAATGATATGCTCACTCCCCTCCCCCCCAAATTAATGTGGATGGAATCAGCTCTGAGTTGTCACAGGAAATCCAGCAGAAGCATTTGAGATTCAGCTGCCATTCAAGGCCATCTTGGGGATCTTTTCAGTTTCATTTTTGTAGTCTTATTTTCTCCCTATTCTTCATTCAGTTTGGAAAGTACAACGATGTTTGCAACTTACCTCATTGATTCTTACAGCGAGAGGAGCACAAGGAAAGGCATTTTATGTTAAAATAGCTTGTCTAGAAATATCATGAGTTGTTCATTCATTCATTCATTCTGCCAAATCCCCAGCTAGAATAAGCCAAGTATATTTTTCAAAAATAAAATCATAACAGCTAATCTGACAAATATAAACATAGCTTTGATAGCCACTCTGCAAAATACTGCAAAGCAGAACTACTGCCGTGAACCTGCTTCCCCATGTCACCACAGCACTAGGGGACACGGGGACCCTGGCCTCGGCTCTGTCCCAGGCGTGTGCAGGCTCAGAGGCTGTGGGTGCAAAGTGCTGCTTGCCAGGTACCACTGACATGGGCTGCATCCAGCCCTCGGAGGTCACTGGCCACTTACAGTGCGGAGTCCCTGAGAAAGGCATTTTGTTTTTAAAACTCACCTATCCTTAATTTCCTTTCATGTAAGGGTAGAAAGATAATAGTCATGAGGATCAAATGAGAAAATTCATGCAAATGGAATACAGAATATGTAGTGCAAGCCACAGGCTCTGTGCCCAGAAAACATTAGATGATGGATGATTTAAATATCCACTGTACACTTAGGCACTGGAGATAGAGTGGAGAAGAAGTCAAGGTCTCTGTCCTCCTGGGTTACTTAGCCCAGTGGAGGAGGAGGGAAGGGTGTCAAAATGACAGCATTTCAGGTTATGCCAATGAAAAATGTAAAGCCAGGTTAGGGTGTAGGGAGTGGCGAGTGTGGGGACAGTCCAAGTCCTGGTGAAAGCACAGACACTCTGGCGGTGGGGCTGGCTGATTTCTGCAGTGTAGACACCCCCACTATGACTGATTTCACACATCAGTGTGCATCAGTGAACTTGGAAAAAGATGTACAGAGTCAGTTCCTGCCAACTGGCAAGGACTGGATTCAGGGTGGGTATTGGGTTGGCATCTCCAGCACGACTGGAGGAGGTCTTCCCAAGGCTGTGATGCTGAACAAAGACTGGGCTAACAGCCATGCTCAGGTGGGGGAGGTGTGCAGGCAGAGGGGCCTCTGGGTGGGGTCCTAGACACAGAATCACTGCTTACCGCACCACTGGCAGGTAGGTGTGTGCCTGCAGGGGAGTGTGCCCACAGGGGAGTGGGCAGGCAGGGGAGTGTACCCGTGAGAGAGTGTGCCCATGGGGGAGTGGGCATGTGGGGGAGTGTGTCCGCAGGGAAGTGTGTCCGCAGGGGAGTGTGCCCACAGGGGAGTGGGCACACCGGGAAGTGGCACATGGGGGAGTGTGCCCTCAGGGGAGTGGGCATGTGGGGGAGTGTGCCCACAGAGGAGTGGACCCACGGAAGAGTTGGCACACAGGGGAGGGCAGCAGAGGGAGACTGGCATGGGGCCTCATGGCAAGGGGAGGCAAGTGGACCTCGGACAAGGTCACTAAAATGGATGGTCCTGTGGGTGATGGCGGTGGAGTTTATCCATTTGTTTCTTTTTTTAACTGGTAAATGGGTAGGAAGAACAAACCTTGGCATTTCAGATCTCTTATACTTGGGGGGAAATCTAAGTTCTGTTACTTAAGGTACTTGTGGCATCCAAATGGCGACTGAACTTTCAGGGCATCAGCTTCTTATCTACAAAAGTAGATTCCTTCATCCAATAAATACCTGTTTAAAGTCAACTATGAGCCTGGCATTGTTCAGTGTTGGGTATTCATCAGTAACCAAAGCAGATGGATCCCTGCCTCATGGAACTTGTATCAGAGTGGTGGAAGTCAAATGAGCGAATCTTGTATCAGAGTGGTGGAAGTCAAATGAGCGAATATAATCGGCCAGGTGATGAGTGCTGTGGGGGAATGTATCGGTGTGAGGGGCTGAGGGTCTAAAGCATGCGGTTCCCCAGGAAGTGATGTTTGATCAGAGACCTGAAGCGGGGGGGATTGCAGATATGTGGGACATCGTAACATTTACATGATACGGTATTTTAAAGGTAGATAAGTTTGTAAACATTTGATTAATATTAGTTATTAATCTATACTATTAAGACAGACTAGAACAGAGATTAATATTCAGCAGAAAGTGGACTTTAAGAATAAGGACTATAGCACAGAGAGGGGGATTTTATTTCGGACTGGGAAAAATACTACAATGAGCTGTGAGCAGAGGTGAGCCTGAGGCTGTGTAGTGAGCAGGTGCTATGTGTGTAAGGCTGGTGGCTGAGTGTGAATGGAGGTGAGCCTGAGGCTGTGAGTAGGCGCTGTGTATGTGAGGCTGGCAGCTGAGTGTGAGCAGAGGTGAGCCTGAGGCTGTGTAGTGAGCAGGTTCTGTGCATGTGAGGCTGGCAGTTGTGTGGACACCAGCTCCTGCGGATGTGGCAGGCAGTGAGTGTGACCCACACACCAAGCTTTCCTGCTGCTCCTGGGCAGTCCATGCTCTCAGTCAGCATGGACAGGTGGAAGTGCCTGGTGTGCAGCTGGAACGGGTCGGCAGGACCATCTGGCTCTCCTGAACCTGGACTGGGTTTCTCAGACAGCTGCTCACACTCACCTCACAGGCCGTGGGGCCAGCACAGTGGACTCACTGAAATAGGGGCCAGGGGGCTGGACAGGAGGGTATGAGTAGCTAATGAGGGTCCTAAGTGCATGCTGACACTTTCCTCTCCATGCTGTGTCTGTGAGTGCACGTTTCTGACAGTGTGTGACTCATTAGGTTTCCATGTAAGTGAAGAGCATTTGTAACTGTATGTTGGAGTGTTTTTCAAAAGTGTTTGAAACAATGATTTAGGCCCAGCTGGTAGGGGGATGTTTGCTTATCTCTCCTTAATTACCCTCCTCTAGCTGTGCTTTCACCCAGTAGGGAGCCACTCAATCAGTTTACTGATGACCTAAGGGGATATGTTTATTTCCATGATTACAATAGTTGAGACTTCACTGTGCCATTTACATTTCTTGCATTAAGAATTGTAACAGTATCTAAATTTCCAGTCAGTCTTTCCATAAGCTGTGATGCACCCAGGGCTGGGCACATTTCACCGGCCTTCAGGTGCCCACAACCCATGAGATTTCTCCAGGAAGAACCCCCTGACCCGGAGAGGTGGATGCTGATGTTACCCTATTTTACAGCAGGGGAACTGGGAAAACCAGGGCTCAGAGAGGTTTAGTAACTGAAGTTAGTTGGCACAGCGGGCACATGGCCCCATGCTTCCTGAGGCTCTCTGAAGGGGGCTGAGCCACCTTAAAAGGAGAGGAGGGGGAAAGGAGGCCAAGGGTGTGTTCTCAGCCTCTGCAGTGGAAGCCTGTATGCTCCTGGCTGGGTGTGAGCTCTCTGAAAGGGGCACCAGGCTCTGCCCTGCTCATGGGGAGCCCTAACACCCAACACCCCACTCCCAGTACCTGCCTATGGGCTCAGCTGTGAGTGCCCCTGCCCCCTGCCCTGCTCCCTCCCTGACTTTTCGATGGGTGAAGAGGGACCACGACCTTGAACAGGAGCCTTGTGGGGGATGCAGCTAAGCTGTGTGGGGGTTGCAGCCGAGCCCCATGGGGGGTGCAGCCGAACTCCTGGGGGGTGAAGCTGAGCCCTGTGGAGGGGGGGCAGCCAAACCCCTGGGAGGTGCAGCCAAGCCCCTGGGGGGTGCAGATGAGCCACGTGGGGGGTGCGGGCTGAGCTTCATTTCCAGCTGCATCTCCTCATTTAAGAGGCTCAGGTGGGGCTGGGCAGGGGGTGGTGATGGTCTGAATAGGGAAAAGCAGACAGAATCCAGATTCCTGCTTGAAAGCAGCTGGTGCTGAGGAACAGGGCTTTCTTATTTATTCATGTCTCTCTGAACCACTGACAAGCTTGTTCACTAGATTCTTCTCCCTCCCTCCTGCCCTTCCTCACTCTCTCCCATGAGTTTTGGTTGCCTGTTATATTGCAGACACTGATGTAGGAACTTCGGCTTCAGTGATTAAGAAAAACAAAAGGCAGACTAGGTCCCTGCCCTCAAGCAACTTATTGCAGGAGAGAGACTAGAAGGGTTTTGCAAAGAATTGAGCAAGAAAATTCCAGAAAGAGCTAAGGAACTAAATCCAGGATGGAAAGAGATTGTCTGGGGTTGACTGGGGTGCATGGGGGGAGGCCTGGTGCTCTCGGGTGGGTGCTGGAGAGAATCTCTGAGAAGGTGGCATTTTAGCCTAGGCCTGAGGGCAGAGGGACCTGGCTGAGCAGGTACAGCCAGTGCAAACACCCCGAGGCAGGGCCAGCCAGCACGCTGACTCAGAAGAGAGTGCAATGGGTAAAGTCAGTGCCCGAAGAGGAAGAGGGGGTTAAATCCCAGAGGGGGCACCATGGCAATCGCACAGTCTGGGAGCGTCATCCCAGAATCAGGATTTCTTCGAAGTTTTGCTAAGAATGAGCCTGACTCCAGTCCCTCCGACACACCCTCTCTGCAGATTCCCTAATACAGACCAAAAGGCACTTTCCTGATTCCCTCCGGTCATACACACAAGCAGAAGCACACTCTCACATATGCATGTGTGAACACACACAGTAACATGTGCAACAGCACACTCCCACATATGCATGTGTGAGCACACATGTGCAACAGCACACCCATGTATGCATGAACACACACTCACATGTGCAGCAGTACACTCCCACAAATGCATGTGTGAACATAGACTTTCATACCTGCACAAACACCCCACATGTGCACATATGAACACATACATACAGAGACACACATGCACAAATGCATGTATGAAACTTTATTTGCACACATGTACACACACTGCACATGCAATCATGCATGTCCACAAGCTCACTCTGTGGCCAGAATTATTTGCATCAAGACGGACTTGACTGGGGCATTTCTTGGCATCCACTACTTCACCATTGCCCACCCAGGACTGTACTGTGTGGACCTTCCTGTGCCAGCCCCGACCTGCCCTGTGCTTTCCCTTGGGCCCTCCCTCTGCAATGCTGAGCATCTGGGCCAAGTCCACACCTCCCCCTGCCTTGCATATCTCATGTTGGTTCCTTCCTTTTTGTTACAAATAGGGATGGATCTCCTACCTTGCTTGAGGCCTTGGCCAAGGCACCTGGGATGAATCAGCGACTAAAAGGGACAGAACATGGGGTGGTGGAAAGAGGGTGTCAAAAGGTCCTAGATACTGTGGGAAAAATACAGCAGGATAAAGGGGCACCAAATGGGCCAGTGGGAGGGGCACAGGGGCAGATTCCAGTGGGGCTTTGTTGATCTTTGTCAGAGCAGAGAGCAGGCCTGCTGGGCGTGTATCCCCCCATGCTGCAACCCAGGGTGCCCGGCATCCTCAGCACCCCCTCTCCAACCAGGTGCCACTGTGACTTTTTTTCAAAAATGTTTTATTTGTACATTTAATCCCCATAATTGTACACTGTAGGTATTCCAAAGTTATACCATCTCTTGTTATCCTCTGTCTTTCCTTCTGGATTCACACATACTCCCAGCCCTTCTCCCTCAATCATACTCACATTCAGCTTCAGTCAGAACTTGTATTACTGTGCTGCTGTCAGGTAGTATTGTGCTATCCATTTCTGAATTTTTATAATCAGTTCTGTTGCACAGTCTGTATCCCTTCAGCACCAATTGTCCAATCCCTACCCTGTTTTTATCTCCTGGTAACCTCTGTGCTTATCTTCAACTCTCCTTAAGTTCACTCATTAAGGTTATTTACATTAGTGAGACCATACAATATTTGTCCTTTTTTTACTGGCTAATTTCACTCAGCATAATGTTCTCAAGATTCATCAGGTTGTTACATGCTTCATGATTTTATTCTGTCTTACAGCTATGGAATATGCCAATCTTATGGATAACCACAGCTTGTTTAGCCACTCATCCATTGATGGACATTTGGGCTGTTTCCATCTCTTGGCAATTGTAAATAATGCTGCTATAAACATTGGTGTGCAAATGTCCATTTGTGTCCTTGCCCTCATGCCCTCTGAATAGATACCTAGCAATGGTATTGCCAGATCATATGGCAATTCTATACTTAGCTTCCTGAGGAACCACCAAACTGCCTTCCACAGCAGTTGTACCATTTGACATTCCCACCAACAATGGATAAGTATATCTCTTTCTCCACATCCTCTCCAGCACGTGTCCTTTTATGTTTTTTGTTTTTTTATAATGGCTGTTCTAGTTTGCTAGCTGCTGGAATGTAGCATACCAGAGATGGATTGTCTTTTAATAAAAGGGGATTTATTTTGTTAGTTCTTCAGAGGAAAGGCAGATAACTTTCATATGAGGTTCTTTCTTACATGGGAAGGCTCAGGGTGATCTCTGCTGGCCTTCTCTCCAGGCCTCTGGGTTCCAACAACTTTCCCCGGGGTGATTCCTTTCTGCATCTCCAAAGGCCTGGGCTGAGCTGTGAGTGCTGAGATGAAGTATGCTGAACTGTTTGGGCTGTACTATATTGAGCTCTCTCATTTAAGCACCAGCCAATTAAGTCAAATGTCATTCATTGCAGCAGGCATGCCTCCTAGCCAACTGCGGATGTAATCAGCAACAGATGAGCATCACATATCATTGGCTCATGTCCACAGCAACAGAACTAGGTGTCTTCACATGGCCAAGTTGACAACTGAATCTAATTACCACAGTGGCCATTCTAGTGGATGTGAGGTGATATCTCATTATGGTTTTTATTTGCATTTACCTAATAGCCAGTGAAATTGAGCATCTTTTCATGTGCCTTTTAACCATTTGCATTTACTTTTCTGAAAAGTGTCTGTTCATGTCTTTTGCCCATTTTCCAACTGAGTCTTTTGTCTTTTCATGGCTGAGTTGAAGAATTTTGTTGTATATTCTGAATACTAAATCCTTATCTGATATGTGATTTCCAAATATTGTCTCCCATTGCAGTAAGCTGGCTTTTTACTTTCTTGAAAAATTTTAATGCAAGAAAGTGTATAATTTTGAGGAGTTCCCATTTATCTATTCCTTTTTTCAATGTTCATGTTTTGCATGTAAGGTCTAGGAAATTACCTCCTATCACATGATTTATATTTCCCTACATTTTCTTCTAAAAGTTCTAAGCTCTTACTTCTAATGTTTAATTCTTTGATGCACTTTGAGTTCATTTTTATAGGGTGTGAGATGTGAATCCTCTTTCATTCTTTTACCTACGGATATCCAGTTCTCCAAAACCACCATTTATTGAAGAAGCTGCTCTCCCCCAAGTGAGTTGTCTTGACTTCCTTATCAAAGATCAGTTGTCCATTAATGAGAGGGTCTATTTCTGAACACTCTGTTCAATTCCATCGGTCAGTATATCTATCTTTATGCCAGTACCATGCTGTTTTAACCACCTCTTTGTAATATGCTTTGAAGTGAGGTAGTATGAGACCTCTGACTTCATTTTTCTTTCTCAAGATATTTTTAGCTATTTGGGGAACCTTTCCCATCCAAATAAATTCAGTTATTCTTTCTATTTCTGCAAAGTAGGTTTTAGGGAATTTAATTGGTATTGCATTGAATTTATAAATCAAATTGGGTAGAATTGACATCTTAACTATATTTATTCTTCCAATCTGTGAATATGGTATGCCCTTCCATTTATTTAGGTCTCCCATGATTTCCTTTAGCAATTTATTATCATTTTTTTTGCATATGTCTTTTTTATCCTTAGTTAAATTTATTCCTAAATATTTTATTATTTTGGTTGCTATTATAAATGAATGTTTTTTCTTGATTTCTTCCTCAGATCACTCATCACTAGTGTATAGAAACACTACTGATTTGGGGGTGTTGATGTTGTACCCTGCCACTTTGTTGTACTCATTTATTAGTCCTAGTACCTTTGCTGTAGATTTTGTTTGGGGGAGGAATTTTTGACATATAGTATCATATCATCTGCAAGCAATGAGAGTTTTACTTCTTCCTTTCCAATTTGGATGCTTTGTATTTCTTTTTCTTGTCTAATTGCTCTGGCTAGAACTTCCAACACAATGTTGACTAACAATGGTGACAGTAGACATCCTGGTCTTGTTCCTGATCTTAGAGGGAAAGCTTTCAGCCTTTCCCCATTGAGGAGGATGCTAGCTGTGGGCTTTTCATATATTCCTTTTATCATGTTGAGGAAGTTCCCTTCTATTCCTATCTTTTGAAGTGTTTTCATCATGAAAGGATGTTGAATTTTATCAAATGCCTTTTCTGTATCAATCAAGATGATCAGGTGGTTTTTCTGTTTTGATTTGTTGATATGATGTATTACATTAATTGATTTTCTTATGTTGAAACAGCCTTGCATACCTGGAATAAATCCCACTTGGTCATGGTGTATAATTCTTTTAATATGCTGCTGGATTTGATTTGGAAGTATTTTATTGAAGATTTTTACACCTATATTTCTTAGAGAAATTGGTCTGTAATTTTCTTTTCTTGTAGTATCTTTGGCTTTGTTCTTAGGGTGATATTGGCTTCATAGAATTACTTTGGTAGCTTTCTCCCCTCTTCAATTTTTTGAAGCGTTTGTGCAGGATTAGTACTAATTCTTTCTTGAATATTTGGTAGAATTCACATGTGAAGCCATCTGGTCCTGGACTTTTCTTTTTTGGGAGTTTCTTGATGAATGATTCGATCTCTTTACTTGTGATTGGTTTGTTGAGGTCATCTATTTCTTCTTGAGTCAATGTTGGTTGTTCATGCTTTTCTAGGAAGTTGTCCATTTCATCTAAATTGTCTAGTTTATTAGCATAAAGTTGCTCATAGTATCCTCTCATTACCTCCTTTATTTCTGCAAGGTCAGTCGTTATGTCTCCTCTTCCATTTCTGATTTTATTCATTTGCATCCTCTCTCTTTTTTTTGTTAACCTCACTAACAGTCCATCAATTTTATTGATTTTTCTCAGACAACCAGCTTCTGGTTTTGTTGATTTTCTCTATTTTTTCATATTCTCAATTTCATTTATTTCTGCTCTAATATTCATTACTTCTTTCCTTTTGTTTGCTTTGGGATTAATTTTCTGCTTTTCTTTAATTCTTCTAAGAGAACAGTTAATTCCTCAATTTTTGCTCTTTCTCCTTTTTTAATATAGGCATTTAAGGCAATAAATTTCCCTCTTAGCACTGTCTTTGTGGCATCCCATTTATTTTGATATGTTGTATTTTCATTTTCATTTGCCTTGAGATATTTACTGACTTCTCCTGTAATTTCTTCCTTGACCCACTGGTTGTTTAAGAGTGTGTTATTTGTGAATTTTCTGGCCTCTGCCTGTCATTGATTTCTAACTTTATTTCGTTATGATCCGAGAGAGTGTTTTGTATGATTTCAATCTTTTTAAATTTATTGAGAGTTGCTTTGTGACCCAACATATGGTCTCTCCTTGAGAATGATCCATGAGCACTTGAGAAAAGTATATATCCTGCTGTTGTGGGGTGAAATGTTCTGTAGATGGCTATTAAGTCTACTTCATTCATCAGATTGTTCAAATTCTGTTTCTTTACTGATCCTCTGTCTAGATGTTCCAAATATTGATGAAGCAGGGAATTGAAATCTCCAACTATTATGGTAGAGGTTGTCCCTTCAGTGATGTCAGTGATTGCCTCATGTATTTTGGAGCACTCTGGCTCAGTACATAATTATTTATGATGGTTATGTGCCGCTGATAGCTTCAGCCGGGCCGCGCGACCGGTACACTGGGTGGGTTTGGGGCGAGCTCGCAGGGAATTAACCTGGGTAAGCTGGAGCCGGCGCTTTCCCCAGCCGGCGGTCGCGAGAAGTCTTCCCTGAGGCCAGATGCGGGTTTTAAGCCTTTATTGTTACACTCCGGGATGGGCCACCCGGGAACCCGAGGAGTGAGACGTCTGGGGTCTGAAGACCCCGGGGCTCGGACGACCCAGAGCGGGGTAAGCGTGGGGCTTAAGTACTCTCGGGGAGGGGTGGAGTCTTGGGCGCACACGTCAGGAAGGGACAGCCAATCACACAAGGCGGGAGGCAGTTGCTAGGCTGAGGGCTTAGGTTAGGTATAGAGGAGTGAAGAGAATAACAGGAAGGCTTGCAGTTTAGTGGTGAGCTACGGAAATGGGCGGTCTACAACAAGAGGGGGAAGGGGGGAACAGAGAGGGGGGTTACAGGTACGGAGGGCAGAGAGTGAATGTAGAGAGGGAGAGAAGGATTAAAAAATTTTAAGCATGGTTAGGCTCCAGTCCCTGAGAAATATGCCACAGTTATGTCTTCTTGTTAAATTGTTCTTTTTGTTAATACAGTGTGTCCTTCTTTGCCCCTTTTAATTGTTTTACATTTGAAGTCTAATTTTTTTGATATTAGTGCAGTTACTCCTGTTCTTTTCTGATTGTTGTTTGCATGAAATATCTTTTCCCAACTTTTCACTTTCAGCCTATTTTTATCCTTGGGTCTAAAGTGAATCTCTTGTAGACAGCATATAGATGGGTCCTGTTTTTTATCCATTCTGTCTTTTGAATGGGGAGTTTGATCCATTAAAGCCTTTGTAATGTTTTTTTTAAGTGTGAAATAAAACATATATACAAAAAACCAATGAATTTCCTAGTACAGTTTGACAAGTAGTTGTATAACAGATTTAAAAGTTTGGTGTGAGTTACAGTTCCATGATTTTTCGTTTTTTCTTCTAGCAACTCCATGACACTGGAGACCAAAGGAAATACCAATATAATGATTCAGCAGTTATTCTCATTTTTTAAATCCTATCTTCTCTGTTATAGTTCTTTTCTTTTTTTGTTAAAAATAACACAAATTAGAAAAGCAATAAATTTCAAAGTACCTTGCAACAATTAGTTGTAGAACAGATTTCAGATTTTTGTATGGGTTACAATTGCACAATTTTAGGTTTTCATTTCTTGCTGCTCTAAGGTACTGGACACTAAAAGAAATATCAATATAATGATAACATTTAATGTTATTACTATAAAGGCAGAATTTCTTCTACCATTTTGTCTTTTTGGATTTTATATGTCACATTTAATGTTTTTCCTTTTTACCTTATACTGATTATCTCATTTCTACACTCCTCTTTAGACCTCTCTGTCCTGCCATTTCCTATCTGCCTCAAGTGCTCCCTTTAGTATTTCTCACAGACCCAGTCTCTTAATCACAAATTCTCTTAATGGTTGTTTGTCTGAAAATATTTCAATCTCCCCCTCATTTTTGAAGGACAATTTTGCTGCGTATGGAATTCCTCAT
This sequence comes from Tamandua tetradactyla, assembly GCF_023851605.1. NCBI lineage: Eukaryota > Metazoa > Chordata > Mammalia > Pilosa > Myrmecophagidae > Tamandua > Tamandua tetradactyla. The sequence goes on from NC_135336.1 coordinate 109,746,025, forward strand.
TGGCAGTTTTTCTCTTTTAGAATCTTACATATATCATACCACTGCCTTTTGTCTCCATGATTTCTGCTGAGAAATCTACACATTGTCTTATTGGGCTTTCCTTGTATGTGATGGACTGCTTTTCTCTTGATGCTTTGAAAATTCTATCTTTCTATTTGATATCTGATAGTCTGGTTAGTGTCTTGAAGTATGTGTGTTTGGATCTGTTGGGGTTCACTGCAATTCTTGGATCTGTAATTTTATGTCTTTCATAAGCGATGGGAAATGTTCAGTGGCTATTTTCTCCATTAACCTTTCTCCTCCCTTTTCCTTCTGTTCTGCTTCTGGACACCCACAACACGTACATTCATGTGTTCAACGTTGTCATTAAATTCCCTGTGTCCCTGTTCATATTTTCCCATTCTCTTCCCTATATATTTTTTGTGTGTTGGATTTTAAATGTCCACTCATCTATCTCATTGATCCTTTCTTCTGCCTCTTCAAATCTCTTGTTGTAGATTTCTGTTGTTTTTCTCATTTCTTCAGTTGTGCCTTTCATTCCCATATGCTCTGTCATTCATTTTTTTAACTTTAGAGTTCCTTTTGTTTACCGAGTGTCTTCTTTATATCCTCCCTCAACTTGTTGATTTGATTTTTAATGATATTTTCCATGTCTGTTTGAACATCCTCAATTAGTTGTTTTTAACTCCTGTATAACATTTGAATTGTTGGTTTGTTCCTTTGAGTGGGCTATATCTTTAATTTTCCTAGTATGACTCATTATGTTTTTGCTGCATCTAGGCACTTTATTTCCCTAATTAGTTTATTCTGGAGTTTGTTTTCACTCTTTTACCTAGGTTTTCTTGCTGGATAGCTTTGCTCTCTGTCTGTTCTTTGGCATTTTGTTCGACTTATTGTAGACCTCTGACACAGGTTCTGTTTAACTGATCAGAATTTTTTAGTTTTTGTTTTTCTGTTTCTTGTTGATTTACAGGAGGAAGAGTCACCAGTATCAGTTTTCCCTGAGGGTGAGACCCAGCAGGTTGTCAGACTTTCCTATGAAGCCTCTAGATTCTGTGCTTTTCCTGTCCTTCCAGTGTGGCACTTGTGTGATTTGATTTTTCACACAGCTTCCACCAGTGTGAAGTGATGTGGTGCCTTAATTCCACAGACTCCCTGACATGGACATGGTTGAAACAGAGGAGAGGTAGTAGCATGGCTTTGATTGCTTCAGTTTTCCATCCCCTGGTGCCTGAAATCCTTGAAGGAAGGATTCTTCTTGAGCTGGGCCCTTCCCCCTTTTCTTGGGGAAGATAAGCCCTTTAGGAAATTAACTCCTTTCACCTAATTACTTTGTCTCTCAGACAAGCTTAATTCTGTCCTTGCCTGGGGCAGTGCTGGAGCCTGAGAGTCCTTCCAGTTTTATTGAAAGAGCTGTGTAAGGTAAACAACATAAAACAAAAAGCAATCAAACAGAAGCCTTTTCAGAGCTGGTTCCCCTCTCCCAGTTTGTCAGTCAAGAGCTTAACTTGGTATGTGGCTCTATGTATCTCCAGGCTCTCTGTGCCCCCTTTTCTGGGGTCCAGCCTCTTTCCGTATTTTGTGCTGTGCAACTCAAAAAACCTCTGGTGTTTTTGTTTTTATTTATGTTTTTCCCATCAGCCTTGCCCTCTCTTGATGGGGCAAAAATCCTGTTTCCTTTGGAGTTTATTCTAGGTTTATCTAAGCTGGGGGCCTGTTTTCAGTAGTTAGAACTTGTTCTGCAATTGGAGCTTGGTTGAGCTAAGCTGCTGCTGCTGGTAAATTCTGTTTCCTTTCCTTGGGGAAGCAGCCCACCATACCCATGGAGGAGGGGCACTGGCCTCTTGGCTTGGGGGACACAGTTCTGTGTGGGGTCTCAGCCAGTCCAGCGTATCCAGACTGGTGTATGCTGTATGTCCAGTCACTGAAGTGGCAGTTGTTCTGTCCTGTTTCTGGCCATTTACTAGCTGCTCTGGAGGATGAACTAAGGTCCACCTCACCATGCCACCATCTTCAATCTCAGAGGACTAAGCAGATAATTGAAAAGTCTTGGCTAAGTCTCTTGCCTTTTCCTGATTGCTGTCTGCACTGAGGCTAAAGCTTTAGGCTGCAGACCTGCCTGGCCCCCCAGAAACCACTTGTGACTCTGGTCAGAGGCCGGCTGTGCTTCCTGTATGCCCCTTACCATTTTCTCACCTTCTTGGCACATGCGTAACATTCTGCAGACACTGAGACAAGCTCACCATCCCTGGCTAGTGACTGCATTCTTGCAGGGGCCCCTCTGCCTCGCCCACTCCTCTCCTGCTTCATTCTCTTCCTTGCTCAGTCACCAGTTGATCTGTGACTCTGCAGCCTCTTCTGTCTCATAGTGGTTCACTTCCCCACCACAGGCCCAGCTCTTGCAGCCCTCAGCAATGTTAACATGCATTTGCAATGACTTAAAAAGGAGTTCAAGGCTCAGAGATGGCAAAGAGGCCATGCCATAATTGACCCAACAAAAATCATATTAAATTTTCAGATTCAAAGAATCATAAGTTTCATGACCCTTGGAGCTTTGAGTGAGGGCAGTAAATGCTGCTTTTCTCTCTTCCTGGCTTAAGACCCAATAGAGGAATAGATACAGGAGCCAGGCAGAAAAAAGTACAAATACCAGTCCTGTTACTGAGAGTGCTGAGCCAGAAGAGTTTCCCAGACTTGGGAGAAGTTCCACCACATGCTTCTCTGCAGAGAGGAAGGCAACCTACAGAGTACAGAGTGAGGTGGGGGTGTCCAGAGGTCTGGCTGCTCCAGAAAGAGAGACCTTAGAGACCGGCTGGGCCACCAGTTCTTCCAGACCCACAGTCCAGTCAGGGCTGTCCTTACCCCAGGAAGGAGGGAGGGAGGCAGTTTAGAGAGAAAGGATAGGAGGTGAGATGTCCCCTTCCTGAGGGATGCACCTTAGAAGCAGGTGAGCCTACTCCAGACTCTGGAATCATTGTACCGTGGATGGGAGGATGTTGGGTCATACAGAAGAGCAGGAGTCATTCGGGAGAAGCTCTGGAACTGGGGGGTCCCATAGTCCAGGAGCACAGATAGAAGCAGTGAAAGGCTATTTTAGTGTTTTAGTTCAGACATCACAAAGCATGATTCAGGCCGTAGGTGAAATAGACGGTTTGGTGGCCAGGTTTAGGACCTTGTGGATTTACAGTTGTCCTCCACATACTAATATAAGCTTCTAACTCCTGGGAGAATTCCCCCAGGTGTTCCTTGCCTGGCCTCACTGCATGGTGTCACCACGTGGTATCACCATGTGCTCTGGAGACATTGCAGCACCGCGTGCCTAGTGGAAGCAGGCTGGGCCTGGGGTTGGGCCTGGGACTGGGGCTGGGCCTGGGACTGGGGCTCAAGGGCCAGAGGCTCGGCCTGGGCTGGGGCTGGGGCTGGGGCTGGGGCTGGGCCTGGGCCTGGGGTTGGGGCTGGCCCTGGGGCTGGGGCTGGGGGTCAGGGGCCTGGGACTGCGGTTGGGGTCAGGAACCTGGGGCTGGGCCTGGGGCTAGGGCTGGGGATGGGCCTGGGCCTGGGCCCGGGGCTGGGCCTGGGGCTGGGGCTGGGGCTTGGCCTGGGGCTGGGACTGGGGCTGGGCCTGAACCTGGGGCTGGGTCTGGGCCTGGGCCTGGGCCTGGGGCTGGGGCTTTACCTGGGGCTGGGGCTGGGGCTTTACCTGGGGCTGGGGCTGGGGCTTTACCTGGGGCTGGGGCTTGGCCTGGGCCGGGGCCAGGGCTGGGCCTGGGGCTGGGGCTGGGGCTTTACCTGGGGCTGGGCTTGGCCTGGGCCTGGGGCTGAGGGTCAGGGGCCAGATGCTGGGCCAGGGGCTGGCGCTGGGGCTGGGCCTGGGCCTGGGCCTGGAGCTATGGCTAGGCCTGGGCCTGGGGCTGAGGGTCAGGGGCCAGAGGCTGGGCCAGGGGCTGGCGCTGGGGCTGGGCCTGGGCCTGGGCCTGGAGCTGGGCCTGGGGCTGTGGCTGGGCTTGGGGCTGGGGCTGGAGCTGAGGCTGGACCTGGGGCTGGGGTTGAGGGCCCAGAGGCTGGGCCTGGGCCTGGGGCTGGGGCTGGAGCTGGACCTGGGCCTGGGCCTGGGGCTGGGGGTCAGGGATAGAGGCTGGGCCTGGGCCTGGGGCTGGGGCTGGGGGTCAGGGATAGAGGCTGGGCCTGGGCCTGGGCCTGGGGCTGGGCTTGGGGCTGGGGCTGACCTGGGGCTGGGCCTGGGGCTGGGGTTGGGGTCAGGGGCCTGGGGCGGGGCCTGGGGCTGGGGCTGGGGCTGGGGCTGGGGCTGGGGCTGACCTGGGGCTGGGCCTGGGGCTGGGGTTGGGGTCAGGGGCCTGGGGCGGGGCCTGGGGCTGGGGCTAGGGTTGGGCCTGGGGCTGGGCCTGGGGCTGGGGCTGAGGCTGGGTCTGGGTCTGGTGCTGGGGGTCAGGGGCCAGAGGGTGGACCTGGGGCTGGGGCTTGGGCTGGGGCTGGGCCTAGGCCTGGGGCTGGGACTGAGGCTGAGGCTGGGACTGAGGCTGGGGTTGGGCCTGGGGCTGGGGCTGGGGCTGGGACTGGGGCTGGGCCTGGGGCTGAGGGTTATGGGCCAGAGGCTGGGCCTGGGGCTGGAGCTGGGCCTGGGCCTGGGCCTGGGCCTGGTGCTGGGGCTGTGGGTGGGCTGGGCCTGGGGATAGGTGTCAGTGATAGAGGCTGGGCCTGGGGCTGGGGCTGGGGCTGGGGCTGGGCCTGAGGCTCGGGCTGGGGCTGGGGGTCAGGGGCCAGAGGCTGGGCTTGGGGCTGGGGCTGGGACTGGGGCTGGGCCTGGGCCTGGACCTTGGGCTGGGTCTGGGCCTGGCCCTGGGGCTGGGCCTGGGGCTGGGTCTGGGCCTGGGTCTGTGGTTGGGCTGTGGCTGGGCCTGGATCTGGGGGTCAGGGACCAGAGGCTGGGCCTGGGGTTGCGGCTGGGCTGGTCCTGGGCCTGGGCCTGTGGCTGGGCCTGTGGCTGGACCTGGGGCTGTGCCTGGGGCTGGGCTTGGAGCTGGGCCTGGGGCTGGGGCTGGAGCTGGGGCTGAGGGTCAGGGATAGAGGCTGGGCCAGGGGCTGGGCCTGGGCCTGGGTCTGGTGCCGCGGCTGGGCCTGGGGCTGGGGCCAGGCCAGGGGCCGGGCCTGGGGCCGGGCCTGGGGCTGGGGCTGGGGCTGGCACTTGGCCTGGGGCTGGGCCTGGGGCTGGGGCTGGGCCTGGGGCTGGGTCTGGGGCTTGGCCTGGGGCTCGGACTGGGGTTTGGCCTGGGGTTGGGCCTGGGACTGGGCCTGGAGCTGGGGGTCAGGGGCCATAGGCTGGGCCTGGGGCTGGGGCTGGGGCTGGGGTTGGGGCTGGGACTGGGGCTGGGCCTGGGGCTGGGGGTCAGGGGCCAGAGGCTGGGCCTGGGGTTGGGGCAGGGCCTGGGCCTGGGCCTGGTCCTGGTCCTGGGGCTGGGGGTCAGGGGCCAGAGGCTGGACCGCGGCTGGGGCTGGGCTGGGCTGGGCCTTGGCCTTGGCCTTGACCTGGGCCTGGGCTTGTGGCTGGGCCTGGGCCTGGGCCTGGGGCTGGGGTTCCGGGACCAGAGGCTGGGCCTGGGGCTGGGCCTGCGGCTCGGACTGGGGCTGGGGATGGAGCTGGGGCTGGGCTTGGGCCTGGGCCTGGGCCTGGGCCTAGGTCTGTGGCTGGGGCTGGGGATGGAACTGGGCCTGGGCCTGGGTCTGGAGCTGGGGGTCAGGGGCCAGAGCCTGGGCGAGGACTGGGGCTGGGCTGGGCCTTGGCCTGGGCCTGGGCCTGTGGCTGGGGCTAGGCCTGGGTCTGGGCCTGGGGCTGGGCCTGGGGCTTGGCCTCGGACTGGGGCTGGAGCTGGGGCTGAGGGTCAGGGATAGAGGCTGAGCCTGGGGCTGGGGCTTGGGTTGGGCCTGGGCCTGGGGCTTGGCCTGGAGCTGGGCCTGGGGCTGGGGGCTGGGGATCAGGGGCCAGAGACTGTGCCTGAGCCTGGGGCTGCTGCTAGGGGTCAGGGGCCATAGGCTGAGCCTGGGCCTGGGGCTGGGGCTGGGGCTGGGGCTGGGGCCTGGGCCTGGGGCTGGGGCTGGCCCTGGGACTGGTCCCGGGGCTGGGGGCTGGGGATCAGGGGCCAGAGGCTCGGGCTGGGGCTGGGGCTGTATGTCAGGGGCCAGAGGTTTGTTCATTTTAGCAAAATGTGGGAGGGAAAGTATTTTTTATCTTGGGCATTATTCCTAAATTCTATACCTGAATGAACTATTCATGAACAGTAACATACATTCAGTTTATGAGCTTTCTAGGCAACATATTGTTTGCTTTAGGTAAAGACTTATAAAAAGGTCATTTCATCTGTTTCACTAATGGTAAACCTATTTGTCTTAGTACTAGGCCAGAGTATGGCTTTTCCTATTTCATCATGCATTTAGGCAAAACATTTCAAAATTGCTAATTTCTAGCTCTTGGAAATCAACGTGGTTGATGGCATCATAGTTTGGTAGCAAGTTCTCTGGATTCATTTGTCAGATGTAAGAGTGGATGGTGGAGAAATAAAAACTTACAGATTTCAGGGTGGGCCATGGTGGTTCAGTGGCAGAGTTCCCACTTGCCATGCTGGAGACCTGGGGTCGTCTCCCAGTGTCTGCTCGTGCAAAAAAAAAATATTTTATAGATTTCAGACCCAGGATCAGCAGCCCCTGCAATCAATTGAGCAGCAAAGTCTCCTTTATGCGCTGCCAGTCACGTTTGTTGAGTCTGAGAAAGTAGCAGATTAATTTTTTGGCACTTTTTACCTATTTTGCAGTATAAAAAAATGGACTTATTGTTTAACACCAAAGGGTCTCTTCCATGGCAGGAGTACTGAGAAGACTATGAGGCTTAACCTTTTTCCAATAATTATGTTTCTATCTGTAAAAAAATAATTCTTTTCAGAGCCTTAAAATGGCTTACATAAGAACCAAAATCTCTGCTTCCTAAGAATGATTATTCTGTGGTTAAAATGCAGCACTGATATACATATAGGAATACATCAAATGTTAAAGTAGAAAAGAACCTCCAAGTTGCAGAAGGAAACACAAAACTGAGTTGCTGAAGAACAACTCGTCCCATTTTCACCCTCCCCCTCTAACTGCCACTGGCACCCCCACCGCGGCTTGCCCCCAAAGCTCTCAGCAAGATGTCTTTGCATTTAATCCTCTAATTCCGCAAAAGAGAATAGTGAGCCCCTCAGAGGTTAAGTGACCTGTCCAGGCTCTCTGGGTTAGCAGCCAGGCTGAGACCAGGACAGGACAAGGAGGAGAACCTTTGTTCCTAATCAGGCTGTTTCTTGCTCCTCTTGCGGTTTTCACCCACAGTCCTGTGAAAAGGAAATGAGTTGTTTTTATTTATTGTTTTGTCTCCGCATTCTTCAATATGCTTTGAGGGACTTTGTTTGGTTGGTTTCTCCCGGACATTGTTTTCATTTTTATCAAATGAAAGGAAGGCCTGATATGGTCCCCTGATAACCTCACCCTGAGGTATAAGGAGAATGCCAATTACCACCCACCAAGCCAGTTTGATCCTCACTTGTCAATAGCTTCCTTCCTGGTAATACAACCCACAGGTTCTAGAAGGCTGGCTGGGCCCCAGTGTCCGCAGAGTATTCAAGAAGCTTCTTGGAGACTGAAGGGGAAGCTTTTCACAAACTTGGACCTCTTCTACCTCCTGCCCTCTCTGACCCCTTCCAAGTATATATAGAGACTTAGCAATCTTTTAAGTACTAACAATGGGGAGGTATGTGGGATGCCATAAAAATGGCAATAGGATGCTTCTGGCCACTCTAAGGACTTCAGCTTTTTTTTTTCTGCAATGAATGCAAGGAAATGAAAAATTCTCAGTTTTCCTACAGAATAATTTGACATTATACTGCTTATCCCCAACCCACCATACACACGTAACTGAGAAATCAGGATTTAAGAGATGATTTTGATTACTGAATCATGATACAGATATGCCTTTTTGCTTTTTGGTATATTGGAGTAGACAGAGGGAAATACCTGAACTCTCTAAATTATAATCTAACTGCCTTGATCTATGATAATAGTCATACAGCCCTTATCTTCTGGCCCTGTGATTGTAAAAACCTTGTGACTAACCTTCATTTGTACCCAATTATCCAGTTTCTCAACTTTAGAGTCTTGTAAGCACAAAAGACAGGCCCTAATGTTTATTAATGAAGGGTCTTGGGTCAGCCCAGAACTAACCTACCCCTAATTCAAAGTTATCTTGATAATCGAGACTGGAGCTAACCAAAGTGGGCCTGTCTGACATATGCAGTAGCTTAGACTTTAACCTACAAGTCACCCATACCACATCCTGCCATTCTCTTACATATATTCTGTGATAAAGCATGTAATCAATCTGTGCATGCTTAATAATCAGATCACCTCTAATTATGTCATCTGGGGCCATTGTGCTCATTATCCTAAACCTTGCCCATTGTTTTCTTTAATAAAACGACCAGAATTACTGTGGTTTGGGGAGACAGACACAGGCCTCTAGGCCATCTGCTCTCTTACTAGTCACCTAGTAATAAACTCTTTCTCTCTATTGGTTGTTGAGTGCATCAGGCAAAAGAATCCACAGCCTTTGTCCACTAACATACACACATACACACACGCACATACCCACAGGGTAGGGGGTGGGGGCAGTGAGAGAGAGAAAGGGAGAGAGAGAGAAAGGGAGAGAGAGAGAGAGAGACAGACTGCATCTGATCAGCTCTTCAAGATGTTAAGTGATAGAACCTAATACCTTTCTGGTGGCTGGAGAACCACTGCTTTGCAACAGACTCTCCATGGTTGAAAAGGAAGAATGTTTCCCAAAGGTAAGACTACAGTATCATGGGAAAGGGATAGGAAACAAATGTCCTAGGGACACCTGGAAGATTCAGAGGGATACTTTGAAGTGGAGGAAAAATCTTTTAATTGATTCAAATATTCCTTGCATTGTGATGCACTGTGATTTAAAAATTTGTGCAAACAACAAAACAAAACCCTGCTGTAGTAGGGTGCACAGGTGGTTCAGTGGTAGAATGCTCACCTTCCATGCAGGAGACCCAGGCTCGTTTCCTGGACCATGCACCCCTCCCCGCAAAAAACTCTGTGCACTTTAAATGCCCATGCAGGGAGGGATCTGTGCATCTCACACATAAGGCAAAATAAAGGAAAGGTAAAGACTGCTGCATATCCCTGATTCTTCAAAGGAGAAATTTTCCAACACCCTGAGACACTGTAGCAGAAAATGCCTGAATGGTCTTGGGAACAAGCTGAGAAGCCTCTGTCCGGGGGCTGCCCTGGGCCAGATCATGAGACACATCCCTGCATTATCCCACCATGCATCGCCCTAGGTCCAACAGCTCCACTTCTTTCTTGATACTTCTACTGTGCTATCGGATTAAGCAGAAACAGAAGAGATTCAAATAGAGTCCTTCATGAGGATGGACTAGGCTTGAGAATTGAGTGTGAAAATGAAAATACAGAGATAGTAATACGGTATGCTCAGGCTGTAGATAAATGTCATTGCAACTATGCGCAGAAATATTTCTCCCAGAAATCCCCAGGAAAAATTCACTGGTTAGAAGTTGAATGGGAGGCCCTCCACAGAATGGGTACTTATATCGTTCCCGGCAAGATTTTGTGGACAAGTAGATTCATTCTCCAAGGAGAAATTGTCCCTGCAGCTCCAGGCTTAAGAAAATCTAAATGGGTAAATTTCTTGGGAAAGAGGGATCCCAACCCTTTCTGTCACAGTGTCTCAATCCCCACATTTGGAAGAGGTAATAACGGCTTCCTCACAGGGTTTTTGGGATGAAAGGATATAACACAGGTGACAGTGCTCAAATAAAGACAAGGTGCTGCATAAACAGAACACCCAGGAAGTAGAGCAGGAGTTTTGAGTTCTGGCTTCTTTGGTACAACTCAGTCAAGTAGGAGAAGCATCCCATAAAGTAGGCAGTCCCCGTGGACAGTCAGGTAAGAGGAGGGCAGGTCTGCTTTTATTCCACAGGCACTAAGCACTGCACATTATGCTCGGGGCCTTTTACCCCTACTTCATCTAGTTCCTGTTAAACCCTTGCAAGAATACTTTTATCATCTCTATTCCATAGATGACAACACAGAGGCTTAGGTTGAAGAAGAGCTAGTCAGGCGAAGGAGGGGGTAATGACTGCCTTTCATATCAGAGGCTGCAGATACCAGGTGCTCACCTAGAATGCGGGTATTAAAGGCAAATCTGGTCCATAAGATCAGAGAGGGATCTACTGGGAGCGTCTGAGTGGTTTTACCCCACAATCAAGTGCATGTTGGTGGAAGAGTCCTACTTTTCTTCACCACACACCCCCATCTCTCCATGTGACTGTTGTGCCATCCACATCCGTGACAGCAAACATCACCTACTCACTGCAGTCATAGAGGGAAATGATGGAGAATGCTCCGAAGTGATGCTCCCATAGGCGCCAGCCACTGAGTGAAGCAACATGGACAACCGACCTCTGGATATTTCACGTGAAAAAATAAGCCACCTTTTAGTTCAGCAACTTTAGTCAGGACTTTCTGTTACTGCTGCCCAAAGCTTCCTAGTTGGTTGACCTCTGTCTTGTTAATGTGAGGAAACAAGGAGGAATGGACCGCTTTACAAAGCCATGGGCTGCAGGGTGCCTCAGTCAGAGTCCAATCAGCACACAGAAATAAGAACTGAAAAAGCAAAAGTAGAACAGTGAGGGGTGACATAGATACTAATGTAGGTGTCACCTCTAGGCCTCAGGTATGGACTCAGCAGGTATGGCTTATTACAATTCAGAAGTTTAGAACAGGCTCTCTGAGCACCTGGGAACCCAGCGACTGAGGAAGGGACATCAGATAACTGGGACTGCTTTCTTGGATGAGGAAACAGGGAGGGACGGCCAGGTTTTGGAAGATGGGGTGGGAGGGATGAAAAAACAGAGCAACTACTGCCCATGCCAGGGGGAAGGAAGCGCTGCTGTGCTGATGCAGGTTGAAGCAGCAGGTCACATGACTCAACTTCACGCTGAAGTTTCCCTCTAGCGCCCCTATTGGTAGAGTGTAGCAGGGAGTTGCAGGTAAAGCAGAAAAATGGTCCCCCAAAATGGCTGTATCCCAGTCTCACAGGGCAGAGCAGAGCGCTGGAAAGGGGATTTGCCCTTTGAGAAAATAACCAGTCTTGTGTAGTTGGGTTGGAGGCTGGGAGGACCCCAGGGCTGTAGTGAATCTTCAGTCACTGGATTATTTAGTGGTCAACGATATGACAACTCTAAAAAGAAAGGCACATAGTTTTGCTAGATAAAATCATGTTTGTGAAATAAAATAAATATGGTAAGTGGCATCAGGGAATTGCTTGTGGTGTTACCATGCGATCTTCAACAATGGCAATTTTTGGGTTGTGCCATATTTATTTGCTTTTATTTTTATCATGAGGTTCCCTTTCAGCATATTTTAGCCAGATCTGTAGCAAAACCATATGTTTGTGGGGGGTGGGGGGTGGGGGAGTGGAGTGACAGGGGAGGTTACAGGAAAGTGGCACATAGAGTGACGGCAAGTGCAGCAGAGTTTTGCATTTCTCTTCCTCTGAAACTTTGGGAAACCTAGTCACATATACTGTCCATGTGGCTCTGTTGGGATTGTCAATCAGTGTCAGAGTACTTCCTGGGGTTGCTGCCTATATGCCAAAGGAAAACAGGTCTCTCTTTCTTTGGATCCTGAATTATGAAGATTTCTCACTATGTGTGTAGAAAGCCTAGCTAAGAACATAGTGAAAACAAAAGGCAAGAGAGGAGAGAAAGAAAGAGCCCCTTGAGTCAGGTTCAGCCTGAACCTGATGCCTCCCTTTGAGCTTCCAAATAACATCACCCATTAATTTTTCTTTTGTGTCTAAGCCTATTTGAGCAGGACTACTGACTCAGGCCACTAAAAGAATACCGTCTAATCCACCTGAATCATCCAGTGGACATATTTTAAATTTATAAGTGAAGAATTGGGTGAATAAAAAGTATGGCATTCCTAGGAGATAACTAAGACCTATCACAAGAATCTCCAATGCAAGGTTTCCACAGTCTTCATAGGACCAGATGTAGTAGATTTGGCTTCTTCACATGGGGCCCTCCCTGACACTCTATTTCTCTCAGTTTGCATTCACCTGTGGACTGCTGGGCATAACCACCCTTCTGAAAGGATCCTATACCAAAATCAACCCACCTGGAAGTCCAGGAAGGGACAATGGAGCAATCAGACTCCTTAATTGGCAGACTTGAGGAAACTTTTCCTAGCCTCTGTGCATATCAAACTTCACAGTGGGCTGAGTTGATTTATGATAAAAGGTTATTAAAGCATGTAAGAGCTCCTGCTGGAAAGAAAATTATCTGTACAAACAAAGTGTTCTTCTGGAAATCAGGGAGGCTGCATGCGGGAAAGGTTATTACAATAAGAAAAAAATGACATGGTCTCTTTTAGATCACTGACCCCACAGAAGAGAAGTCAAATATCTTCATATCTTACAGGTTTCCTTCTGATCATTTGTCCTTCCTGTGCAGAAGGGGGAGTTCTCAGATACAAAACTGTTGAGTGCTTAAATTAGTGGGAATTTCTGAGACCCAATTTGTGAAGTTGAATTTTTGAAGAAGAATTCAATTAGAGACTGCCTAGGAATACGAACAGGCATTTGGGACCCTGAGGTGATATTTTGCTTCCTACAAATAAAAGACTATTTTTTCCCTTTATTTCATTTGACAAGATTTTATATTTTCTACCCTTTCTCTTAATCAGGGGAATGTACAACACTCTTTTCTGTACAATGGTATATTTCACAAAAGTGATTTTTAGGCTTTGGGTTCAGGCAAAAAAATCTTATTTAGGTTAGTCTGTATTTAAAAGACATTTTTGAGCCAGGGTCAGATTGCTCTAATAGAAATCATATTAGTAAACAGTTCCATTAAAATATTTTACTGAAGTCTGATTTTCCAAACCAGATTCCTTTGTTTTTAACAAGGGGTTTTGACAGTTCAGCTCAGACGACGGATCTTCAAATGCATGAGCAATATAATTTGCCTTTGATTTCTCCTTTATCACTCTTTGGACCTTTAAGTCTGGAGTTTAAAGATAATCATATTACATCTAACTGTTCTCAAATGTTGTGTGTGGAATGCATAATTAGGTGCAATTAAGTAGCACTATCAAGATTTTTGCCAGAGGCCCTACCCCTATCTGAATTCTTGCTTTGGGCCCACTACCACTTCTTTTATTAGGTCTCCAAGGGAGATATCAAACAAAGAGGCAAAACAAGGGGTTTTGACCTCAAATGCCAAAGCAGAATTCAAGCAAGCTGGGCTAGAACCCATGGCGAGCTGCTGTACCCAAGTAAGGCAGGCTTGAATGGTCTGGAAGCAAATGGGAAGGCTATTCTGTCTCAACAAAACCCAACCAGTTTGAGTGCTTACCCTTGCAAGACTTCCAGTGCCTAAACGATAAAGGGCGTTCTTTGGGTCTATAAGAAAAGACGCATCCAAAGAAGGAGGTCTGCGATTTCTCCCACTGTAGTAGGGTCAGGCCAGCGTACCACCCTAAAGGAGAGATTAACCTTTTAACCTGGGCAGTGACTCCACCCAACCATAACCACAATTCCCCTTTTTTTCAGGTGGAGGGAAGAGGGTGGAATGAAGGAGAGAATCTTCCCCATTTTTTGAAACCAAAATGTGAAAACCTTTCACATCTTCATTTCTGTGTGTGCCTTATTTAGGACACATCTTATTTCAAATGCATTCGTGTTGTCTTTTATATAATGCTAAGTATAATGTGTCCTCCACTGTATGGGTTTGGGCACACAACAGAACTGAACGGTGTATGTGCTGGAACCCTCACAGTCACACTCAGAGTCCTCCAATTGCATTGAAAAGACATCCATGCTATTGGCATCTATTATCTTTCTGCCCAGCATCCATTTATCTTTCCTCTGTCAGATACATCCCGATTTCTCCTACTTCAACATATGCTCCCAGTGATGTTGAATCTACCCCTAACTTAAGAGTGTGTTGGGCAGTCCAGGGTTGGACCAAGTCTTGGGTCCTGACAGTATCAGATGCTTACTCTTCTTTCAGCGAATCTGAAAGCATGTGGCTTCAAGAGCTGATGACAGCCATTCTTAACCATGAGAAGGGAGTCACCAAGAATGAAATATAGAAATGTAAAGAGAAAAACTTAGTCCTGGTGACATCATTTGGGCCTTGGATCAAGCTGTATCTGAAGTTGGTATATCCCTGAATTGCTTGATTTACAAGATTCAATAAATACCTTTTCATGTTTAAGCCACATTGGATTGAATTTCTATTTTTTTTTAGCCAAAAAATGCCATAAATGATACCCTTCTATATACTTTATAAAAATTGCCCAGGATACCAAAAGATAGCAGTAAAGGATAAAGATAATGCTATGAACTCTCATACTAGTAATATAAATTAGAGCTCAAATTTAGTATTTACTGTTAGCTGGACACTGTTCTAACTTTATGATGTTTCAACACATTTAATCCTAACAACATATCCATCAGGTAGGTATTATTTTTCCCTTTTTTACCAATGAGGAAAACGTGCATAAAGAGATCAAGAAAATAGTTCAGTATCACTCAGTAGCAAGAGCTTGACTCTGATTCCAGAGCCTGGGCACCTAACTGCTAGGACTTTTTTTAAAAGACATTTTTTTCAACACTTAGCTATAAAAATGTCTGCCTGAGAGATCAAGGTCACCTTAATGTTGTAACGATACAAAGGAGGTCTTAAGGTACAGATAGAGCCTCAAATAAAGATCCATCTTTTAATCTGCAATTTAACTGGGGTCCATAGAATAACCTCCTTGTGAAGAGAATGCTAACGTGGCTCTGAGTATCAGTCTTTTTGGACGTGGGCACAACTGCAGGTGTCCTGAATTATCTCTCAGTGATACGGTCAGTAGAAGCTGTGCAAGTCAGGATGTGGAGCAAGGGGGCACATATACTCAGGCTTTAATTTCCAGCTGGCTTCACATTCAAAGAGGTTCCTTTTTAAAGGGTGATTCAGGGCAGGAGAGCATTGCAGCAAGGCCAGGGATGATATTCAAAAGCAGTCAGATAGTATTTGGGGTCCTGAGTTCATTGACAGCAGGCTATCAGTCTCACAGTCCCTAACTGAGGGCTCAGGTTGAAAGATACATTGTGAGCAACCCCATGGGTGGTGGTTCTGAATCCACCTAGTTAGGGATTATTAAAAGCTAGGCGAGATGTCATGGATCCCAGCCAGATGGGAAACTGAACTGTTGACCAGGGTGCTTCAGTAAAAGCAAAAGTGTAGGGACAGTTCTGATGTACAGGGTTTGAAAGACACTGGAGTCAAATACCCAGAGTAAAACCCCAGCTCCACTCTTTACCAGCTATGTGACTTTGTGTATGTCTTTGACCACTCTGAGCCAAAGTTTCCTCATTTATGTGTATCTCTGACTCATGGAGGTTGTGAGGATTAAATTTAAAATGAAAATACATGCAAAGCATTTAGCACATTTCGAAAAACATGACAGTTACTCAATAAATAGTAGTCCTTGGGGAGCTGAGTTTTGGTGGATGCCACATGCCCAAATGTTCACTCTAGTTAGAATTTACTACACTCAGCCTGCCTCATTGCCCAGCCCCTTAGTTGCCAGGTCCAGGTTTTCTGGTCTTCTGCCCACCTTGATGGAGATTAACTCCTACTGGGTGGTGCTGGCTGAGGCAGCAGTTTAAAGCTGAGATTATTTTTCCATGATCGATAGATAATATGTCTATCCAATAAGGTCATTTTTGAACAAGAAAGAACAACACTGGGCATGAATTCCAGCATCCTGGCTAGTGCCCTATTCAAAACGCACAGACCCTTTAGACCTCTTGTATGTTGATGGGAGAAAGTTCTGGACAAGGATATTCCAGAGATAGTCTGCAATGAAAGGGTCATCATTTCGATATGTGGGTGTCATTTGCCTAAAAACTGCTCTTAAATAATCAGAAACAAACCCAATAGCAGTGAATTAGAGCTGCCTATCACAAATGCCCCAAACCACAGCTACAATTAAGGTAAAAAGACTTTTACATCAATTATGTCCTGGGGAGAGGAGTTCTACAAGTGTGGGAGCTACATTTTTTAAAAAACGTATGAGATTCAGTAATGTTGGGGGAGGTAGGGAAATTTTAAGATGCTTCCATCAAGGATGATTTTTCCTTCCTCTCCACTGAATAGAAACCCTTTCACAATACAAAACTATTAGAACAAGACCAATTCTGTTATGATAAATTTCACTTCCTTTTGGGTTTTAGTTTGTTAATGCTGCTGGAAATGCAATATAGCAAAAATGGGTTGGCTTTTAATAAGGGAATTTATTAAGTTACAAGTTTGCAGCTCTAAGGCCAGTAAAATGTCCAAACTAAGGCATCCAGGGACAGATACCTTGACTCAAGAAAGGCCAATGAGTGCGGAACACCTCTTTTGGCTGGGAAGATATGTGGCTGGTGTCTGACGGTTCTTCAGCTTCTGGTTTCAGAGAGCTTCCTGGGAGCATTTTCGTTCTGCAGCTCCAAATGTCTCTCACTATGTTGGCTTTGTTGGCTCTGAAGCTTTTTCCAAAATAGTTCCTTCTTAAAGCGTTCTAGTAAGTGACCCACCTTGAATGGGCAGAGATACATCTCCATGGAAACCACCTAATCCAAAGTTTCCACCCACAATTTGGTGGGTCACAGCTCCATGGAAATGTGTGTGGGATCAAAAAGATTCCACTCAACAATGTTAAAACAGGATTAAAGAACATGACTTTTTTGGGGTACACAACAGTTTCAAGCTGCCACACCTTACCAATTGTCCACTCATTGCAAACTGTATTTAATAACAAACATTTCCAGAACATTCAAGAAGGGAAGATCTATGATGTTATTTCATTTTCAAGGGTCTGGAACAAGACTAATGGGAGAACCACACAGCGGGGCAGTGTCTCTGTGGTTGAGCCTGGTGGAGTGTTTATTCCAAGCCCCTTGAGGGAGCATGGCTGCACGTGGGTGGGGGAGGAGGAACCAGAATCACAGGGAAGCCAAAACAGTCACCAGGAAAACCACTTCAGATATCAAAATAGAAGGGTGAGACAAGGACAGAAAGGGGAGGATGAGTAACAGTTTTAGCAATTACAAAAGCTAAAGAGTAAGTGGGAGAGAGGTGTGAATTCAGAACTGAGGCTGTGAACAGTAAATACTAGCTTTCTATATGGAGTCAAGCAGATAAAGCATACAGGACTGGACATCAACTCATATGTATGTTCTGACATACGTTGATGAGAAAGCCTATCCTATGGAGGAGACACAGCTACAATTATTGAATGAAACCAACAGGACATCAAATATTCTAAGTAACATGCTGATTTTCCATCAAAGTAAAGAAATCCATTTTTGTTAACTATGCCTATAACAATATTTCTGCAATTTTCAGTCCTTGAAATTGCAGCTAACTGACAAAAACAGAATGGCCATAAACCAAAGGTGACCAATTGCTTATCTGTGGGCTGAGTCTAGGTGTGTTTTACCCTGAACAGCTTTAAAACAAACAAACAAAAAAATAGAATTAGTCACTATTTGGGTAGAACTTCCATTCTCCTGGGCTTGCATTTTTTGGAAGGGTTGGGTAAGGGTGGTAGGGAAGACTTCCACTATAGAAACTCTCTGATCTCTCTCCTTCACCAGAGGAAGGCTAGGTCTCACAGCCATTGGTTCTCATTTCTTAATTGGATAGTCATTCTTTTAATGATCTGAGAGTACTGTGATCCTTCTCTTTTTCCCCCTTTCTCCCCTTACAAGACAATTCTGCACACCCAAGAATTTTTTCTGGGGAGCATAGTAATCAGGAAGTACATTTGGCTGCACATTTTAGACTTATTCTCCAATAAGCTTTATCAGTAGTAAGTTTGACATCTTGATCTCCATCTGTTACTCCTGTATCTTATTTCTCAATTGGAAATGAAGTCAAGAGAAGAGAGGGGGTGCTATTAACTGGCTCCCACAACTTCAAAAGAATGCCAATATTTAAAGATTAGGAAATTTCATATAAAGATCTAGATTTCTGACTTCTGTTGAAAAATGGAAGGTCTGGCAAGACTGGGACCATATTTGCACATAGTATCAATTGGCCAAAGCTGATTAATGGATACCAACTTTGGGTGGGGCAGAAATGCTTCTGCTTGCCAATCCCAACCACTCCATATTGTGTTACACAGAGACATTTAATTTAGTAGCCCTCTGGCCCAGGAATTAAATTTGCAATATCTATTATAATCTTGTAAATATCCTTCTTTAAAAACTGATCTTTTTTAATTAGTGGAATGAGTGTTAACAATTTTGAGAACCACCTATGTGGACAATCCACATCTGAATGTCTGATTGCAAAACTAAGTATTGCGGCATTCCGCTTTTTGACCTATAGCAGCTATAGATCTCTGTTTTGTTTTTTCTCTGCACTCCCTCTTTTTTCTACACTTAAGTGAGTCTGTGCCTTCCAGCTCAGGGAATTAAAAAAAAAACTATTTAAGTAAAGAAAATCCTCCATCTATAGCTTATATTTTGTGTCCAGACATCTTTTGGTTGTTTCTCTCTGGCAAAAGCAAAGTAGAAGATTGGAAAAATTATTGAACTAGTTCAAGCAAAACACATGTCAAATGACCCAGGTAATTTCCAGAAAAGCCAATGTTTTCTCTGAATTAGAGTACTTGGAGAATTGCCTCAACCACCTGTGTTGCTTAGGTCATGAAGACTGAGACTGTGTTTTCCTAACTAAAATAACCATAGTTGAACAAGCCATGGAGACAGTCTCAAAATCAGAATTTTGCTGCATCACTGCAGATCATCAAATTAACTTTAATGCAATCAGTTGTTGGGGATAGTAACACTTATTAATTTGATTTTTTGAAGCTATTTAATCATGTTACCTAGATATGACTAGCATTAAACTTATTCCTACTTTCAATTTATGTGATAGCAAAATGGCTAGTCAATTAATCTGTTGTTTGACCCAGATAAAACAAACTGCTGGTTTGACATTTTTATTTAATTGACTGCAAGTCTGGAATTTTTTTAAATACTCCTGTGATCTAGATGCTGCAGAATAAGACCTAACTCCTTTTATTTGCACCCCTTTTTGGGGAACCCAACATTAATCTCCTCTTCTTACCCTGGTTGAATGGTTTCTAAATAAAACTCAATTCCTCCAATGGCTTTCTCTTTATGGTTCTTGCCTGTGTCTTTTCTGCTTGAAAATAAACTCTCTTCTAGTTTACCTTCTGAAAATCTTGACATCCGTTCCTTCTGAAAGGTGAAACACCCTCTGAATATTCTTTAGTGTTCTATACCTAAAATACTGGCCATCATGATATCATTCACTTCAGAAAGTAAATACAAAGTAAATATCACTCTGGATTTAAATACAGGAACTTGAACAAGCCTATAGACTGGAATGTTTGGCTTCATTTCTTGCTGTGTTTCAGAGCCAGGAGGTTCCCATTAAGGTGTATATGAATTGTATTACTCCATGCTGAAGTTTGTCTCTAACGTAGTGTTGTAAGGCAGCCAAGTTCTTCTAACAATCTCATGGACCAATATTCAAAACATACCGGTGTCTCATTAGATACTTCATTTGTAAAAAGCTTTACCTTTTGCTCAACATCTATTGTTACATAGAAATTTTATTTTTGCGCAAAGTGAAACCAGTTTAAATAAGTTTATTACTTATTTTGTATTAGTACCTCTCAGGTTGTCACATTCATCTGGAATGAATTGTCATAAAGAGAGGAAATGAATGCACAAAATTATGCATGGAGTGTGCGTTTGATATAGTTCAAAGTAATAGAAGGGGTATTTTCAGAAGGGAAAATTTGTTCTGTAGACCCATCATTGTTCAAAACCTGGGGAAAAAAAATACCCCAACAAGTCACTTGGCATAAGAACTGTTCAAATAAGCTGAAATCATGAGGGGAAAAAGCAACAAATATTCTCTCTTCAGCTTAAACCGACTGTCTTCCTCCTGGTTCCTCTCCTTTAAATGAAGCCCTGAAGAATTTTAGGAAAATATGTTTTGAAAAAAAATGCTGAATCATAAAAGATTTAGTAGTCAAAGAAAAGAGTTCACTGCTAACCCCTCTCCCACATTTTCTCGTAATTCTTCAAAAGCCACTTCTTCAAACCAGAACTTATAAATGCATCCTCATTATTAGGTCATCTCTCACCCTAGTATGTCACCACCTTCAAAGACAAATGACCTGGCAAGAGAATGAAACGTTCTGAGGTTCTAAAATTCCTGTGGACTGATGGTGCCAGCGCTCTATCAGGAAGATTCCTTTTCTTGTTTTTCTAATCCTGGTGTTCTATGTTGAAAGGACAATGATCATTTCATTGGCCCCAGCAGTGAGATGTAAAAGATCAGAGCTGATAGGCATTGGGACAATGGAATATAATCATGTGTTTTCTAGGAAAAACAATCAAACTGGAAAAGAAACTCTGCTAACACAAAATGAAGAATTAACACAACTTTTATAGAGTCTATTACTGAGGAGCCTTGAGGAAATAATTGTGTCCTCCACAGTCACTGAGGAAAATAAAATAAAATGGCCTTAAAAATATTTCAGAAGAAGATAAGATTATACCCTAAACAAAACTATGACTAGGCAAACAACTGCTTCTAATTAGGTCCTTAAAATGGAAATAATAATAATAGCAATAAAGTATTTTACTTCTCTAGGCATGGGAGTGGGTGAAAATTTTTGGGAAACTTATACATCATGCTCTCTCTTTTCTTCACTCTTCTATTTCATGAAGTGTGACTACTAACAGGTGGCAACTTGGTTTGTCCTTGTGTGTTGCTTCTACCAATCATTGTCATTTTTTATCTTTGTGTTTGTGCATGCCTTCTTTCTTCTTCTAGATTTTAAGCTCCTGAAGGCAAGAATTGCATTGTCTTATTCATGTTTGTAAGATTATACAGTAGAGACATATCTTATGAGAGTCTTAGTTTCTAAAGTCAAGATGTAAGACAAAAATCTCATATGGTCAAATCATAATCATCATTAGAATCTCTTAGAAAAGGTCACTTTGGAGGTTATAAGTCTGTTCTAGTTTGCTAGCTGCCAGAATGCAACACACCAGAGATAGATTGGCTTTTAATAAAAGGGGATTTATTTTGTTGGTTCTTCAGAGGAAAGGCAGCTAACTTTCTACTGAGGTTCTTTCTTACGTGGAAGGCACAGGATGGTCTCTGCTGGTCTTCTCTCCAGGCCCCTGGGTTCCAACAACTTTCCCTGGGGTGACTTCTTTCTGCATCTCCAAAGGCCTGGGCTGAGCTGCGAGTGCTGAGATGAGGAATGCCAAGCTGCTTAGCTGTGCTACATTGAGCTCTCTCATTTAAGCACCAGCCAATTAAGTCAAACATCACTCATTGCAGCAGACACGCCTCCTAGCCGACTGCAGATGTAATTACAACAGATGAGGTTCACATACCATTGGCTTATGTCCGCAGCAACAAAACTAGGTATGCTCACCTGGCCAAGTTGACAACTGAATCTAACTAACACAAAGTCCAAATTACCAGGTCTCCTCCAGTGTTGGAACAGGTCAGTACATAATTAGATCCTTCATTTAAATAAAGCTTTACATTTGCTGGGTTTTTTTGGTTGGCCACCAGGTGGTTTGCGCTTATGGCCCATATTATTTGAAAAATATAAATATAAACATTAGAATCTCATTCAGTGTTATAAGATGCTTCGGTCATGAGAAGTACACAGCAACTAATACTGAATGAGGGAAAAGAGTATCCATGTCCCTCATCTCATACTTGTTGAAACAGTCAGAATCCAGCCCATAAAACAGAAACCATGCTAGCTGTTTCAAACAGAGGCAGTTTAATACAGGGAATCAGTTATACCGGTTTTAGAAGTTTGAAAGAACAAAAAAAGTAAGCCGCAGTAACTGCAGTATTAATAACTCAGGAAGTAGCTACCATTCTTGGAGTTGGTGAGCAAAAGAGAAGTGATATTACCAGAACTTAGGAGCTTGGAGGAAGGTCTCCACAGAACAGATGCTTGGACCACCCCACCAAGAAACCACTGCATAGTCGATTCCATGACCTCTGAGGGGAATGTCACCTGCTGGCCTCTTAGACTCTGATAGGCAGCTCAAAAGGGAAATGTGTCATGGTTGCTACTGGTACTTCTAGGGCTGATAAGAGAAATGCTGAAATAAGCTGGAGGCTGGTACACAACTTGATTACCACTGCTAGAGGAAAACTGACTAGGGCTGAAAACAGAAAGAATGTCCCCTTTGCCCTCCTATCACCCTTCTAACTTCATGCCAATGCCCCACATCGTCAGAACCCAACCCGAAGCCATCCAGCAAAGATGTCTCAGAAATATAGTTTGCAGACTCCCAGCTCTGGTGTTGCAGAGAAGAATATAAAAGGCTGAGACTTGAGGATGGGTATAGGAAGTGAACTAACTCTGAGGGATTGATTCACTGACCAGATTAACAGGCAGAATTTCTGGCTCTATTTATATTAGTTTTCTTTCATTTTCTTTTGCCATCATTGAATTCCAGTAAGTTAAATGTACGCATGATGCAAATTCACTTTATCTTGTAACCCACAGTTCATTAGCCCAATATCCTGCTTACAGCATGTGATTAATGTACATATTGAATGGATAAATTAATGTTTCTTTGATTTTTTAGCACTGAGGGGATTTTCGCTGATTATTAATCCTGTTTAACTGCCATTGAGAAATGAGTCTAGAGAAAATATATAGGAACCTAAGGGCAAACATTACCATAGTTCACTGACATTGCAAATATATATACCCAAACAGTCCCTAGCTACTTCCTCTAACTCTCCACAACCAAGTTACTATCACAAATCTCTACTGCAGCTACACTTGCATAGCCTAAGAGTGACATCCGGTGGTTTATTACATAATCACTTATTATAATGCATCTGGAAGTATAATCAGTTCTTAATTATCAATATGAATGGAAATGAGCATAATAGATAACACCCTAAAAAAAAGGTGATCCTAAGATCATTAGATTTACCAGCCTAATCATTTCAGATGGCTCATATTCTATTTGTTTTCCCTTTGCCTTTCCTGGGCAAATGCCTATCATAATTCTGATCATGCTTGCTAGGGACATGAGCTGGTGGGCAAAGAAGGAAACTGATGTTGGGTAGGAGTAGGACTGGAAAAATCGGCTGGTTCTAGATCTGGTCCCTAAGGTCAGGAATTCAATTTTGGGATCCAAAGGAATATGGAAAACTCAGACTAGATCTAGGTTTAAATTAATATCCAAAGGTATCCAGCCTCACGACTAGACTCCGTTGACACAAGGTTCCAGGAAGAGGCAATATTCAGTAGGGTTGGCTCTGCAGTCATGGTCCCAGGACGTTCCATGGATCAAACTTCTCAAGGAGAATTCCTAGCCAGGAATTCTGACATGGGATTCAAAACCACGGGAAACTGGGGCTAATAGAATGGCAGGGCTGCAACTCAACTATCTTCTCATGGCACTTTGTAGGAAGCTGAAGGTGGTTTTCATTTTCTACTTTGGAAGTCAATCTCATTTTTGCATAGATATCATCTTGAAAAAAAAAACACAGTTATTTTGAATTCTCCTCCGTCTTTCAACGGAACGATGAAAGAAGCCAGTAACTTGTTTTCTACTGCTCCATAGTAAAAGTTCACATCTTCTCATATCTATTTAGATGGACCTTAGTCTGAAGAATACTACCAATTCAGAACATACAGAGATTTAAATATTCTCTCTGCTCTAAGGAATTTAGCCCAGACAAGTTCTTTTCCTATTTGTTCCAAAGGCAACCCATCAAAAAATGTATTTATTCTTAATTATGCAGTACTGATTTCAAAAGAAATCTCAGTGGTAGCTGTAAATAGAATAATTCAGATCCTTTTTAGATACAGCTCGATTTGGGAGCAGGATGTTAGCAGTGAGTCGTGAGTATCATTAGTATAGCTCATGATGGCAATATATGGCAATGTATTTATTGTGGATTCCTTCCACGGAATCATATTCCACAGAGCAGTGGGATATGGTATTTTCTGACTATGAGTCCATAAGGAAACAGCTCCACAAAGTTTGTTTGCCTATCACATCAAAAGGATGGGAAGAGTTAGCCTCTCCTGCATAGAATTCTATGCATTTTTCAAACATATGGAAACTGCAAGGCAGAGTATTAAAATTCATAGATGACTACAGAACCAAAAGGGTCTTTTCCTCAGTGAGAATGCACTGTCATGATGACAATGAGGATGAAATAATGATAATCTTGCCTTTTATCAGGATATAGTCTTTTTCCCATGGAAAACAGGAACTCTCGGCAATCAGGGGGAAATAATTTCAAAATCCAAACTTTTAATAATAATGTTTTGACTATCAGAGGAAAGGACAATGTTGGAAACTTAAATAGAAACTAGATGATATATCTTTTGCCCTTTTCAATTAATTTGACTAGACAATGGTAGTTGGCCAAGAAGTTTATTTCAACTAAAACAGAAACTTCTTATTAGTATTTAGACTAGTGTTTCTGGGGGAAAAATGTGTTTTTTTCCCTGGGATATCAGGGTTTTAATAGAAAACAGATTGTAAAGCTCAAATCAAATCAATAAATGCAAGAACTTTCACTTACCCCCTCTAGTTCATTGTCCATAGCTAGTCAGTATCTGTGCTTTGTTTGCTTAACCTTGGACATTCTCATACTGAGAAAGAAGACCACAAAAGATGGAATAAATCTGGGAAATGTTTCAGAACTGGAAGTGCATTCATGGCTATTCTGTATGATGGCAGAACTGGTGGTAACAGAATATACTGTTTTCAGGAGTCCCCTCAATTCCATTAACTCCATCTTCATTGATGGAGTTTTGATAGCACTTGATAGCAACTCACTTTCCTGTTCAGCTCAACGAGACTTCCTTTGAGGAGGAAGACCTGTCCTCATGACCCACTGCTTCACAGAGATGGAGTAGAATTTCAAGCAACAAGCTGACAAGAATCCATGAGGCAGTAAAAGATATCTTTCAGGTAATGACCTTAACACAGCAATAAGACTTTTGTATTAAATTCTTCTTTTGTGAAGGGGCAAACAATGCAGAGCTAAAATGCATAAAAATGTCCTTGACAGAGGGAGTTGTATAGTATATGCAAAAGTGAAAAGGCTTGTAACTGAATTTCTTTTGAACACCTGATTCAGATTTTCTACCATCAGTTCACTGGAGTGAAAAAGAATAAAATATAATATCAAATATTTATTAAAGGCCCAAGGGAACCTAAATTGTATTGAGGTATAAACACAAAGAACATTTTCCAGGAAAGCAGAATACAATTCTACCAACAAGCACAGGCTGGAAGCTCAAGTTCATTCTTCTCTGAAATTTATCAGATCATTTATAAAAATGCAGTCCTTTGCTCATCCAGGTGAGGATCCCTCATGTCATTCCAACGAAAGAGCAGAGGTCACATTAAATATGATACCCTCTGTAGCATACACCCCCACTCACTCCATCCGAAGGGCACTCCGATCTGAATCTCTGCTGGTATTTCCAGAAGGTCAAGGCAACAATTCTTGATTACCCTGAAATTCTAGCTCTCTGTACCCAATTAAGGCACCCATAGAGATGAGACACTTAACAGAAACATGTGTGACCTTGGACAAGTGACATCTATGATGGATATTCAGTGTTGCTCAGGACATGAATATGTAACAGTAGAGGAGAGAAGATAGAGAAAAATAAAATAAAATGAGTTCAACTAGAAGATTTAAGAAGAGTATGGACTGATGAGATCTCGAAAGAAACAAATTAAGATGGAGATATGTTTATTGTTTTTATGACCACCAGAATAGCATAACCAAGAGCACTGTTGAGCACTCAACCAACCAGAAAGAACTCAGGAGATCCCAATGGGCTGGAACTCTGATCCTCACTCAGAATACTCACTTGCAATGCCCCCTACAACAAGACCTCCTCCTCATGCTAATTGCATCATTATAAAATAAGCAAAATGCAAATAAAATCATTTGGTGGCAGAGTAACATGAAGACTAGCTCACTTTTCCTGGGAACAGGGCAGAGGAGGAGTTTTAGAGGTTCTGTGAAGCAGAGGATGAGTTCATGATATAAAATGATAAATGAGGCTTGTGGGCTCAGAAATTCCCCAAGCCTTGCAGGTGTACCTTGTCTTGCTTCAAATTTGTTCATTGTCAGGGTCAATAATTAACCAAATACAAGAGGTCTCCTCTTACATGGCCTACTTTGAAATGTATATGTCTTTTAACCTATAAAGTACATTGTTAGGGCTCTACCCTACAGAAATATTTATAAATGCACTCAAAGACATATAAACAAGGATGGCCAGTGTGACAATATTTTAATCTAAAATTGGAGAATCCAAAATGTCCATTTATAGGGGAATGTTAAAGTATGGTATATTTAGACTAGGGACGAAATATAGGGGTTGAAAGAAAGCTTAGGAACGAGGTTGTTTGGGCTCATATCTCAGTTCCACTGACCTTTGGAAAACTGCTTAGCTTCTCAGTAACTCAGTTTCTCCCATTGGTAAAAAGATGATAAAATGTCCTTTGTGAGGCTTTTCTGAGAATTACTTGAAATGACACTTGCTGGGCAGGGAATCTTGTCTCCCACAGAAGGCATGTTCAAGTCCCACCTCCTGGTCCTGTGGGCATGAACTCATTTGTAAATAGGATCTTTGAAGATGTTATTAGTCAAGGTGGGCCTTCCTATATGGCTTAAGGTTTTATAAGCAAAGATACTTGAACATGGAAGAAGAAGGCATGGGAAGAAGTCAGAAACTGAAAACCAACAGAACCCGGAAGACAAGGGAGAAGATGCTGCTATGGGCACAGTCATGTGAGGGGAAAGCCAAGCACCCAGGGATTGCCTGCAGCTATCCCCAGAATGCCAGTCTTCTGAGAGAAAGCATTGCCTTGCTAATAACTTGATTTTGGACTTCGAGCCTCAAAACCTGGTATTTAGCTAATTCATTCAATGGTATTTATTTTAACAGTTAGGAAACTAGTACACCACTTGTAAACAGCTTAAAACATTGCCCGACACATAAAAGGTACTCAATACATATTAATATGATTATTATTTTGAACATACAACTATGTAGCTTTTAAAAACAAGGAGATACATCTGTGGCTCCTGTGATAGACACACTGAGGCGAAAAAGATTGCAGAACAATACGTAAAGGATGATCCTATTCATTTTAAGTGCTTCTAGGCATATGTGCATCTGTATGTATGAAAATGAATAGAAGAAGCAGAGGGCAGGTCAATAGCAACAATTATGTCAAAGCAGGGAATAGGATTGGATAGGAAGAGGAACTGACACTTTCTTCCTTTATGTACTTCTACATTTGGAAGTTTTCTCAGAAACAAAGATTTACATATTACTTAAACAGTTTAAAAATAGGATAAACAAAGGAGCAATAAGAACAGTGAAAACAAGTCAGAATAGCAGAATGATCTGCAGTGTTTTTACAATCTGAATTTATAGGGAA
This sequence comes from Tamandua tetradactyla, assembly GCF_023851605.1. NCBI lineage: Eukaryota > Metazoa > Chordata > Mammalia > Pilosa > Myrmecophagidae > Tamandua > Tamandua tetradactyla. The sequence goes on from NC_135336.1 coordinate 109,773,689, forward strand.
GAGGGAAGGAGGACTTCTCAGTTTCTAGTTATGGATCTAATGCAAGGACAGGACTATGATGAAGCTATTGCCTAGTGTAAAAAACTTAAGGATGCACTCACTTTCAGGGGCATGAATTGCATGGACCTGGTCTAATATTGCACTGGAAACATCCCTAATGTTAAAGGGCCTGTTTCTTAGCAGCCAGTACACTGCAAAGCCAGAATCGTGTAGTATAGAAATTTCTCTCCCCACAATGCTTCTAAATAAATATATATAATCACATAATTGATTTGTAGACTACTTATTTTTTTAAATTATTTTTTTATTAGAGAAGTTGTAGGTTTAGAGAAAATTCACATAGAAAATACAAAGTTCCCTTATAGCCCACCCCACACACACACATACACTTTTCCCTGTTATTAACACATTGCATTAGTGTAGTAACTTTATTACAATTGAAGAAACAATATTATTATTATTACTACAGTATTAACTATAGTCTATAGTCTACATTAAGGTTCATGTTTAATTTTTATCCCAGCAGCATATATACAATCTAAAATTTTCCTTTTTAACTGCATTTAAAAATATAATCCAGGGAAATATATAATTGCACTCAGAATATTGTACTAACATCATCACCATCAATTACCAAAATTTTTCCATCGCCTAAAATAGAAATTATGTACAAGTAAGCATTAACTACCCATTCCTTACCCCACCCCAGTCCCTGGTAACATGTATTCTAATTTCTGACTCTATGAATTTGTCTATTCTAATTATTTTATATCAGTGAAATCTACAATAGTTTTCCTTTCATGTCTGTCTTATTTCATTCAACATGGTGCCAAGTTTCATCCATATTGTATTAGTCAGGGCTGTCTAGAGAAAAAGAACCAACAAGAGAGATCTGTAAATATGAGATTTTACAAAAGTGTCTCACACAGCTGTTAGTAGGCATGAGTACAAATTCTGTAGGGCAGGCCACTAGTTGATAACTCCAGTGAAGGTCATTGAAGAATTCTCCAGGAGAGGCTGGCTGGTTGAAAAAGACAAAACCAAGTTCTCTCTTCTCCTTTAAAAGTTTCCAACTGATTGGATTAGACCAGCTGATTGGATTCTCTTCTTGTGGAAAACTTTCCCTTAATTGATTGTAAATGTTATTAGCCACAGATGCAATCAACTGAACGACGATTTAATAAACTAACTTTATATTCCCTCCACCATTATCCTACACCCTTAATTTCCATTCCTATATATATTCCCTTGATTTCTATCTACATAAATTGGAAAACTCCTGCAGTTCTTTTGGAATATAGTGTACCTTCTCATGGGTCACACTTTGTCCCTCACCTTTTGGGGCCTGTTGGGACTTTAGTTTAGTTATAGGTCTTGGAGAAAAGAGTGGTGGAGGGTAGGTGGAAAAGAATTAGAAGTGTCTTTCAAGCCAATTACCTTAGGGCATTCCGTTGCAGTTGCATCTGGTGAAACAGGATAATTATTTCCAGACAGAGGAGTGCTGTTTCCCCAGGGGAAGTAGATACAGGTTTGCAGTCACTGAAGGGTTAATGTCTTTAAGCAGAGGTTGGAGGGCAGGTTCCTCAGGGTGACTGAGACTGGGAAACTGTTTCCTAGAGGTAGGCTGAAGGTCTTGTAGCTGTCTCTTCAGGGCAGGGTGGAATTGGGGGGCTGTTCAGGGCAGGCTGGAGTTGGGGTAGCTCATTCCTCAGAACAGACTATTATTATTATATGTCTATCTAGCAAAGACTCAGCAGAATCCAGGATTTCCATGTCCCCACTGCCATCATTATCAACCCATATGTTCCCATCTCAAGTTTCAGGATCCCATTCTTTTTCGACCAAAGCCCTTATTTTAACAGCTGACACCCTGCAAGGTTGAGAATTTCGTTTTCATTATAAATTGTCTACTGGCACAATGAGACTCTGGGTCTGGTTTTCAGAGATCTCATGTCTGTGATCACAGGAAATAAGATGCTCCTTCAATGCATGCATAAAAACTTTCATATCTTTCGTATGTCATTTAAGTGTAAATTTGAAGACTTCAGCTCATCCCTTTCTTCCATAACTGTATCCAGAATATCTAAGAACCACCAGCCAACATCATTATGCCTCTTAACTCCACAAAACTCTGTGAAGGTGTTAAAAACACTGTCACCAAAGTCTCCCTGGTAGCGTGGAAGATGCCTCCCAGGGATGAGTCTAGTCCTGGCACCGTGGGATCAACAATGACCAAAAGGGGGAAAGGGAGTGTAACAAATAAAGTATCAGTGGCTTAGAGAATCCAAATAGAGTCTTAGACTGATTGGAGTAAATCCATCTGATTGGATTCTTTCATTGCAGAACACACTCCCTTAGTTGATCACAGATGAAATCAGCCACAGATGCAATTAACTGACTGATGATTTAATAAACCAGCCACAAAATATCCTTGCATTAACAGTTAGGCCAGTGCTTGTTTAACCAGACAACTGAGAACCATCACCTGGCCAAGGTGACACCTGAGCATAACCATCTCACATGTTGTTGCAGGTATTAGAATTTCATTCCTTTTTACGGCCAACTAACATTCCATTGTATGTCAGTGTAACATTTTGTTTATCCATTCATCTGTTGATGGACATGAGTTGCTTCCACGTTTTCACAAATGTGAATAATGTTGCTATGAACATCAATACGCAAATATCTGCTCAAGTCCCTGTTTTCAATTCTTTGGGTTATATACATAGAAGTGGGGTTTCTGGGTCATATGGTAATTCTATACTTACTGACAGACTGCAGAATTGTTGTCCACAGTAGTGGCACCATTTTATATTTCCACCAGCAAGGAATTGGTGTTCCTATTTCTCTACATCTAACCAACATTTGTTATTTCCACTTTTTTATATTAGGCACTCTGGTAGGTGTGAAATGGTTTGAGTTTCATTTCCCTAATGGCTAATGGCCTTGACCTTATTTTCATGTGTTTTCTGACCATTTGTTTATCGTCTTTGAAGTAACACGTATTCATGTCTTTTGCCCATGTTTCAAATTGGTTGATTGTCTTTTGTTGTTGTGTCATAAGATTTCTTTATACAGTCTGGATATTAGGCTATTATTGATATGTGGATTCCAAATACAGAGAATCCCTGTCTGTAGGTTCTTTTTTTATTTTCAGCATGAAAACCTTTGATGCATAGAAGATTTTAAGTTTGACAACTTAGCATTTATATATTTTTTTCTTGTTTCTCATGCTTTTGGTGTAAAGCCTAAGAAATCATTACCTAACACAAGGTCCTAAAGATGCACCCCTCTATTTTCTTTTAATGTGCTGTTGGACTTGGTTTCCCAGTATTTTGTTGAGGATTTTGCATCTGTATTCATTAGGCATATTTGTCATAATTTTCTTTTTGGTAATGTCCTCATCTGACTTTGGTAATAGGGTGAAGATGACATCATGGGATGAATGCGAAAGTGTTCTAATTCAAGATTTTGGAAGAGGTTAAAGAGAATTGGTGTTAATTCCCTTCTGTATGGTTGGTAAAATTTACCAAGGAAGCCATATGGTCCTGGTCTTTTCTTTGTTGGAAGGTTTCTGATTAGTGATTTAATTTCTACTTGCTAATGTTAAGATCTTCTAATTCTTCTTGAGTCAGTGCAGGTGATTTGTGTGTTTCTAGGAATTTTTCCATTTCATCTATGTTACCTAATATGCTGGCATACAATTGTTCAAAATGCGCTCTTATAATTCTCTCAGTTCCTGTTGGGGTTGGTTATAATGATTACCTTTCACTTCTGATTTTAGTTATTTACATTCTTTCTCTCTTTTTTCTTGTCAGTCTAGTTAAAGGTTTGTCAATTTTATTGATATTTCCAAAAAACCAACTTCTGGTTCACTGATTCTCTTGATTCATTTTTATTCTCAATTTCATTATCTCCAATCTGATTTTTGTTATTTACTTCCTTCCACTCACTTTAGGTTTAGTTTGCTCTTCTTTCTCTAGATCCTCCAACTGTGAAGTTTCTCTGATTTGAGATCTTTCTTCTTTTTTAACTTAAGGATTTAGAAGTATAAATTTCCTTCTCAGCACTGCTTTTGCTGCATCTCACAAATTTTGGTATGCCTCAAAATATTTCATTAGCCTCAAAATATTTCCTAATTTCCCTGTGATTTCTTCTGTGATCCATTGGTTAAGTGTCTTGTTTAATTTTCACATATTGTGAATTTTCTAGTTCTCCCTCTGTTATTAATTTCTAGCTTCATTCCATTATGCTCAAAGAAGATTCACTGTATGATTCCAATATTTTTAAATTTATCAACAATTGTTTCATGACCTGACATATGTCTATTCTGGAGAATGACCCATGTACACTAAAGAAGAATATATAGTCTTCTGCTGTTGGATGAAGTGCTCTGTATATGCCTGTTAGGTCTAGTTGGTTTATGGTGTTTTCTATTCCTTTATTGATCTTTGGTCAAGATGTTCTATCCAGTATTAAAAACGGTGTATTAAAGTTGCCTACTATTAAAATAGAAGCATCTATTTCTCCTTTCAAATCTCTCAATATTTGATTCATATATTTTGGGGCTCTACGGTCCATACACATTTATGTCTTCTTGTTGTTGTTATGTTTTCTGGTTGAATTGACCCCTTTATCACTATACAGTGACTTTCATTATCTCTCATAACACTTTTACACTTAAAGGCTATTTTATTTGATGTACAGCTACCCATGCTCTCTTTGGCTACTATTTGCATGGTATATATTTTTTCCATCCTTTCACTTTCAACCTACTTGTCTCCTTGAATTTAAGGTTAGTCTCTTGGAAACAGCATATAGGTGGATCATGCTATTTTTTTTATCCATGCTGCCCAACTCTGCCTTTTAATCAGAGAGTTTAATCCATTTACATTTTAAGTAACTACTGATAGCGCAGACTTTTTCTGCCATTTTGTTATTTGTAAGTATTATACTTTTTTGACCCTTAATTTGGAGACTGTGAAAAATAAAAATTGGTGTAACATATGAAAAAATACAATACAATAGTACTGGCATTTATAATTACCTATATGGTTACCTTTACCAGAACTCTTTATTTCTTCATGGCTTTTCCTTTCATCCTGAACTTCTTACTTCTCCTTCTAAGTCTCCCATAATGTGTTGTTGGTATGTTCGATGGTATCCCTCAGATCTCTTAGACTCTGTTCACTTTTTTCCTTCATTTTTCTGTCTTCAACTAAGCTTGACTCATTTCAATGGTCTTGTCTTTGAATTCACTGATTCTTTACTGCCAGTGCAAATCTTCTATTGAAACCCTTTAGGGGACATTTCATTTCAGTTGTTTTGGTCTTCAGCTCCAGTGTTTGTTTGATGCCTTTTCAAAATTTGTCTCCTTATCTTATAATGCTCAGGCATAATTTTCCTGATATCCTTTATTTCTTTTGCTGTGTTTTCCTTCATCTCCTTGAGAATATTGATGATCATTTAAAGAAAAAAGTCTTTAACTGGTATTTCCAAAGTCTTCTCATCTTTCTTGATGGTTTTTGAAGTTTTATCTTGCTCCTTTGGATGGGCCATCATTTTCTGTTTCTTTATTTATATTTTAATCTTTGGCTGCACAGTGTTCATTTTAAGTTTTAAAGTGTTAACTCTGGAATTTAGTCCCTAAGTGGTCTGTTCTTTGCATTTGTCTACAGCTAGTATTATGAGTGCTAGGAGCTAACAAAAACAAAACAGTACAAAAAAAAACAACAAAAAAACCACCTTTCACAGTCTTTGAAAATGCTCTACTTCAGAGCTTAGCCTTCCTAACAAGAACAGCCTGAGGCAAAAGTGAAGTGAGGACCCTCTCCCCCTTTCCTGATCCTGTGTCTTGACCTGAGCTTGTGTTCACTCATGGCTTTAGGAATCCCCATTTAAGAGGAATCCAAATGTCTCCACTATTTGCTATGGAAAAAAATGATTTTCAACCCCTCTCAGGAGTTCTATTGTATGTCCTAAAGTCAGTAATCCTTTATCCTATGCCACATGGACTTAATTGTTTCTCAGATGACTTAAGCTGTCCACAAGTCACAAGTTGCTACTGCTTGCAGGGCAAGGTCTGGGAGGGTGAGCCTGAGATGAATTTCTTTGTCAGTCTTTCAGGCTCCCATTCAATAGATTGGCATGGACACAGACACACCCCCAGTATACATATAAGGGTTACTCTGATCCCTTGGAACAGGGTTAGGGACCCACAGTGGGAGTACAGGTCTTTTCCACATTGCACCCAGGAGGGGAAGTAGAAGGACAAGTAAGGGCACTGTGAGTTTCTACTACCATCTTTAAATCTGGGTTTCTTGATTCAGCACTTGCCCGATTACTGTAAACCTTTAACTCTTTTCTAAAGTTTTGAGGAAGATGGCTCTGAAAGTTTTTGTAGTTGCTCGAAGTTTTTTCAAGGCATCAAAATGTGTCTTATACCACCATTTTGGTCAACTGGAAGCTGTAAACCACTCGTTTTAATATCTGGAGCTTAAGTGTAAGATACTTCAGGTACAGTCTCCCAGAGGGTAGACTGAACAAAAGTATAATCTCTTTCCTAGCTATTCACTCTTCCCTTTGGACATATTGTTCTGGCAAAGGAAGGGGATTATTTGGGGGTGGGAAGAGAATTCCAACGGGCCTTTTAAAATTCTCATGCCCTAAAGTCCCCTACGGGGAATGGTGAGAAAGGGGGAAAATTCAACTTCCCCAAGTTGAATTCTTGATATTCTCACAAGCAGTGTGGACAACCAAAGCTATAGGCTGAGCCCCCAGTCTTGGGGTTTCTTCACATGAAACTTAACCCCACAAAGGATAGGTCAAGTCTACTTAAACTTTAGGCCTAAGAGTGACCCCCAAGAGAGCCTCTTTTGTTGCTCAGATGTGGCCTCTCTCTCCAGCCAACACAACAAGCAAACTCACCGTCCTCCCCCTGTCTACGTGGGGCATGATTCCCAGGGGTGTGGACCTTCCTGGCAATGTGGGACAGAAATCCTAGAACGAGCTGAGACTCAGCATCAAGGGATTGAGAAAACCTTCTCAACCAAAAGGGGGAAGAGAGAAATGAGACAAAGTGTCAATGGCCAAGAGATTCCAAACAGAGGCGAGAGGTTATCCTGGAGGTTATTCTTACGCATTAAGTAGATATCACCTTGCTATTCAAGATGTAATGGAGAGGCTGGAGGGAACTGCCTGAAAATGTGGAGCTGTGTTCCAGTAGCCATGTTTCTTGAAGATCATTGTATAATGATATAGCTTTCACAATGTGACTGTGTGATTGTGAAAACCTTGTGCCTGATGCTCCTTTCATCTACCTTGTCAACAGATGAGTAGAACATATGGAATAAAAATAAATAATAGGGAGAACACATATTAAAATAAATTTAGTTTGAAATGCTAGTGATCAGTGAAAGGGAGGGGTAAGGTGTATGGTATATATAATTTTTTTTCTGCTTTCCTTTTATTTCTTTTTCTGAATAGATGCAAATGTTCCAAGAAATGATTATGACGATGAATATGCAACTATGTGATGATATTGTGAATTACTGATTATATATGTAGAATGGAATGAACAAAATAAGAATGCTTGCATTTGGTGTTTTTATTTTGGTATTTAAAAAGTAATAAAAAAATTTTTAAAAATTTTATGCTCTAAATTTTGGATTCTCAAGGGGTTCAGTAACTAATTCACTCATTTCCTTAGGCTGTTGTGGTATCTAAGAGCATTAACATTTGTAGAGGTGGCTGGGGTTAAGAATGCAGTATGACACTGGTCCAAAGAGAAATGAAATAGTCAAAATAAGTTGTTATTTGTCTGAAATGCAGCTTGATGGCATGCATATTTGTTTGTGGCAGCCATCCCTTCTGATTGGTCAGTACCATGAATTACTGATTACAATAATGTTGGATATAATTTTTTGGCAAAGCTGAGACAACAGTTTAATGAATTGTTTCATGCTCACAGTAACCAGCTCAGCTCATAATACCTTTGGATCTTAATATTTTAATTTAGTTCTCCTAAATGTACAGCCATCTTTAAATGATAACCACTAGATGGCAACAGCTCCTAAGTGTGATACCCAGACTGGGTCATCTCTGCAAACATCGTGCAGTTTTCAAACTCAAACCTTCATTACACATGGGAAACTGATCCCAGTAAAGGCCACATACTGTCAATGGATTCAAAACAGAGAAGAAAATTTCATACTAAACAGTGGAAGAAAAGTAATTAAGACTTTATCTTACAAAACGAATTTTTAAAAAATGAAGTGACCTCCTTTTTTTTAATTTTATCATTTACAAAATTTAAATTATAATTATAAATAACATCTAGTTATTAGGACAAAGAATGAATCAAATCTTGACTGTGTCTAGAGAGTAAAAATATGGCTCACAAATTTCAAGGGAGCCTAATAAAACACCCCTTTTGAAATGTAACAAAATAAGGTATCATTGGATGAGAGAGCTCAAATAGAGTCTAGAAGCTATTCTGGAGGCTACTCTTAAGCAATCTTCAGCTAGATATTGCTAATTGCCACGGTTTGTCAATTAGCAATATCTAACTAACAATATTACTGTGAACCTAAAGAAAACTAAGGACTCTATCTGAGATCCTACAAAAGTTGCACACACTAGGTTTACTTTTCAGAAACTGAAAACCTTCAGGTGATTCCTAACCCAGATAAATCCTGAAACCCAGAGGGGCCAGTCTCTCCAAGAACATCAACCAGTTCCAGCCCCCATCCTATCTTACCTACACACCCTTTTAACACACACAAAAAGTTAGAATGGGCATAACCCACATATCCCCAAAGATTGGGAGAAGGAGCAAAGGAGAAGGAGGAGTTATAACAGAGAAGTGAGGATTTAACAAATGCATATGACTGTTGAATCATTATATTGATATTTGTTTTAGCTCTAGTGTCTTAGAGCAGCTAGAAGGAAAAATTGGAAATTGTGGAACTGTACCCATACCAAACTTTGAAATCTGTTCTATAACTACTTATTACAATTTACTTTGAAATTTATTGCTTTTTTTGTACATATATTTTGCAATAAAAAGTATTTAAATTTTTTTTAAATCATCAAGATAAAAACATCCTTTTTTTTCTTCAAAACTATCTGAGCACTTCTGGGGGAAACTATCAAGGGGAATTTAACATTTTTGTCCAAGAGCAAATCTTAATCTTCAGATAACCAAATCTTTTGAACCACTCTTTTGAAGTGCTATCATTTTGTCCCTTTTTTATTTCATTTTTATTTGTTAACTGATCTACTCATTTATCAGTGGATTTGAGTAGAAATAAAAGAGTTTCTGCAATCATAATTTTAATCAATATCATTAAGTCTTGCTTTGGCAAACAGAATTCTAAGATGGCCCCCAAGATATTTGCTTCCTTGTGTGCTCCCCTTGAGTGCAGATGAGGACTGTGAATATGATGGGATGGTCCTTCCTGCAGTTTTGTTACATTATAACATACTCTACAGAAGTAGACTGGATTGAGATGCTCCTGTTTGCCTTAAAGAAGCAATCAACCACATGTAAACTGCCTACGGAGGGGCTATGTGATAAGGACCCGAGGGTAGCCTCTAGGAACTGAGAACAGTTCCCTCGAGGGACTGGGAAAAATGTGGAAATATTAAAGTTCCCCACCTGGGGAGAACCTGTTCTTCTCCAAGCATTGGGGACTACCAATTTAATGAGCCAAGCCCTCGATCTTGAGGCTTGCTTTTATGAAACTTATTCCTGCAAAGGAGAAGCTAAACCTACTTGTAATTATGCCTGAGAATCACCCCTAGAGACCTCTTTCATTGCTCAGATGTAGCCTCCCTCTCTAAGACAACTCCACAGGTGGACTCACTGCCCTCCCCATTATGTGGAACATGACTTCCAGGGGTGTAAATCTCTCTAGCAAATTGGGACATGACTCCTGGGGATGAGATGAGACCCCGCATCAAGGGTTTGAGAAAGCCTGCTTGACCAAAAGGGGGAAGAGATATGAAACAAAACAAAGTTTCAGTGGCTGAGAGGTTTCACAGAGAATTGAGAATAATTCTGGAGGTTATTCTTATGGAATGCATAACTATTCCTTTTCAGTTCTTGGGGTATTGGAGAAGCTAGAGGGAAATACCTGAAACTGTTGAACTGTAATCTAATAATCTTGATTCTTGAAGATGACTATATAACTATACAGCTTTTAAGGTGTGACCATGTGATTATGAAAACCTTGTGACTGACACTCCCTTTATCCAGTGTATGGACAGAAGAGGAAGAAAAAAAAGACAAAAATAAATAAATAATAGTGAGAAGGGGGGATATGGGATGTTTCCGGCATTCTTTTTTACTTTTAATTTTGTTCTTATTTTTAATTTTTTGGAGTAATGAAAATGTTCAAAAATTTATTGTGATGATGAATGCACAGCAATATCATCATATTATGAACTACTGACTGTACACTCGATAATTATATGGTATATGAGTATATATCTTAATAAAATTGCATTAAAGAAACAAACATCATAAAATGGGTTGATCAACAATAGGAATTCATTGGCTCAGGGTTTCAAAGGCTAGAAGACTTGCTTCCTATAGTCACAAGGAAATGAATCTTCCAACAACCATTGAGCCTGAAAGAAGATCGCAGCCTCAGAGAAGATCAAGGACTCAACTGACAACATGGTTTCAGAGTCAAAACACCCTGTGCCGATGGGTCCCTGGACCAGATCAGTCCTGAAATGCAGAGAGGCCAGCTTCTCCAGAACATCAGCTAGGTCCATCTCCCTATCCCGTATTACTGACAGCTCCTTTCACCATGATAAAGTTACAGTGGCATAGCCGAAAACCCTGAAGAGTGGGAGAAAGATTAAAGGTGATGGTGGAGGTATACAGAGAAGGTAGGGTTTAACAGATGAGGATGACTGCTGAATCATTATATTGATATTTCTTTTAGCCTCCAGGATCTTTGAGCAGCTAGAAATATAAACCTCAAATTGTGGAACAGTAACCCATACCAAACTCTGAAATCTGTTCTACAACTAATTGTTGCACTGTGCTTTTAAATGTATTGCTTTTCTGCATATACGTTATTTTTCACAAAAAAAGAAAAAAAGTCGATTGTGATGATAAATGTACAGCTATATGATACTAAGAACCACTGATTGTACACTTTGGAGGATTACACGATATGTGACTATAGAATATATTTTAATAAAAAATGACTAGTTAAAAAAAGAAAACCTATGCCAAGAACACAGCTGGCCCAAGCCAGGACTCCTGTATGACAAAAACTGTGAGAAATAAATTTGTGTTGTTATAAGCTGCTAAGTGGGTATTTGTTAAGCAGCAGCAGAAAATTAATACAATGCCTTTTAGCAAGTTTTATGATTTCATTTCTCAATCAATTTGCATGAATTTATAATGTTTGGCTGAATGTTTAGAGAATTTCTCGGTCCAAAACATTTGATAAGAGATGTTTGGAGCTGGACTATGGTAGTCATTACTGACAAGTAGGATAGTCTTTTGAGTGAGAAAAAATTTTATAAATGATTAGTTAATGCATCACTGAATCTTTTAATCCTATGATGATTTTTGCTTCCTTTATGCAGCCCCATAACTATAAGGCAAAAATTACCTGGAAACAAGGACCTCTTTCCACAACTTAACACAGAATCCTTAGTCACATGCACATAATTTTGAGTTACACTTCCAATAATGGTAAAAGAGCATGCTTAAGACCATCCCTCAGACCAAGAACAATTAGAAAAGTTAGGGAAAAAAATTTTTTTAATTACTTTAAAAGCATCAGAAAGCTACCAAGGAAGTGAGGCTAGCCATGACCAATATCCTAGAGAAAGGATGCTGAGAGATGTTAGTTCATCATTTCACAGTTGCTGCTATCTATACATTTGCCGAATTGAAAGTGGCAGCTGACAGCTTGAGAAAGGAAGGAGTTTTCAGCAGTCTCACAGGTCCGTAAAAAAAAAATAACAGATTTCAGGGCCTACCAAGGAAGAACCTTGGGAAAGAAAGAACAAAAGGATGAAAGAAAGAGAAAAGGAAAGAATAAAAGACCAGAACAGCTGCACGTTAGAAGTAAAGATGGACCAGTTCACATAAGTAAATCATTTCCCCCAAAAGCTGTAGTTCAGATTCAAATCAGCAGTGTCACTGATTAGAGTAAGAGGATTAGCCCCTATCATGGACTCTCTGCTAAAAAGTAAATTTTATGGCAGAAGATAATATTCCCCAAACCTAAAAGTGTATCAATAATTTTTAAACCAAAATGTTTGACATTCAATTAAAAATAATCAAGAACTTCTGGGGAAGATGGCAGACCAGGGAGCTCGAGTACTCCCTGTTTCTTGAAAACAGCTAATGGGCAGGCTGGAAGTGTCTGAAACAACTGTTCTGGGGCTCCAGAAGCCAGGGGAACATTTTATAGCATCCAGGAAAGAGCAGGAGAAGAGGCTAAGAAACAGCAGTAAAACCTTTTGAGTAACTCACTGTAACTCACTGTGCAGTGGCTACCAGCGCCCATCCCCCACTTTAAATGTAGACCTGCAGATCTGGTCCCTGGCTAGTTCTTGTGGATAGAGAGGGACCTGGAAGTTCTCTTCCTCAAGAACGGGGCGGGGGACGCGACAGGGGGAGGGCATGGCCAAACACTAATCACAGCTTTTGGTAAGCAAATTTGGATCCCTGGGTTAACAGACCCTGACTGGTTGTTCATCCTGTCCCAGATGGAAAGGCCATAGCTGTTGCTTCAACCCCACCTCTGAGACCGGTAGAGGCAGTGGAGGTTTTAAGACGCAGACTCTCCTTTGGGTCACGAACAATAATTGATGACTGACGCCATCTGCTGGGAAGTCAAGAAAGCACAGTTTAGGAAAGTCATTAAAAAGTCTTTTGACCTCTGTGCTGGTTTGAAACTTTTATGTATCCCAGAAAAAGCCACGTTCTTCTAATCCCTTCCTGTGGTGCAGACATGTTGGGTGGGACCTTTCGATTAAATTGTTTCCATGGAGATGTGGCCCACCTAATTCAAGGCGGATCTTAATCCTTTCCCTGGAGCCCTTTATGAGAGAGAGCCCAGAGAGAAAGAAAATACCCCGGTAGAAGCCGGAAGGACCGACCGGAGCTGAGAGAGCCATTCTGAAACCAAAATCCAGTGGAGAAGAAACAGCAAACATTGCCATGTGCCTTTGCATGTAACAGAGGAACCCCAGATGCTGGTGGCCTTTCTTCATAGAAGGTATCCTCTCATTAATACTTTAATTTGGACATTTTTATGGCCTTAGACTTGTAAATTTGTAACTTTATAAATCCCATATTAAAAGCCAATCCTGGCAGACATACTTCCGGCAGCAGTGGCTTGAGGAGCTGAAGCAAGGTGGGTCAAAGTCAAAGTGGTGGTATTGGTCCTAGAAGTGGCAAAAAGGATGACAAGGACAAGAAAAAGAAATATGAACCCCCCGTTCCAACTAGAGTGGGGAAAAAGAAGAAGAAAACGAAAGGATCAGATGCTGCCAGTAAACTGCCCCCAGGTGACACCTCACAACTCAGTGCCGGTTCAAATTATTGAAGTTAGAGAGAATTAAAGATTAGCCTCTCAGGGAGGAAGAATTAATTAGAAATCAGTAACAAATGAAACCATTAGAAGAAAAGCAAGAGGAGGAAAGATCAAAGATGGATGATCTGAGGGGGCCCGAATGTCATAGGAACCTTGGAAGAGACCACTGATGACACTCACGCTATCGTATCTACACCAGTGGGCTCAGAACACTGTGTCAGCACTCTTTCATTTGTGGACAAGGATCTACTGGAACCAGGCTGCTCTGTCCTGCTCACCCACAAGGTGCATGCAATGCACCAATGCACCTGATCGATTGATACTGGGGGGTTGGACAACCAAATTCAGGAAATTTAGGAATCTGTGGAGCTTCCTCTTACACATCCCTAATATTATGAAGAGATAGGTTTAAAGCCCCCTAAGGGGGCCATTCTTTATGGTCCACCAGGCACAGGTAAAATATTGTTAGCCAAAGCAGTAGCAAACCAAACCTCAGCCACTTTCTTAAAAGTGGTTGGCTCTCAACACAACAAGCAAACTCACTGCCCTCCCCCTGTCTATGTGGGACATGACTCCCAGGGGTGTGGACCTTCCTGGCAACGTGGGACAGAAATCCTGGAATGAGCTGAGACTCAGCATCAAGGGATTGAGAAAATCCCTAGAATGAGCTGAGACTCAGCATCAAAGGATTGAGAAAACCTTCACCACCAAAAGGGGGAAGAGTGAAATGAGACAAAGTGTCAATGGCTGAGAGATTCCAAACAGAGTCGAGAGGTTGTCCTGGAGGTTATTCTTACACGTTAAGTAGATATCACCTTATTATTCAAGATATAATGGAGAGGCTAGAGGGAACTGCCTGAAAATGTAGAGCTGTGTTCCAGTAGCCATGTTTCTTGAAGATGATTGAATAATGATATAGCTTTCACAACGTGACTGTGTGAAAACCTTGACTGATTGTGAAAACCTTGTATCTGATGCTCCTTTTATCGACCTTGTCAACAGACAAGTAGAACATATGGAATAAAAATAAATAAGAGGGAGAACAAATGTTAAAATAAATTTAGTTTCAAATGCTAGTGATCAGTGAAAGGAAGGGGTAAGGGGTATGGTATGTATAATTTTTTTTTCTGTTTTCATTTTATTTCTTTTTCTGAATAGATGCAAATGTTCCAAAAAATGATCAGGATGATGAATTTGCAACTATGTGATGATATTGTGAATTACTGATTATATATGTAGAACGGAATGATCAAAATGGGAATGTTTGCGTTTATTTGATGATTTTTTGTATTAAAAAAAAAGTGGTTGGCTCTGAACTAATTCAGAAGTACCTAGGACATGGGCCCAAATTTGTACGGGAATTGTTTCATCTTGCTGAAGAACATGCACCGTCCATTGTGTTTACTGATGACATTGATGCTATTAGGAAAAAAAGATACAACTCAAATTCCAGTGGTGAGAGAGAAATCCAGTGAACTATGTTAGAATTGTTGGACCAGTTGGATGGATTTGACTCGAGGGAACATGTGAAAGTATCATGGCCACAAACCAAATAGAAACTTTGGATTCAGTTCTTATCAGACCAGGTTGCATTGACAGAAAGATTGAGCTCCCCTGCCTGAAGAGACGACCAAAAAGCACATTTTCCAGATTCACACGAGCAGGATGACATTGGCTGATAATGTAACCTTGGATGACTGAATCATGGCTAAAGATGGCCTCATGGTGCTGACATCAAGGTAATCTGTACTAAGCTGGCCTAATGGCCTTGAGAGAATGTAGGATGAAAGTAACAAATGAAGACTCAAAAAAATCTAAAGAAAATTTCCTTCATAAAAAAAAAAGAAGATACCTGTGAGGGGTTCTATCTCTAAGTGAACCACAGGCTTTCTAGAAAATGGCTGGGCATTTTCCCAACCCCTCAGTGGACAAGATTGGGGAAGCTGACCAGGAGAATCTATATTCCAGTTGATTTTTATTAACAAAACATAGTGTATCTTTTTGGGCGAGACATGTAGAAAGCTCCTTGGGCTGCATATGTCTGCTGGTCACTGCAGCACTGTTTCCCAGTAAAGCATACTCTTTCAGAGGTAGTAAAAAAACAAATAAACAAAAAAAGCCAATACTGTTCTGATAAATTGCATTTCAGCAGCTTTTAGCAAACAGAAACAGCACCTTCCCCAGGGCTTTTTGGAGCTGGCCTGTGGCATCTTCGTGGGAACCTGTCACTGTTTTAGCTGTGAAACACCAACTTGGAAAAGACCCCTCCAAGATGACCCTCCTCCAAGAATCTTCCTTACAGATTAAAGCAGCTATAGGCATTGAAAGGATAGTAAAAACAACAAAAAAACTATAGAGGAAAAACAAAAACAAACAGAACAGATTAAGATTCTGGGAGAAGGAACAAAGGAAAGGAAGCTTTCTTCTAAGGGTGAAACAATTTCACAAATGGTGCAATCTTAAAAATTATACCGCATACCCAGGGCAAGAATCAGATGAAGAAGAGCTGAAAAATCTGATTAAACACAGGCAATTTTAAAGGTCTAGAATAAGTTGAATCAAGTGCCAGAGAAGAGTCTTAACACAAAGTCAATCAAAAATAAAACCCTAGGCAAAAAACAGAAACTGACCTTCAGAGATAACTCATCAAGATAATCCAATGCCTAGACACAAGCAAAAACTTATAAACCATACTAAGAACAGGAAGGTATGGCCCTGTCAAAGGAATAAATTAAAACTCCAGAGGGCACAAAGAGTTTGGAATAACTAATCAAAGATGTTCAAATAGATTCCCTAAATCAATTCCAGGAGAATTCGGAAAATATGGCTAAAGAGAAAAAGGATATTAAGAAAACAGTGGATGAGCATAAAGAAGAATTTGAAAGTATAAAAAGAAGTAAAGGAGAAATTATGAGAATGAAAGGCCCAATAAGAGATTAAAATATACCAGAGGCATACAAAAGCAGATTTAAAGAGGCAGATGAAAGAATCAATGAATTAGAAGATAGGCCAATCAAAATCTTACAGACAGAAAAACAGAGAGAGAAAATGGGAAAAAATTGAGCAAGTTTTCAGGGGGTTGAATGACAGCATAAAGCACACAATTATTTGTGTCATGGATGTCTCAGAAGGAGAGGAGAAGGGAAAAGGGGGCAGAAAGAACATTTGAGGAAATAATGACTAAAAATGTCCCAATTTTCTTCTAAGACATAAATATGCATGTCCAATCAGCTCAACGTACTTCAAACAGAATAAGTTCTAGTAGACCTACTCAGAGACATATACTAATCAGTATGTCAAACTAAAAATAAAGCCAGAACTCTCAAAGACACAAGAAAAAATTATTTGTTACATACAAGGAAACAGCAATAACAATAAGTGCTGATTTCTCATCAGAAACCATGGAGGTGAGAAGGCAGTGGTATGAAATATTTAAGGTGCTAAGAAAAACTGCCAGCCGAGAATTATTTATCCAGTAAAACTGTTCTTCAGAAATGAGGGAAAGTTTAAAATAGTCACAGAAAAACAGAAACTGAGAAAGTTTGTCAACAAAATATCTCCCCTACAAGAAACACTAAAGGAAGTTCTGAAGGCTGAAAGGAAAAGACAGGATAGAGAGGCTTGGAGTAGAGTGTGGAAATGAAAATTATCAGTAAGGGTAACTAAAAGGGTAAAAAGAGGGATAAAAATAAGATATTATATATAAAAACCAAAAGATTTTTGCTAATGGATTAACTCCCCAATCAAAAGATACAGATTGACAAAATGAATAAGAAAATCTGATCAAATTATATGCTGTCTAAAGAAATTCACCTTAGACAAAAAGACATAAATAGGTTGAAAGTGTAAGGCTGGGAAAAGGTATTCCATGCCAATAGTAACAACAACAAAAAGAGCTGGAGTAGCTACCAATACCAGACAAAATATACTTTAAATGCAAAACTGTTATAGGAGACAAAATAGGACATCATAAATTACTAAAATGGGCAGTACACCAAGAAGAAATAACAATAATAAATATTTATGCAATTAATTATGGTGCCCCAAAATACATGAGGCAAACACTGGTAAAACAGCATCTCTACAACAGTAGTTGGAGCCTTCAATATACCATTCTCATCAATGGATAGGATATCTAGACTAAGGATTAATAAGGAAACAAAGAATATGAATAATATGATACATGAACTAGACCTAACAGACATATACAGAATATTGTACCCCCGAATAGCAGGATATACATTCTTCTCAAGTACACATGGATTATTCCCCAGGATAGACCATATGTTGGTACACAAAACAAGTTTCAATAAATTTTAAAAGATTGAAATTACTCAAAGCACTCTCTGACCATAATGGAATGAAGCTGGAAGTCAGTAACAAATAGAGAATCAGAAATTTCAAAAATATATGGAAGTTAAACAACACACTCTTAAACAATCAGTGGGTCAAAGAAGAAATTTCAAGGGGAATCAGTTAATAGCTTGATTTGAATAAAAATGAGAAAACAACATATGAAAATTTATGGGATGCAGTGAAGGCAGTGCTGAGAGGGAAATTAACAGCTCTAAAAGCCCACATTAAAAAAGAAGAAAGAGCTAAAATCAAAGTCCTATCTACACACTTGGAGGAACTAGAAAAAGAACAGCAAACTAACTCCAAAGCAAGATGAAGGAAAGAAATAAAGATTAGAGCAAAAATAAATGAAATTGAGGGAAAAAAAGCAGAAAATCAAAAAAATTAAAAGTTAGTTCTTTGAGAAGATAAATAAAATTTACAAAACATTAGCTAGACTGACAAAGACAAAAAGAGAGAAGATGCATATAAATAAAATCAGGAATAGAGGAGAATCATTACCAAGGACCCAGAAGAAATTTTTAAAATGTGACAGGATATTATAAACAACTTTATGCCAACAAATTAGAGAACTTAGATAAAATGGGCAATTTCCTAGAAACATGTGAACAAACTACACTGACTCTAGATGAAATAGAAATCCTCAGCAGACCAATTATAAGCAAAGAGATTCAATTGATCATCAAAAACCTCCCAATCTCACAACAAAGAAAAGCTCAGGACCAGATGGCTTTACAAGAGAAATACTGATAATTCTAAGAATTAATACCAATCCTGTTCATACTCTACCAAAAAACTGAATAAGAGAGAACACTACCTAATTTCATTCTATGAAGCCAACATCATCTGAATACCAAAGCTGGATAAAGATACTACAAGAAAACAGAACTGCAGACCAGTCTTTCTAATGAATATAGAGGCAAAAATCCTCAACAAAATACTTGCACATTGAATTCAGCAACATATTAAAATAATTGTACACCATGATCAAGAGGGTTTTATCCCAGGTATTCCAGGGTGATTCAATACAAAAAAATCAATTAATGTAATACACCATATTAACAAATGTAAGGGGAAATCCACACCATCATCTTGAGTGAAGCAGAAAGGGCACTTGACAAAATCCAGCATGCTTTCTCGATATAAACAATTCAAAAGGTAGGAATAGATGGAAATTTCTTCAACAAGGTACAGTGCATATATGAAAAACAGCTAACATCATATTCAATGGTGAAAGACTGAAAGCTTTCCCTCTAAGATTGGGAACAAGACAAAGATGCCCGCTGTCATACTGTTGTTCAACATTGTGCTAGAAGTTCTAGCAAGAGCAGTTAGGCAAGAAAAAGAAATAAATGGCATCCAAATAGGAAAGGAAGATGTAAAACTCTCATTATTTGTAGATGACATGTTCCTATATATAGACAGTCCCCAAAATGCACAACAAAGTTACTAAAGCTAAAAACAAGTTCAGCAGTGTGGCAGGATACAAGATCAACAAACAAAAGTCAGTAGTGCTTATATACAAGAGTAGTGAGCAATCTGAGGAGGGAATCAAGAGAAATTATTCTAGATTAAGAATATTGAGACATGACAATTGCAATGCATAATCTTCTACTGGATCCCAGATTTAGCTAAAAAATAATTACAAAGGACATTATCAGACAGTTGGACCAATCTAAATATGGACTGTATGACAGAAAATATTATTTAATTTTAAATTTATTGAGTGTGATAATGTACAGGTACAGCTCAGAGATATTACGGGTTCGGTTCCAGACCACCACAATAAAGTGACTATCACGATAAAGTGATTTATATTAATTTTGTGGTTTCTCTGTGCATATAAAGATTATCTTTAAACTACATTTTCATCTACTAAGTGTGCAATAGCATTATATACATATATGTGTGTGTCTATATATGTATATCTTAATTAAAACGACACAGAGACAGAAAGTGAGTACATGCTATTTGGAAAAATGCATTCATCTCAGGATTTTTTACAAGCTTTCAATTTGTAAAAAAATAAAATGCAATATTTACAAAGTGCAAAAAAGCAAAGCACAATTAAATGAGGTATGCCAATATTTTGGAAGATGTTCAAACTGCCAAAAAGCACATGGAAGGATATTCAATGTCATTGGCCATTTGGAAAATGCAAATTGAAAATACAATGTGATGCTACCCCCCAGTCACCAGAATGGCTATTATTAAAAAAAAAAAAAGTAAAGTAAAGTAACAAGTTCTGGAAAGGATGCAGAGAAATGAGAGCATCAATACTTGTTAGTGAGAAGGTAGAGTGGTGCAGCTGCTGTGGAAAATGGTTTGGTGATTCCTCAACAAAGTAAACACAGAACTACCACATAACCTGGCAATTCCACTACTAGGTACAAACCCAAAAAAACTGAAAGCAAAGACTTGGACAGATAATTGAACACCAATGTCCATAGCAGCATTATTCACAAAAGCCAAAAGGTGGAATCAACCCTGATGTCTATCAACAGATGAATGAATAAACAAAATGTGGCATATATATATTCCATATATATATAATGGAATGTTATTTATCCCTAAAAAGGAATGAAGTTCTGCTACATGCACCAACATGGATGAATCTTGAGGATATCATTTTGAGTGAAGTAAATCAGATGAAGAAGAATAGATATTGTATGATTCCATTTATACACAATAGATAGAATATACAAATTCATAGAGACAGAAAAGTAGAATGCAGGTTACCAGGGCAGGGGATGAGAAAGAAGGTGGGTGGTGGATGTTAATGCATAACCAGTGCAAGTTTTCTGTTTGGGGTGATGGGAAAGTTCTGGTAACAAAGGGTGAAGATAGCACAAAATTGGAATGTGATTAATTATACTGAATTAAATGCTTGGGAGCAGTTGAGATGGCAAAGTTCATGTTGTATATATGTTTCCACAATTTAAGAGGGGGAGGGAATAGGAGAGGGAAAGGGGGTGAAAGAGAGAGAGATAGATTAGAGATAGTAATAACTCGAGTCAATGCATGGTCCCGGACTGGATCTAACAATGGAGGAGAAATTTCCCAAAAGGATGTTATATATGAAAAAATTGAAGCATAGACTGTAAGCTTTATTTCAATGTTAAATTTCTTGAACTTGATAACTGTAGTTGCACAAGTGAATATCCTTATTCTTAGGCAATGTACATGGAAGCAATACATGTTCTAGGAGTGTGATTTATCAACCTACTCTCAAATGCTTAGAAAACAAGTAAATAGGGAGAAAGATTGATGGATAGAGAGGACATGGTAAATGCAGCAAAATGGTAAAAGTTGGTGGATCTGGGTATCTGTGTGGGGGTATTTTGGAGTTCACTGTAGGCTTTGTTTTAGTTTGCAATTGTCCTGCACGTTTGAAATTATATCAAAATTAAAAAGCTTTTATTTAAATGAAGGTAAAACAAAGACACTTTCATACAAACAAATACTGAGACTGTCAGCAGCAGAGCTGTGGTAAAGGAAAAGTAAAAAAAGTGGAAGGAAAAATTAATTAAAGTAGAAAATAAATAAGCCCAGATGAAGCACAAAGACACAGAAAGTAATGAAGAAGAATAAATGTATATATAAATCCTGACTTTATAAAAATAAGAATTTACTGTAGGGGTATTGTGGATGTCCCCACAAAATCTCCACTTGTTCTATATTCTTTTTTTACTCTGTCGCTTTCCATTGTTTAAATGTTAGCATCATTACACTTCTCCTCTCTATTATATTGTCAGTCATATATTCTTTTATTATGTTATAGTCACTTTCCTAGAGATTACAATATACATTCTTAACATATTTAAATCTATTATAAATAAGTGCTTTTGTCACTACCCAGCATATTGAAAAGAGTTAAAACACTTCAACTGAATGTACTACCCTCCTCCATTTCTCCTTTTGAATCCTACATGAGATTTAAAGTCACTTGGTATAATTCCTATCTGTGCGATTATGTCATCAATGGATGAGATCAATACATCATCTCTTTTTGTGTGTTTCAGGAATTGCTTTTATATCTATTTTGTTTATAGTTATATAAAATAATTACACAATTTCAAAGTTAAATCTACAAAACAAGGAATATTCAGAAGTCTAGATTCTATGCCTGTTGCCTCAACTTTATTCCCTCCCTTCTCTTATTGCCAACCACTTATATTGTGTAGTTTATCTTTTCATTTTTTTAACTATAAGAAAATACATGTGTTAACATTCTACTGTTCTTTAATAAGTGGTATATCATTAGATATACTTTTATCCACTTTACTGTTTTTATTTATTTATTCAACAACATATCCTGGAGACCATTGTAATACGTAGAGGTTGTCCTCATTCCCTTTTTACAGGCTGGATGAGTCATCACAAAGCCAATAGATTCCTGGAACCACTATCCAGAGCAGAAACTTGAATCATTCCAGAGCCTTAGCTGCACCCCATGTGAGCTTCCACAATCACTTCCCCATCGTCTGTCCTAACCAGTGTTAGACTTCTAACACTGCCTATTAGTTTTGCCTGTTTGAGAACATGATATAAAGGACTCACACGCTATTTGTTCTTTAGCATCTGCCTCCTAGTGTTTAACTCTTTCTGAGGTTTATTCATGATGTTCACTCATTATTTTTGGCTGAACGATACTCAACTCTTTGACTAGATCGTAATTTATTTGACATTCTCCTGTTGAAGAACATCTGAATAATTTCCCACTTATGCCACTATCATTAAAACTGTTAAGATTGCTCTAGTACTTGTCTTTTGGTGCACGTATGTTCGTATATCTGTTAGCCTACATATGTAGGGCAAGCAATGGTGAGATACACCTAGGGGTGAAATTGCTGGCCAAGAGATACGTGTATGTTCAACTTCAATAGATTCTGTCAAACAATTTTCTGAAGTGATTGTATCAATATATCCTCCCTTGAGCCAGTTGTTCAATAGTCTCATCAGTGCTTACTATTATCTGTCTTTTTCCTTTAGCCTTTTGGGGGGATGTATGGTGGTTTCTCACTGTACATTTATTATGCATTTCCTTGATGAAAAATGATGTTGAGCACCTCAATCACTGCTTATTTGCAACCTATGTATCTTTCTTTGTGGAGTGCTTGATTTTTTGCCCATTTTTCTGTTGGGTTCCATTTTTCCTGTTTATTTATAGGAGCTTTTCTATTTTAGATATTCCAGATAGTAGTCCTTCTCAGTTTTATGTATTACAAATATCTTCCCCAAAACTATGGCTTCCTTTTAAAAAATAAGTTCATTAAGGTATGATTGACATATAATGACTGCAGATACTTAATATGTACAATTTGATGAATTGACATATCTATACATCTGTGACACCATCTCCTCAATCAAAATACCAAACATATTCGTCATCCCCCAAAGCTTCCTCATGCCTCTGTAAAATCTATTACCCCTTGTATATACCTCTTCCCTTTCACTTCCATCCTTGGGCAACCATTAGTATTCCGTCACTATTCATTTTCTAGAATTTTATATGAAAGGAAGCATATATAATATACTCTTTGTTGCCTGGCATTTCTCACTCAGCATAATTACTTTCAGATTTATCTACATTGTCTCTTTCACTTTTTTGGATTGTTCAGTAGCATTTCATTGTATGAACATACTAAAATCTGTGTATCCATTCACATGTTGATGGATATTTGGGTCACTAATAATTGGCACTGCCAGTGTTTTTAATTTTAGCAATTCCAGTATGTGTGAAATAATATCTCGTCTTAGTTTAAATTTTCCTGATGACTAATGTTGCCAAACACCTTTCTATGTGCTTATTATCCATTCAAGTATTTTTGCACATCTGTTTGCATCTTTTGACCATTTTCAGTTGGGTTCTTATTAAATTGGGCTCTTATTGCCGTCTTATTATTGAGCTGTAAGAGTTCATTGTATATTCTGCATACAAGTCTTTTGTCTTCTAGATGCACTGTAGATATTTTATCAGTCTGTGCCTTCCCTTGCAAAGAAAAATTTTTATTTTCTGTATATCTTAGTGGCAGCAAAGCATAACTGAATTTTCTGAGATTGAATTGAGTAGATCCCAGAATCTGGGATCAATTCTTTATACTATTATCTGAACAAGAATAATCACTCTTCTATGTTTCCACTAGTGAATTATTTATACAACATGTAGCTGATGTAAAATAAAATACTGTCTAGGACAGTACAAAGGGCTCTTTGTTCATTATCCTAAATATGTTGGCTTTACCAGATAAGTCCCTCCAAAGTAGCGAGATTTTCATGCGGAAAATCTTCAAACATTTAAAGTTCAGAGTTATCAGTCTTAATTAATAAATTGAGCTCATTCCCAAAAAAAGTTTCAGAGACTACTACTACAAAAAAACACTCTTACACTAAGCTTGAAGCTGCAACTGTTGCTCTTAGCTAAGCTAGGCCTGTGTAAAAGCAATCTACTTCATGTCCTGCAGTTTTCCTCTAGGGAAAAAGAACCAGTAGGAAATATCTGTAAATATTATGAGTTTTTTTTTTAAATAAAAACTTTCTCACATAGCTGTAGGGATGGGCATCCAACTTCTATAGGATGGGCTGCAAACTAGAAACTCCAATGAAGTTCCTTGATGAATTCCCAAGGAGAAGCTGGCTGGCTGAAGTAGAGATGGGAATTCTCTTTTCTGACTGCTGAAATAATCAGTTCTCCTTTTAAGGCCTTCAAATGACTGGATGAGACTTCTTTCATTGCTGAAAGCAATCTCCTAAATTTACGGTAGATGTAATCAGCCACAGATAACAATCAACTCCTTGATGATTTTAGTCTACGAAATACACTCGCAGTAACAATCAGGCCCCTGTTTGCTTGGCCAAACAACTGGGCATCATAACCCAGCCAAGTTGACACCTGAACGTAACCACCAGAGTCTGTAATATCACTGACTTCATATCTGATTTACATAACTGTCTTTGTAAGTTAGAGAGTGTCCAAAAGGTCCCTCCCAGGAGCCAATTGAAATTACTTGCTCTCTGGTATCAATTACATTAATGGCCTAGTGGAAAGAGACTCAGAAGAGAGGGCAAGGTGAGAGGGAAGGACATCTTCCTCTGGAGACAAGAGTTCTTCAAGGCAGAACAAGATAACACTGAGGGAACGACCCAAAATTGTTCAAGGAGAAAAACCAACTTTAATGGGAGATACAAATCCATTGTTCTGTAACAACAATGGAGGAGAAAAATAATTTAAAATGTAAATTTAACCAGTGTCTTCTTTCTTTCTGTAGGCTTCCTTTATTGTACCCTAACTGTCCACAGGATAGGAGTATAAAAGCAGAAATGCCAACAGTGACAAAAGAAATGATCTCTTGGCTTTTAAAACCATGATCTACATATAAATAAATTGAAAGTTGAAGGCTGGAAAAATATATTCCACACAAGCAGTAACTACCCCCCACCAAAAAAAAAAAGCTGGGGTACTAATATCAGGTACAATAGACTTAAAATGCAAAAATGATATGAGAGAGAAAGAAAGATACTACATATTAATAAAAAGAAAAATTCACTAAGAATAAATAACTATCATAAATATTTATACACTTATACAAGGTGTCCCAACGTATAGAAGGCAAATACTGGCAAAACTGAAGGGAGTAATCTGGGAGACTCCAACATAGCATCTTCTTCAATAGACAGAACATCAAAACAGAGAATCAATAAGGAAACAGAGACTCTAAATAATATGATAAATGAACTAGACCTAACAGACGTATGTTGAACATTGACCCCAGAACAGCAGTATATATATTCTTCTAAAGTGCTCAAGGAACATTCTTCAGGGTAGAGCATATGTTGAGACACAAAACAGGTCTTAACAAATTTAAAACATTGAAATAACACAAAGCACTTTCTCTGACCATAATGGAATGAAGCTGGAAATCAATAATAGGTGGAGAAGCAGAAATTGCACAAATATATGGAAGTTTAACAACACATTCTTAAGCAATCAGTGGGCAAAGAAGAAATTGCAAGGGAAATAAGTAAATATCTTGAGACAAAGGGAAATGAGAACACAATATATCAAAACTTATGGAATGCTGAGAGGGATAATTATAGCCCTTAACACCCACATTTAAAAAGAAGAAATAACTACAATCAAAGACCTAATAGACACCTTCAGAAACCAGAGAAAGAACAGCAAACTAATCCCAAACAAATAGAAAAAAAGAAATAACAAAGAATAGAGCAGAAATAAATGAAATTGAGAACAAAAAATTAGAGAATCAATAAAATCAAAAATTGGTTCTTGTAGATGAATATAATTGACAAAACCTTAGCTAGATTAACAAAGCAAAAAGAGAGAAGATGCAAATAAATAAAATCCAAAATGAAAAGGGAGTCATTATCAAGGACCCAGAAGAAATAAAAAGAATTATGAGAGAATACTATAAGCAACTCTATGCCAACACATTAGAGAACTTAAATGAAAATGGATAATTTCCTAGAAACACAAGAGCAACCTACACTGATTCTAAAAGAAACAGAAGACCTCAACAGACCAATTACAAGTAAAGAGATTGAATCACTTACCAAAAACCTCCCGATAAAGAAAAGCCCAGGACCAGATGGCGATGTGAATTCTGCCAAGGAGTCCAAGAAGAATTAATACCAATGCTGCACAACTACTTCCAAAAAATTGAAGAAGAGGAAACACTACCTAATTCATTCTGTGATGCCAACATCACCTAATGCCAAAGCTGGATAAAGATACTACCAGAAAAGAGACAGACCAGTCTCTTTAATGAGTATAAATGTAAAAATCCTCAACAAAATACTTTCAAATCATATCCAACAGCACCTTAAAAGAATTATACATCCTGATGAAGTGGGTTTTATTCCAGGCATGCAAGGGTGTTTCAACACAAGAAAATCGATTAATTTAATGCATCACACATTAACAAGTCAAAAAGGAAAAACCACACAATCATCTTGACTGATGCAGAAAAGGTATTTGACAAAATCCAGCATCCTTCCTTGATAAAAATACTTAAAAAGGTAAGTATCAAAGGAAACTTCCTCAACATGCTAAAGGGTATATATTAAAAACCCACAGTTAATTAACATTATACTTAGTGGTGAAAGAATGAAGGTTTTTCCAATAAGGTTGGGAACATGACAAAACCCAATAGAGTTTCTACACACTAGTAATGAGCTATCCAAGGAGGTAATCGAGAAAAAAATTCCCAGTCACAAAAGCAGCTAAAAGAATCAAATATCTAAGAATAAACTTAATCAAGGATGTAAAGGATGCATACACAAGAACTATAAAACATTGCTAAAAGAATTCAAAGAAGAGCTATACCAGCCAAAATTCCAAAAGCTTAGTTTACCAAAATGGAAAATCTGTCAAACTTATTTGGAAGGGAATAGCCAAAAACATCTTGAAAAATAATACTCAAAAAATCTTGAAAAAGATTGAAGTGGGAGGACTCATCCTTCCTGATTTTTAAGCATATTATAAAGCCACAGTGGTCAAAACAGCATGGTACTGGCATAAGATAGACATATTGATCAATGGAATGAAATTGAGAGTTCAGAAATAGACCCTCAGATCTATGATTAACTGATTTTTTGATAAGGTTCCTAATTCCACTCAACTAGGACAGAATCGTCTTCAATAAGTAGTACTGGGAGAACTGGTTATCTATATCCAAAAGAATGAAGGAGAACCCCTATCTGACATTCCATACAAAATTAACTCAAAATGGATCAAAGATCTAAGTATAAGAGCCAGAACTGTAAAACGTCTAGAAGAAAATATAGGGAAACATCTTCAAAATCTAGTGATAGGTGGTAGTTTCTTAGCCCTTACATCCAAAGCACAAGCAATGAAGGAAAAAAAAATAGATAAATGGGATCACCTCAAAATTGGATACTCCTGTGCTTCAAAGGACTTTACCTAAAAGGTGAAAAGGCAGCCAACTCTTTGGTAGAAAATACTTGGAAACCACATATCCAGTAAAGGTCTGATATCTAGAACATATAAAGAAAACCTACAACTCAACAATAAAAAGACAAACAACCTTTTAAAAACTGAGCAAAAGACATGAATAGATATTTTTCCAAGGAGGAAATATAAATGACTAAAAAGCACATGATAAATGTTGATCTTTATCAGTTATTAGGGAAATTAAAGTCAAAACCACGAGATACTATTTTATACCTAATAGAATGGCTGTCATTAAACAAACAGGAAACTACAAGTTTTCTGTTTGGAGAGGATGTGGAGAAATAGGAACACCTAATCACTGATGATAGGAATGTAAAATGGTACAACTGCTTGGAAGATGGTTTGGCAGTTCCTCAGAAAGCTAAGTATAGAGTTGCAGTATGATCCAGCAATCCATCTACTTGGCATACACCCAGAAGATCTGAAAGCAGGGACACAAGCAGACATTTGCACACTGATGTTCATAGTATCATTATTTAGAATTGCCAAAAGGTGGAAACAACCTAAGTGTCCATCAGCCAATAAATGGATAAACAAAATGCGGTATATACATATGATGGAATATTATTCAGCAGTAAGAAGAAATGAAGTATTGAAGCACATGACAACATGGGTAAAACTCAAGCACATTATGTTGTGTGAAATAAGTCAGACACAAGACAAATATTGTGTGGTTTCACTAATAGGAACTACCTCTAATATGTAAACTCATAAACACAAACTCTAGAATATAGGTTGCCTGGAGATAGCATGAGGTTAGAGAATAGGGACCAGTTGCTTAGTATGTGCAGAATGTTTAACGAGGTTGAACATAAATTTTGGAGATGGATAGAGGTGACAGTAGCACATTATTACAAGTATAATCAACAGTGCTGAATTGTGTGTGAATGTGGTTGAAAGGGAACGTTTAGAATCATGTATGTCACCAAAAGCAAAGCTAGAGATTAAAAAATGGGAATGTATAACATAGTGAATCTTGTGTTGGGCAATGTTTAACTGTACAAATACAAAAAACGTTCTTTCATGAACTAAAGCAAATGTATAACACTATTACAAGGAGTTAATAGGGTGACGGGGAAAATGCTCCTATTGCAAACTGTGGACTATAGTTAATGGTAATATCTTAATATCCTTTTGATCAACAATAACAAATGCAGTAGATAAATTCTAGGGGTCAATGTTGGGGGAAATAAAGGGTATAGGATATTTTGGGTTTTCTCTCTCTCTCTTTTTTGGGTTAATGGAAATGTTCTAAAATTGATTATAGTAATGAATGCACAACTCTGCGGTGATACTGTTAGCCTTTGTTGTATACTTTGAATGGATTGTACAGTGTGTGACTCTATCTCAATAAAATTGCATTTTTGAAAAAAACAAGGGTCTAGGTCTAAAGAATACAGTGAGTTTTCTTTCTCTACTTCTACCTCCCCTCATTCTCTGCACCCTGGTAAAATAACAATTCTCTGTCTAAATTAAAGGAGACTAAGGATCCATGATAACTAAATGCAATGTGTGACACTGGACTGGATCCTGGATTAAAAAGGAAAAAAAAATCTATGAAGACATTACTAGGAAAACTGGAAAAATTTGAATAGGGATGTATATGAGTAACAGCACTGTCATTGTTAAATTCCCAAATGTGATAAGGTGGAAAAACGCTTTGTTCTTAGGAGATACACGGTAAAGTATTGCAGGGTGCGATATCATTATGTAGTCAACTAACTCTCCAGTGATTCAGAAAACTGTGTGCATGTGTGTGTAGAGGAATAAAGAGATATAGAAAATGAAGGTATAAGTTAATCATTGGTATATCTAGACACAAAGTATATGGATGTTCATTACACTAGTCTTGCAACTTTTTTGAGTAATATTTCAAAATTAAACACACGTCTTGAGATGAAAGAAGGAATCAGAAAGAAGAGTAAATAGTGAGATGTTGATCAGGGGCTCTCAGAGAACAGATTAGTGTTTGCTGTCAAAGGGATAGTGGTGAAATAGATAAGTTTGGGAATCCAAGAGTAGAGGGGACTTGTACCCTGCTTCCCACCTAGATCCCTGGGAGGCAGCAGCCTTGTATAGAAAATAAAGAGGTTTGCAGGGACTGTTGAGAATCAGGAGGGCTCAAGGCAGCCAACCACATTACCTGAAGCAGCACTCAGTACAGGGTGTTGCATCATTTGCCATGTGCCAGATTTGCACATTCCCAGCAGTGGATCATTCTCTGGTGCATGATGCTACCTGTCACTCCAAAAAGTTGACTGGAGAGGTAGAAACCCAGAACTTACTGAGTTCAAAACTGGAAAGATGGGATATTCCCCAAAATGACTAATTTTGTTTTATGCCACTCAACCGAATAGGGATTAAATTGAGGTGAGGTTCAGTGCTGAAAAATGTAGTGTTACATTTCTTGTACACCTGAGTTTTTGTCGTGCAAGAGTCAATACCCACAACAATGAAATTTTAAAAATTTTATTTGTGGCTTTTTTTTTTTAGTTTATTATTATTATTATTTTAGGTGCATGGTTAGGGAATCAAACCCGGGTCTCCCTCATGGAAGGAGAGCATTCTACCACTGAACCACCTGTGCACCCAACAACGACATTTTCTATCTAAAGAAGAGATATTGCTTGGACACTGGTAACTCAATCCATGTTCTATTCCCAAGGATCCCCTGCAAGCAGTACTAATGTACTAGGCCAAGAAGAGAAGAGAAGAGAAGGTGATGTCCCATTGATGAATATCAAATATAAAGACTCACTCACATTTTTGCATTCCAGCAGCCAGATTCCTCATCTTGGAAACGCTTCTCTGATAAAATGACAAACACTTTAAAAGTGACAAATGCTTTTAAAAATTAGTGTTTGTAAAGGCTTTCTTAAATTAAAATCCATTTCTGGTGATTATACAATTGTTTCTTAAGCTCAGACAAGCCACTTTGTAAAGGCATAAAATTCTGGTAGAATTTACATCACAATTAACAGCTTAAATTTTGTTTTAGATATCAGCCTTCTTTAGGAAGAAAAAAGAAATAGAAATGTTCCTTGTAATTGGTGTCATTAAGCTGGATTTTTACTTGGCAGCATTCAGGTTGGGAGATCTTGCAACATGAAGATAACAATCTCTTCCCTGTAGATTTTTAGGGAATCTTCAGGGATTCAAAGTTCAGGTCACCTAGAGACACCATGGAATTTGAAGAAAAGGCAAACTTTAATGTTGACAACTGTAATTCACATTTTATCTTACTCTGAAAATTTAGCTTGCCAGCAGCTTAGTGGTCTGTTGGTGCTGAGAATAGTGTTCTTGCTATACCACATCCCATACAGCTTTCCATGCCAAGGTTGGGGTGGGGTCATCGGGACTCTATGTGCTCTTTCTCTTGTGCTGTAGTGGTTGCAGGTGCCCCGGCTTCCCTTCAGTCAAGCTCCCTGCAGTTTTTCTGAGCCAGACTAAGGCTTTCCTGGTTTCTGGTGCTTTAAATATTTGGGTCTTGGACCAACGCAAAAGTGTGCATAGAAAACAAGAAGAGTTGAAGTGAGAGGTTGTGAATATATCTAATTCTGGCAAAATTTTTTTTAAAAATCTCTTTTTTTCACTAACCCAGGCCATTGGCCACTCAGGAAAAGCAAGTTCTGTGAACATGACCTCTAGGTGTATAAATACACACACACACAAACACACACGAATTTCATCATAATTAAGGTACAACACCAGTTCTAATTGCTCCAACATTTTTCCCACATATATATTTTGTGATTCTTTGGACACATCCATCAATACCATCACCGCCAGCAAAAGGGAGACTCCATCTTCCATCTCATCTTTAAAAGAAAATTCAGTGATGTGATTAAACAGCCGTGATTGTTAAGGAGAGTATCACAGTCATCCTTTCATTCATTCAATAAACAATTTTGAGCCCCCAATTCTGGGTCCTGACAACTTCACTAAGGATGCAGAACTGAACAAGGTAGAGGGGGCTCCTATGGCCTCTGATTTAACATGCTAGTAAGGGGATATAGATAACGAATGAGGAGCAAAACTGCTAAAATAATACGCGGAAGGTGATAAAAAGCCAAGAAGAAATTAAAATGGAGTGATGACATAGAGGGGTGGTGAGGCTACCTCAGATCAGGATTAAGGGCTGTTCCATGGAGATGACTTTGTGCAGAGACTTGCATCACAAGTGTTTAGAATACAGGTCTATTCTCTCATCTTTTCAGGTTCTTTTATAACTCAGCCATGAAAAGAAGATCTCTTCCATAGATATTTAAATGCAGTATTAGAACAAACTTCTTGTAGATGGGGTTCTATATTACACTCTAGCTTCAACCTGCTTCTTTTTTTTTCATTAAGAATATTTTATTTAGTATATTCTCTCAGCCAGAGAAAATACCTGATAAACTTAGGTTGTTTTAAAATATTATAGCAATGTTTTCTTGATAGGTAATTTGATCAGTACAGTTATAAATACAAAATGAGAAAAGGGTTACCAAAAATAAATCATTATTTGTAACAAAGCTTCAGGAAAATCTTGATTATTAAAATTCCTTTTATCTTACAAGTGTTGTATATACAGTTTTAGCTCTTCAGAGAACTCTACCAATAAGCCCCTGAAATAGTAAAGAATTTGCTACTGAAGCCTTGGGGATCATCTCTTAGTGTTGTGTTGTTATTTTTTCTTTAATTTTTATTGAGATATCTTCATGTACCATGTAGTCCATCCAAAGTATATAATCAATGGCTCACAATATCATCACATGGTTGTGTATTCATCACCATGACCATTTTTTGAACACTTGCATCACTCCAGTAAAAGACATAAAAAGTAAAAAGAAAACCCCCATTCATCCTATACCCCTTATCCCTCCCTCTCTTTGACCATTAGCATTGCAATCTACCTATTTTTCTCTTTATCCCTTATCCCCCCTATTTATTTATTTATTGTCCTTATTTTTTTTACTCATATGTCCATAGCCTAGATAAAGGGAGCATCAGCCACAAGGTTTTCATAATTATATGATCACACTATAAAAGCTTCATAGTTATACAATCATCTTCAGGAATCAAGGCTGTGGGAATACAGTTCAGCAGTTTCAGGTATTCCTTATAATTATTCTAATACCCTAAAAACTAAAAAGTGATATATTATACACTACATAAGAATAACCTCTCAACTCTTTGTGAAATCTCTCAGCCACTAAAATTTTCTTTTGTCTCATTTCTCTCTTCCTCCTTTCAGACAAAAAGAATTTCTCAATTCCATGATGCCAGATCCCAGCTCATCCCTGGGAGTTGTGACCACATTGCCAGGGAGATTTACACCCCTGGAAAGTCATGTCCCCTGTAGTGGGGAGGACAGAGAATTCACCTGCCAAATTGACTTAGAAAGAGAGGTTACATCTAAGCAACAAAAGAAGTTCTCTGGGGGTGACTCTTAGACATAATTATAAGTAGGCTTAACTTCTCTGCAGGAATAAATTTCATAGAGGTGAGACCCAACATCGAGAGCTCGGCCTATTAAATTGGTTGTCCCCAATGTTTGTGAGAATACCAGGAATTCCCCAGGTGGGGAAGTTTAATATTTCCTCCTTTCTCCCAAGTCCTTCAAGGGGATTTCACAAATATATTTTTTTCTGTGCCCAAACTACTGTGGGATGCATTGGGGGCATCACAGAAACCTGTACAAACCAAGAAGATCTCACTCCCTATTCAAGATTCCATGTAATTATGGTGTTTGAATAATCTGATCACACAAGTTAAATTCGATAGTGTGATACCAAAAATATAAATTTTGCACCAAATAAACATCTATTCCTTTGCTCTCACACAGAAGTTGAAGTTTAAAATTTAGACCATATCATCCTTTATCCTGTATTCTGATTTATCTTAGTCCTATCCAGATCAGCTTTTTTCATACCTCTAGTTGAAGTCTGGTTGCTTTTCAAACTTTTTAAACAGTTACTGTATGGGGTAATGCTGTCTTGAATAGCTTCAGAGCTCTAACTCTGAGTCTCAGGTGTCACAAAAATATCTAAAGTTCCAGGGAACGACCAGGTTATATCCAAAGAGCTTAGCATCTCAGAATTTAGAAGCAACAGTGCAGAATAAATGTGGCTTCTGTAGGAGCTTGTTATCTAGGAGCTTTTACAATAGACTCAAACTGATAACCTATGTTCTTGACTTCAATTCTCTGAGTTTCCATATTGTAATTTCCATATGAGTTAGGCACAATATTATTTGTCTTTTTGTTTCTGGCATTTCATTCAACGTACTGTCCTCAGGGTTTATCCACCAATTGCATGCCTCTCAACTTCATTCCCTCTAGCAGCCACTCAGTAGTCTGTTGGATGTATATATCACAGATCCCCCCTTCCATTCCTCAGTTGATGTACACTTAGGCCACCTCCACCCATTGCAAATCACAAACATTGCTGCCTAAACACCAATGTGCAAATGCTCATGCATGTCCCCACTCTAAGTTCCTCCAAGTACACACCTAATTATGGAGTTGCAGGACATATGGCAACCCCACACCTAGCCTCCTATGGAGCCACCACACTGCCCTCCAGAGAGGCCACAACACTCTGCTTTCCTACCAACAGTGAATAAGGACATCTCTCTCTCCACATTTTCTCAGTACTTGTATCTCTATGTTCATATTCAAACAGTTTTATTCACACATCATACAATACAACCTAAGTGAAAAAAAAAATCAATGGTTCCCGGTATAATCACATAGACATCCCTTTACCACCACAATTTATATGAGGACATTTCCTTACTTTCTGCAAAAAATCCCATACCCCTTCCCCTGTTCAAAAATGATATCCTATTGGAATCCATTTTGGAAAAGTAAGTGGCAAGCCCAGACCCACTAGGTACAAGTGATTTAGAAATCCCAAAAAGATATTCCAGTGGCCTTTTAGAGAAAAATGATGTGTTCACTGCTCAGCAGGCTGCCACAGGCTTGCACATCTGAGCCTCCATCAGTAACCAAAATCATCCAACAAAATGACTCCTTCAGGTTCTAGCCAAAGCAATTAGACAAAAAAAAGAAATACAAGGCATCAAAATCGGAAAGGAAGAAGTAAAACTATCACTGTTTGCAGACGATATGATACTATACGTCAAAAACCCGGAAAAATCCACAACAAAACTACTAGAGCTAATAAATGTGTACAGCAAAGTAGCAGGTTACAAGATCAACATTCAAAAATCTGTAGCATTTCTATACACTAGCAATGAACAAGCTGAGGGGGAAATCAAGAAACGAATTCCATTTACAACTGCAACTAAAAGAATAAAGCACTTAGGAATAAATTTAACTAAAGAGACAAAAGACCTATACAAAGAAAACTACAAAAAACTGTTAAAAGAAATCACAGAAGACCTAAATAGATGGAAGGGCATACTGTGTTCATGGGTTGGAAGAATAAATATAGTTAAGATGTCAATCCTACCTAAATTGATTTGCAGATTCAATGCAATACCAATCAAAATCCCAACAACTTATTTTTCAGAAATAGAAAAACCAATAAGCAAATTCATCTGGAAGGGCAGGGTGCCCCGAATTGCTAAAAGTATCTTGAGGAAAAAAAACGAAGCTGGAGGTCTCACGCTGCCGGACTTTAAGGCATATTATGAAGCCACAGTGGTCAAAACAGCATGGTATTGGCATAAAGATAGATACATCGACCAATGGAATCGAATAGAGTGCTCAGATATAGACCCTGTCATCTATGGACATTTGATCTTTGATAAGGCAGTCAAGCCAACTCACCTGGGACAGAACAGTCTCTTCAATAAATGGTGCCTAGAGAACTGGATATCCATATGCAAAAGAATGAAAGAGGACCCATATCTCACATCCTATACAAAAGTTAACTCAAAATGGATCAAAGATCTAAACATTATGTCTAAGACCATAAAACAGTTAGAGGAAAATGTAGGGAGATATCTTATGAAACTTACAATTGGAGGCGGTTTTATGGACCTTAAACCTAAAGCAAGAGCACTGAAGAAATAAATAAATAAATGGGAGCTCCTCAAAATTAAACACTTTTGTGCATCAAAGAACTTCATCAAGAAAGTAGAAAGACAGCCTATACAATGGGAGAAAATATTTGGAAACAACATATCAGATAAAGGTCTAGTATCCAGAATTTATAATGAGATTGTTCAACTCAACAGCAAAAAGACAGCCAACCCAATTACAAAATGGGAAAAAGACTTGAACAGACACCTCTCAGAAGAGGAAATACAAATGGCCAAAAGGTACATGAAGAGATGCTCAATGTCCCTGGCCATTAGATAAATGCAAATCAAAACCACAATGAGATATCATCTCACACCCACCAGAATGGCCATTATCAACAAAACAGAAAATGACAAGTGCTGGAGAGGATGCGGAGAAAGAGGCACACTTATCCACTGTTGGTGGGAATGTCAAATGGTGCAACCACTGTGGAAGGCAGTTTGGTGGTTCCTCAAAAAACTGAATATAGAATTGCCATATGACCCAGCAATACCATTGCTAGGTATCTACTCAAAGGACTTAAGGCAAAGACACAAACGGACATTTGCAC